>NC_085137.1:114869327-115187115 GCF_035046485.1 Aedes albopictus
TTTTTAAATCAAAATATACGTATTTTGAGAAAAATCGATTTTAAGTTGTAAAATTGAAAAATACGATATCTGGCAACACTGTACCAAAAAAAATAATATTTTTTCTGGATTCCCTGAACGATTTCCTTCAAAAAAGCGGAAGGTCGAAAATGTGTAGGTGCAATCGTTTCAATGATAAAAATAAAATAAAGAGAGGATAATTTTCATATCGGCCAAAACGAGGGGTGCTGCCACGGGCCGAGGGGTGATCCGATCGGCACCAAAATTTGGATTTTTTCTTTTTCCATCTAAACAAATGTTTCAGCCAAATTTGGTTCAAATCCGTGATGGTCGATTGCAAGCGGTCGGTCACTTGGCGTGGAATGACCCATGGAATCTAGTTACATAAGCAATCAATCAAATGATCCAGAAATTGTTGGTTTAGTTAGAAGTACAAGAACGTGACAGATAAAATGATCAAGAACAAGATAAAGAAGATTAGATTAGATTACATTAGATTAGATTACATTAGATTAGATTAGAGTAGTAGGCGTTATAGCTATCTATAGCGATCATCACAAGAAACATAGATAGCTGAATAATAGTTTCTTAAGCTAAAGTTTGCTCAACATTTCATGAAGCACGTCATCAAGCAACCGAAACTGCACCGCGCTCGCGTTATACAAGGAACGAGCTTTTTTGGTGGTGTTGTACTTTTGACAACAGCGCGCGTACTGAAAGGTTAAGAGTCGTTTGTTCAACTCTAATACAGCCAAAATGTTTGTTGGGATTTATCTTTAAATGCAATTCACCACACAATATTTTTGAGATAAAACTTCCGTTTGGTGGTTTGCTCCCAAAAGGCTCGTCAAATACATTGTTTGCTGGAACAGATCCAATAGGCAATCATCGCAATTCGAAAATTGTTAATGAAGTCCAGTTTATACTCGGACGCGGTAGAGTGAACACGTACTCGTCAGTGCTGGTCAAGTTATAAACGTTTTGTTCACACTTTGTGTGATTTTTTTTTCTTTTGTTAAAGCGGAATCTATTCAGCGAATAGATAAAATGGAAACGAGAAAGAATACGATGAAACTGGTGTTTGCGCAGTCGGCAAAGCTGCCGATTCATTTGGATGTCCTCCGGTTCTTGATGCGCGTCTTGAAAATTCCGGCTACATATGTACACTCTGTGTACAAAGATGAAAATGACCAACGGTTCTACGTAAAATTCATCGATGAAACCAGCTTCAATCGGTTCAGCAGCACCATGGAAAAGCAATACTCGTTCGAATACGCGGATGGAGGAAAGACACGGATACATCTCGAAATGGCGAGCAGACAATTCAAGTATGTTCGAATCTTTAATTTGCCCCCTGAAACGGAGGACAAAGATATTGCGGCAATGCTTGGTCAATTCGGACGAATTCGACAACATGTGCGCGAGAGGTATCCTGCAGAATATGGTTACCAGGTGTGCAGTGGCGTGAGGGGGGTGCACATCGAAATTGAAAAAGAGCTCCCGGCGAACTTGTACATCGGCCACTTTCGCGCGAGGCTCTATTATGAAAGTTTGAAGAACAAGTGTTTCTTCTGCCAGGCGGAGGGACATAATAAGGCCAACTGTCCCAAGCTGGCTGAACAAGGTGTCAGGTGGCAGCGAATCTGCGAGTAGCAACGAGTTCCAGTGGGAATGAAAGCGGACCGTCATCGTCTATGACGGTATTCAAAGTCCCGAAACACCCTAGTTCGAAGACGAGCCCGGAGGAAACGGAAAAGGAAAAGACAATCGAAATCACGACAACGAGTACAGATCAGGCAGCTGCTGAAAACGTGGCCGCAAGCCAGGCGGTAGAAGAGGAATCGGTGAGACAAAAGGGTCTCGATGTGCAAGTGACGCACACTAGCAGCGGAGGCCAAATTAGTTCGATGGAGACGGATGATACATCACGCGCACACACGGAGGAGAACGGCGTGAAACGACCACCAGCATCAACATCAGAAAACGATAGCTCTGACGTGGAGAAGGGTAAAGGTAGGGGGCGAGGGAAAAAAAAGAAACTGCATACAGGAAATTCATCGAGTGCGAGCAGAAGTGGTTCACGTGGTCACTCTAGTGAATGCTTTTGAGGGAACTCACCACGGTGCGGTGGTGGTAAAAGGGAGGGTTCCGGACACGATTTCGTTTTGTTCATTTGCATTGCACGATGTACAGTCAGTCAGCGCACCCGTTAACGTTACGTTGGTAGAGTGATCATGCCGTATATTAGAAAACTAGCTACAATCAATTTGAACGCGATTAGCTGTCGGGTTAAACAACACTTGCTAAAGGAGTTTGTGTGGAACAATGATCTCGACATTGTGTTCATGCAAGAGGTAGCGTTTGAAAATTTTTCGTTTCTGCCAACACATACAGCGGTGGTAAACATAAGTGAAGATGGGAAAGGTACGGGGATTTTGATACGCACCAATATTCAGTTCACGAACCTGGTGATGAACACTAATGGTCGGATCACATCTTTAGTGATTGACGGGATAAATTATATTGATGTTTACGCGCACTCTGGGTCAAAGTATAAAAAAGAAAGGGATCTGCTGTTCACTGATGAAATGTTGGTTCATTTGGGGGAGTTTAAAGAGAACGTTGTTCTCGGAGATTTCAATTGTATAACTGATAAGAAGGATTCGACAGGTGCCGTAAAAAATATTTGCAATGGGTTGAAGAAGATGATTTCCGAACTTCAGCTTTTAGACGTGGAACTTTCAAAAAACTCGCATCGCGTTTTTACTTTTGTAAGAGGAGATTCAAAATCCCGACTTGACCGAATTTATGGCTCAGAAGCGTTCATCAAAAATGTCAGGAAGATCAAAACAATTGCAGTTCCGTTCTCCGACCACTTCAGTGTTGTTATGACGTTAGAAATAACTGACGTTAAAAATATGAACTTTTTTGGCAGAGGATATTGGAAGATAAATTCAAGCCTCATAGCGATCGAAGACATCCAAGACAAATTTAAAACATATTATGCTCAGCTAAGAAACAGAAATTCGTTTCAACACATCAGTTTTTGGTGGAACAATGATTTGAAAAGTGGGATAAAAAGATTTTTTAAAGGCGAATCTTTTGCCTTGAATCAGCAAATTACTCGTGAGAAAAGTTTCTACTACAAGTGCTTCAACGAGGCAGCAGAATATCAAGCTTTAAATTTATACGCGAGAGAAGAGTTGACTTTAGCGAAGTCCAAACTTATGAGCTTGGAACAGAAACGACTGAATAGGTTCAGAAAAAAGTTAAAAGCACACTCTTTGCACTCAGATGAAAAGTTATCATTTTTCCACGTTACATCGTTCATCAATAGATCTTCCAATTCCAAATTATTAAAATTGAAGTTGAATGGCGAGATTACTTCAAATCCGGCAAGATTAAAAGAAGCAATTTTCGAATATTTTTCCGAGAAGTATAAAAATGACAACTCACATTGCGGTTGCGGAAACACCTTAGATTATCTCAATAGACAACTAGACGAAAATGATAGACAGCAATTGGTTAAACCAATTGAAATTGCTGAAATTGAGCAAGTAGTTAATGAAGCATCTAAAAACAGTTCGCCTGGCCCAGACGGAATCAACCATGAGTTTTACGAACCCTTTTTTGATTTACTGAAAAATGATTTGGTATCGTTATACAACTCTTACCTTATTGGTGGTGACTATCCACCTGGTTTATTCGCTGCTGGAATAATAGCTTTGATTCCGAAAAAAGGCGATAACTTACATAGAGTTAGATAACAGAAGACCCATAAGCATGCTCAATAGTGACTATAAAATTTTCACAAAAATCCTATTTAACCGGTTAAAACCTATGATGGAAAAACTGTTGGGGCCCGGTCAATCAGCCAGCATTGAAAATAGTTCATGTGTAAATAATTTATCACTGTTGAGAAATGTTATCATAAAAGCAAATAAGTCTAGAAAATTCAAGGGGATCTTGCTGTCCGTGGACCTGGAAAAGGCTTTTGACCGAGTGGATCACCGGTATCTCTGGGAGATTCTGAAAAAGTTTGCTTTTCCCGACAGATTTATTGAGTGTCTGGAAAAATTGTATAAAAATGCGAGCTCTAAAGTGCTGTTCAATGGATTTTTGACAAATTCGTTCTCTATCGAATGTTCAGTTCGACAAGGATGCCCTTTGAGCATGGCTTTGTTTGCCCTATACATCGAACCTTTGTTAAGAATGAGTGACAAACATATTCAAGGTGTACTAGTCGACAATATTTTCATTAGAATCGTTGCATATGCTGATGATTTGAACATTTTCATAAGAAATGATGAGGAGTTCAGCATTGTGTTGGAACTGATAAATTATTTCAGCATATATTCGAAAATCAAAATAAACTTCAGTAAATCCCACTTTTTAAGATTAAACAATTGTCCGCTTGGTCCTCAGCTAATAAGCGAAGCCAGAGACGTGAAGATTTTAGGAGTGCGTTTTGTCGAAGATTATAGGAAAATGGTAGATTTGAACTACGTTGAATTGATTAAAAATATTAACTACAGTTTATCCCTACAGTACAATAGAAGGCTGAACATTGTACAAAAAGTGTGGATTTTGAATACCTACATACTGTCAAAATTGTGGTATGTTGCGCAACTTATTCCGCCAGAAAATAAACACATTGCACAACTGAGGAAGAAATGTGGGGATTTTATATGGAAAGGATTTTTTTATAAAGTGGAGCGAAAGGAATTGTATGCGCCGATCTACAAGGGCGGTCTTTCTTTGATTTGTGTGGAATCGAAAACAAAGGCACTTTTCATTAAAAACATTTTGTTATCTGGGCAAAACGGGGAAATTGATAATTTTATGATACAACAAGCTATGAACGAAAATTTAACTTTAAATACGCGAGAGTGGATAAAACTCTCGGTCACGCTTGAAGAACAGAATTTGAAATCAAGTAAACAGATTTATGATTACCTAATTTTGAAGCAAAATATAAAGCAACAGGAAAAAAATCAAAATTTTCAATGGGAAACTTTTTACGAGAACTTTAACCAGAATTTTGTATGCAGTGAATCAAAATCAACATTATTTTGTGTATTTAGGGACATTATTCCATGCAACTCAAAGCTATACAAGCATAGAGTGAGGGGGATTGATTCACCAACTTGCGATTCTTGTGGAAGAATCGGCTCTGTTGATCATAGAATCAAGATTTGTTCGGGATCTGGAAAAGTATGGGCCTGGTTAAATAATGTGTTGAAGTCAAAATTCAAAATTAATGTAGCAGATGCGATGGACTTATTGCAGTTTGGTATTAAACCGAATAATTGTAAATAAGTATAAAGCAGCGTTGTGGTTAGTTACGGAATCTATTAATTACTGTATAAAAAACTACTCAAATGGCTCCGTTGAAGATCTTAAACGGAAAATCAGTGTAAAAAGATGGAATAATAAGCAACTATTTTGTTTGCAGTTTAAGAAGTATATGTACCTATTGTAAAATTGTGAAATTGTATATAGTTTTTAGAAATATTGTAATGAACTTTGTAGATATTGAAAATAAACGTCGGGTAGTATTCCCGAGAAAAAAAAAAAAAAAAAAAGTCGTGGTGATCATAACTCCTTTCTCCAGTTTTCAAATAGTTTACTCTCTCTCTTCTTGGCGTAACGTCCTCATTGGGACAAAGCCTGCTTCTCAGCTTAGTGTTCTATGAGCACTTCCACAGTTATTAACTGAGAGCTTCCTCTGCCAATGACAATTTTGCATGTGTATATCGTGTGGCAGGCACGAAGATACTCTATGCCCAAGGAAGTCAAGGAAATTTCCTTTGACCGACCGGGAATTGAACCCGTCACCCTCAGCATGGTCATGCTGAATACCCGTGCGTTTACCGCCTTGGCTATATGGGCCCTCAAATGCAAATAGTTTACTACCCACCCAATAACCCTCCTCCGATAAAGGCATGTTAAATTTACATGGAAATCCTTCAGCTTCTTGTGAAATGCCATCCAGTCTATACAGTTGAAGCATAACACCAAAACAAAATTTGAAAAAATATCATCCCGCATATTTATCTCTTCTCCAACGTACCAACGATTATAATGAACATTTTTGCAATTAGCACATGACATTCTTGTGAGTGACACTATCTAACTCCATTATGGAGTGCACTCCAGAGCGCACAGCAACCCACAGAATGTTCTCGATTTTTTTTTTGCTCTCTCTTTGTTTGAAGCTAACCCAATCAAACCTACATGTACGCACCGTCGCGTCGTCGGTCGTCGTCGGTTGCGGTATCGTCGAACACTCCGTATTGTAGTTTTTCGAAGCTTGGTTCAATGACGTGTTTAGTTACTGCTGTACGGAGTTTCACATGACACATAACAATGTTAATATCATTGCAAATACACTCCCGTTCAAAAGTTTGGGGTCACCCCCTCAAAAACATGTAATTTTTTTAGGCCCATATCTCCGCCAATTTGCGTCCGATTTCAAAACTCTAGGTTTCATTCAAAAGATAATAAGTCAAAGAAACTTTGAACATGATTTAAAAGAAACTTTTTCAAGAAAAAATGTATGTCAACTTATCCCAAAGTTGCCAAATTTTCTAAAAAATGAATATAAACTTACGGCAGTGTCACTGGAAGTTGGGTCGACCAAAATTTAAGATGAGTGCGGTAATATGTCCCATTTTCTATAAGCTTTCAGCTGGTTTTTACAGAACTTAGCTAAAAAATCTAGAAAAAAAGTTATTAAGTAAATTAATTCTTGATGACATCGACCAAAAGTTTGGGGTCACCCCTCAATATGATGTATCGGCCAAAAGTTTGGGGTCACTTTCGTAAAACATGGAAAAGTGATTTGTTGATATCTTTGTCATCTTTCATTCAATTTTAATTCTTCTTGGCTTATTTGAAACAAAATGAATGATACTTACTGCATATACATTGAACCACACATATTTGTTGAAATTTACATACTCAAACTTAACGTAAAGTTGCCTCATTTTTTGAAGCGTGGTAAAATGTGCTAACTTTACATAACATTTTTATATACAAAAATCGTTAAATACGTTAAGTTCAAGACATCAAACGTAAATTTAGGTAATTATCTTTAAAATGAGCCAAAAATAATTAAAATTGAACTATAGATGACGAAGATATCACCAAATCACTTTTCCATGTTTTACGAAAGTGACCCCAAACTTTTGGCCGTTACATCATATTGAGGGGTGACCCCAAACTTTTGGTCGATGACATCAAGGATTAATTTACTTAATAACTTTTTTTCTAGATTTTTTAGCTCAGTTCTGTAAAAAGCAGTTGAAAGCTAATAGAAAATGGGTCATATTACCGCTCTTATCTTAAAATTTGGTCGACCCAACTTCCAGCGACACTGCCGTAAGTTTATATTCATTTTTTAGAAAATTTGGCAACTTTGGGTTAAGTTTACATACAATTTTTTTTGAAAAAGTTTCTTTTAAATCATGTTCAAAGTTTCTTTGACTTATTATCTTTTGAATGAAACCTAGGGTTTTGAAATCGGACGCAAGTTGGCGGAGATATGGGCCTAAAAAAATTACATGTTTTTGAGGGGGTGACCCCAAACTTTTGAACGGGAGTGTATGTATACAATTTTCTAAAATTTGCTTTCTGATGCAAAACATAACAAATAAATAAACTGATAAATAAATAAATGAAGCGTTTTTATATAAGCTCCCAACTAACAATCGCCAGCCGCAAACAAGCATGCATGCTGCATTGTTGCTTTATAATAGTAATTATAGCTGAACTAAAATTGTGCTGTACACATTACTGTACAAATGCTATTCCAATGTGGAAAGTAACCAATGTTCAACTTTTCGTATTGGTATTAAAAATGATAATTTAAAACACTTTTCAAGCGTTTAATAAGATTTTTATTCGACTCGCAGTAATTCCTTTACAACATAGTTTAACAGAACTTTTTTCTGCTTCTTGTTAAGTTCATATACAATTTAGGACATGTATATGTATAATGTGTTTTTCCCAAGTCAAATAAGCGCTTTCGTTTCATCATACTTCGACTCAGAGTACATGATGAGAAACACGTGTTTTTTACTGAACAACTGCTGAATTAATCTGTTGTTCAGTCGCTAATCATAATGTTGTGCTAATTCGCCACTGCTGAATAGGAGTCGAAGTCTGGACTCATAATTAAACCACGGGAAGTTTATGTTTTGATTTGAGTGCTGCAGTTCATCATCTCTAGGATGGCGCAGATAGGAAGGCATGCGGCTGGCAATCGACGAGTCTCGAGTTCGAATCTGGATTTACACTCTTAAAAAATTAGGAATTTACACGTGACGTAAACCATCAACGTACGTAAACATTGCATGACTGAATGGCAAATTTGACTCAATTTTACATCCATCATGTAAGTTCGAGTTGGTTACACAAAATGTCAACAAACCTATCTGACCAGATAGGTAGAAACAGTTTTACATTTATCGTTTGTCTTACAACTCGGTGATACAGCCGAGAGGTATAGTACGTGCCTCTCAATCAGCGGACCAGAGTTCGAATCCAGTTCATTATTTTTCTTACATAAGTTTTATCTCTCACTTCGGCTCTAGCGATTGCTAGCTCGACTTTATTTGTGATAGAGGATGTAAATTTGTGTCAAACAGGCCGCTCCTTTTATGTGCATCCAAGTGAACTTAAATTTACATGATTTTTTCTAAGAGTGTAGGTAAATTTATATGTAGTTATTATTTCACAATATTTGTTCACAGCATTAAGTTCCAATCATAAACTCTCGTGGAAATTAAAAAAAAATTGCATTTTTTTACGTTTAATCATTTTTGCCAAAGCTGAATAACAGCTTTACTATATAGTTGTAAAACGATTTAACAACAAACAGATCAGTTGGTACACAACACTATGCTTTATAGTTTCTCCAGTCCAAATTTGTGTGAACAAAACCTGAACAAAGGTTGTGCCTGAAAATTATCCAAATGTTATTCAGCATCATGCTGAATCAATTCGTTGTAAAGGTGCTTGTAAAATGAGTGATTGTTAGTTGGGCTATTATCTCCCAAGGATGCCGCTGTCGCTGTCTCGCGATGACGTTGTTGATCTGGTGCCAGTCCTTTTTGCACGTTGCAATCGTCAGCTACTCCCGTCCAGGACTCAAACGAGCGGGTTTTATTTTTTCAGCATTGTTATTGTACCGTGTGCGCTGCATGTTGCCTACCCTTCCATCAACCAGAATCTGAATCTTGTGTATGTAGTAGCTCTAGGTATATCCAAGTGCAACAACAATACCCGCTGTCAGGACTCAGTTGTTGGCAGCTTGTGGGAGATACGTACACCGATGAGGCTCGCTACTGGGTCTGTCAAATTTTTCAGAAAGAGAGCTTGTCTGATGCAGACTGTGGAGAATGCACGAAAGTACAGAATCCATGGATTGATTCACCAAGCAGGGTCACAGAAACAAGCTTGAGGTTGAATGACCATTCTTCAGTGCTTTCATCGTAAAACTAGAGATGGTAACTCAAGGTTTCCAAATTTCAGCGCCCCCTATACTGGTACACCCAGGGCCGGATCTAAGGGGGGGGGGGGGGCGGGGGGCCCGGGCCCCGGGCCCCAACATTTTAGGGGCCCCCACAAAAACCTTTTTTGGTTGCTAACGTTAGCTTTATTTTTCATATTGCTCAAGTACTGTTCGAAAAAAAAGGATAAACATTTTTGGTCATCTCTCCGAGGGGCCTTCACATCCGCTCGGGCCCCGGGCCCCCACAATCCTTAATCCGGGCCTGCCCAAGAAAATGACTTCAATATGTATAACGCCTAATCTGGAATTATTTCGGAGAAACCCCCCCATAAACAATGTCACGATTTTTTTCTGTAATTATAGCGAAAGGGGCTTTCTTGCAGCAATTTCTTATATGAGTTCAGCGAGATTTTTTATAAAGATTTCGCTGAGAATTCTTTGAGAGTGTATTCCTTTCCATATACTTATTCATAATTTTCTCCACGATTACCTCCAGGAGTACCGCCAAAACTTCCATCAGAGATTGTTTCAGTTTTTGCCTTTCTCGTACACCAAAGTGTACTGAAAGGCTATGTGTTCACTCAAAAAACGAATTTTCGACAGAAGGCTCGGAGGTTTAGTCACACATACAGGGGGTGGCCAAAATGTTTGGGATAGGCAACTTTTTTTCTCTCTCAAAAAAAATCAATATGCTGTAACTTTTCATAGAGTGCATCAAAAAATCTCAAATTTTGACTGTTTATCAACCTGTTATATGTGCATCATTGGTACAAATTTGGGCTCGATTGAATAGCTTTTCACGAAGTTAAAACCGTTCGGGTAAAACACTATTTTTTAGACAATTTATTTTTGAGCTGTCATATCTCGGAAACCAATGAACCGAATTGAATGAATTTTTCAACGTTTATCATCAATATATTGGTTCTTAATACAACGTTATAAAATGTAATATTTTTTCACGGTGAATTAAGTTATACTGGGTTGAAACCTTTACCCATATACACTGATAGGCAAAATAAAGTGCCCACCTTTTAGTTTTTTCAATTTCTCTCATTTACTTGGTTCAAATTAAAGTAAACACACTGTAGTTTTTTTTATTATCTTATTTTTTTATATTCCTTTTAAGTTTCACTTATGGAATACTGAAAAAAAGAGTTTTACTTAAAGAAAAAAAACAATTTGTGTTGAAAAAAAAAACAGTGACAAAAAAAAGTGCCCACTTCATTTAGGCTACAGAAAACATAAATTAAAGTAAAACAAAAGCTTTTCAATAATTGATGTGTCCTCCTTTGGCCTTCAGGACCTCCTGCAGGCGCTTCAGCATGCTCTCGACCAGGTTTTTAGGTGCTGTGGATCTAGCTCTTCCCAGGCGCGCTCCAGGGCTTCAAAATAGTTATTTTTATTGGTAACACCAGTTTTGTCAACCCTGGCATCGAGAATCGCCCACAAATTCTCGATGGGATTGAGGTCCGGGCTTTGTGGAGGCCATTCCAGAGGATTGATCCGACAAGACCGGAAGAAAGACTTGGTCTTCTTGGCAGTATGCTTCGGGTCGTTGTCCTGCTGGAATACGAACTTCTCTTCAAGGCCCGTCTGGAGCAGCGAAACCTCCAGATTTTCTCGCAGGATGTTGATGTAGGAATCCGCCGTCATTATCCCGTCGATTTTCACGAGACTACCCACTCCACTCCACGAAAAACATCCCCACACCATTACATTTCCTCCTCCATGCTTCACCGTGCCTTGGATGTGGCGCTCCTGAAGCTCCTCTCCCGATCTGCACCAAACACGAACCCGCCGCTTTCGGTTAAACAGCTCGAATTTTGATTCGTCCGTCCAGAGAACCGTTTTCCAGAACTCTAGGGGCTTATCAGCATGCTCCTTAGCAAACTTAAGCCGTTTGGCTTTGTTTGCCTTGCTGATAAATGGGCGCTTCCGGGCAAGTTTGCTATTCAACCCCTGTGCTACGAGACGGTGACGAACAGTTCGACCGGAAACTGATAACTGAAGGGTTTCCTGAATCTCGCGGACAGTTACCTTCGGGTTCTTCTTGACTTCGCGCATGATCTTGGTGTCCGTTCTCGTATCCGTTTTCCGCTTCCTGCCTCTGCCAGGGCGATCCACCACTGATCCAAACGTTTTAAGCTTCAGAAGAATTTTGCCAACCGCTGCCTTACTGATACTGTACTTCCTAGCGACAGCCCGGTGCGATTCACCGTTTTGCACATCACGAACTACCAGTTTTCGGATACACAACGGAATTGCTTTCGAAACCACTACGTTCTCCATTTTTTTTTCAACTTCATCAAACGCGATCACGTAAACAAATGCACCAGGTCAAGCCGTTTGCTTCAAAACATGTCAAAATATCAAAACATAAACAATCGAGGGGTCTTCCAATGGAAACTTATCGAAAACATATCGATTTTTGAAGTGGGTACTTTGTTTTTGTCACTGTTTTTTTTTTTCAACACAAATTGATTTTTTTTTTCTTTAAGTAAAACTCCTTTTTTTCAGTATTCCATAAGTGAAACTTAAAAAGATAAAAAAAAACCTCCGTGTGTTTACTTTAATTTGAACCAAGTAAATGAGAGAAATTGAAAAAACTAAAAGGTGGGCACTTTATTTTGCCTATCAGTGTAGAGGAAAATTAATCAAATTTACAATACCACACAAACATTACTAAATGTGTTCTTCTTTTAAGCCGAATTAGCTCTTATATATCTGATTGATGATAATTTGAGAACAGAAGTAGAAAATCTTTTAACATCAACACTAGAATTTATTGACATTGACGTAAAAAAATACATTTTTTCGAGAAAAATCCAAAAAGGGTCTATCCATGATAACTTTTTTCAACGTTCAAAAAATAATCTATGTTTTATTAGTTTGTGAAGCATTTGTATATTGTTAGTGTGCGTTCAAATTTTCATTCAATTCGGTTCACTGGTTTCCGAGATATGACAGCTCAAAAATGAGTTGTCTAAAAAATAGTGTTTTACCCGAACGGTTCTACCTTTGCGAAAGATTAATCAATCGAGCCCAATTTTGTATCAATGATGCACATATAATAGGTTGACAAACAGTCAAAATTTGAGATTTTTTGATGCACTCTATGAAAAGTTATAGCATGTTGAACTTTTTTGTGAGAGAAAAAAAAGTTGCCTATCCCAAACATTTTGGCCATCCCCTGTACCAATTAACTCAGTTCGACAAATTGACATGTTGTCTGTATATGTGTATGTATGTCTGTGCGCAAAACAAGTTCACTCAAAACACTTCCCATTGGCCGATTTATGGATTTTAGCACACGAATCGAACCGGAATTTTACCGCATTGTTTACTATTAAAAATGGTCCAGGTCGGTCAAGCCGTTCCGGAGCTATGGCCATTTCAATGATCCGAACCAGCACCGGTAGAATTGACCGTGCATGGTTGACGATTTTTGTGCGGAAATCAACACTGGAGACCAGAAATTCCACGGCGGCTCCAAATTCAAGATGACGGCTGTTTAATGGAATTTCAGGCCCTAAAATCATGCAATATGGAGTATATTTGGTATACAAAAGATGTCTGGATTCAAGAATAATCAAGAAAGTTGTCTTAAATCCAAGAGGGCGGTTCAGAATTCAAGATGGCGACTGTTCATTGATGTTTTTGGCTGTGCAACCATGCTTGATAGGGATAAGACTGGCATGATTTTGCTTCGGAATGTTGGCTTCCCCATGCAATATGGCTATATTTGTCGTCGCCGTCGCCGTCGGTCAGGCTAAGGCCGGGGTGGCCTCTGCTGTACATAGTAGCCGCCTCCATTCCACTCGGTCCATGGCTGTTTGTCTCCAGTTCCGCACTCTGCGTAGGGTCCGCAGATCGTCCTCTGCTATATCTGTTATGGGGGAGATAACTGGAGTAGAAAAATGACTACCAAAATTTGAGATGGCTGCTGTTTAATGGATGTTTAGGCTCTAAAACCATGAAATCTGGGTATATTTGATATGTAGAAGATTTCCGGATGGCGACCGGAATATCCAAGATGGCGGTCTGAAATCTAAGATGGCGTCTTATAATTCAAGATGGAGTTCAATGGAGTTTTAAGTTTTCAAATCATCCAATATGGATACATTAAATATTTTTGTAATTTAAAATAAATTTTATTTTTGTAAAATTTTGGTATAGGGAGGATTTTTGAAGTCCAAAAATAGCAACAAGAATAATCAAGTTGGCGGTTCAATACCCAAGGCTAGTCAATAAAGTTCAAGGCGAGGTTTTAGGCTCTAAAACAATTCAATATGGATACACACCAAAAATCGATTGAGGGTTTCAGCAAAATTTTGCTGAATTTTGCCGAGCTGAAGGTTTCAGTAAACATTTTGCTGAAATTCCGCAAAATTTTGCTGATTTGTTCAGTAAACTCTGCTGATCACCAGTAACGTTTTGCTGAAATTCAGCAAACTTTGCCGAAAGTTCAGCAAAAAAATTTGCTGAACCCTTTAGCTCGGCAAAATTCAGCAAAATATTGCTGAAAGCGTTAGGTGTGTTTAGCTGGTATGGGGAAGGAGTCTGGAGTCCAAAAATAGCGACCAGAATTTCCAAGATGGTAGACCTCAATCCAAAATGGCGGCTCGAAATTCTAGATTGCGGTCCATTTTAAGAGTTTAAGGCTTAAACATCTAAAGCCAGATAAACGATATGATTTCTGGTGCCATGAAATGGGTTTTTGTTTATCCTAAGAAAGTGAGATATTCAGCAACATGTCACTTGAGTTTTGTTGAAATGGGTTTTCGAAGGCACGAGGAAGAGTTATTCTTTAGCATTCCTGTCCATGTATTTCTTTGAAAATTTCTCTGGGAATTCCTCCAGAGATTCTCTAATGAATTTTCGTAGGATCATCTTCAGATTTTTTTTTAAAGAAATTCCTCAAAAGATTCGTGTAGACACTTGTACACGGTCTTTTTTCAGAAATTCCTTCAAATATTTCTCCTTGGATTCCTTCAGGGATTTACAGCACAGGAGGTTCCTTCAAGAATTATTGCTAAAAAATATGTTTTTGCTCTTAATATTTTTTTTTCTCAAACATTTCTGATGGAATTTCTATTGAGACTTTTACGGGAGTTCCTAGAGTGATTTCAGTGAGCGTTCCTTCAATGCTATTTTTTGGAATGCATTCTTGTACATGTTTTTCTTTGAAAATTTCTCCAAGGATTCCTCCACAGATTCTTTCAGGAATTCTTCCAGGAATTTTCCTATGGTCTTCTTCAGAAGTTTTTAGGAAATTTCTCAAAAGATACATGTTCAAATTCCTTCAAAAAGTTAAGAAGGTTGTGCATATATTCCTTATTTTTTTTTCAAATATTTCTGAGAAATTTCTATTGGCAGTTTAACAGAATTTATTCCATGTTTTTTTCTTTCGGATTTCTCCAAAAATTTGTTTTGAAATTTTCTCAGGGGTTTCTCCAGGAAATTCTTCATAGTTTTATGCAAACTATGCAATTCCAGGAGAATATTCTTCACGAAGATTCGAAGATTCTTTCAGATATTCCTCTAAAGTTTTCTTTATTAATTCAGACAATTTCCAACTCTTTCAAAAATTATTGTTGGAATTTTTCCAGCTGTTCCTTCAGGTATTACTCCATATATACATAGATTCTCCCAGGTATTCATTAAGAAAATCCTATGCAAAGTTCTCAAGACATTTTTCTGAAGTTTGTCCAGTCAAAGATGGCTACGCATTTATCTGCAGATTCTAGTATTTTCTTTCAAAGATAAGATCTAAACATTCAGTATTTTTTTTTAATCTCGAGTGGTTCTCCAATGAATTCTTCTAGGACTTTTTCAAGTATCCGCAAAACTTCAGCAACTGCATACGAAATTCTTCAAAGAATTGCTCCAGAGGGATTTCAAGAAGTTTTTTCCGATTTTTTTCCAGAGAACTCTTAGAGATATATTGGGGGATATCTTCAAAAATTCCATAAGTACCTTGTCTGTAATTTATGCATGTATTTTGCAATTTTGTGTAGGCATTTTTAAGAGATTCCTTCAAAAAATTCTCCAAGATTCAGGAAATTTCAAGTTATTGTTTCGTGAAATAAGCAGTTTTTTTTAGCCGTTAAGTAGGCATATCCCAGGTATTTATCCAGGAGTTTCTGCAAAAAAAAAACTTCAGAAATTATTCCAGAATTCATATTGAATACCAGGAGTTCTCCAAGGAACATCTTTCGACATCATTGCAGGAAATTCTTAAGGAATTCTGTCATGGATTCTTTCATCAATTCGTCCAATAATTTTTTGTGCAATTTCTGGAAGAATTTCTGAAGAAAATCTCTAGAGGAATATCTGAAGCAACTGCTGCACGAATCTCTGAAAGAATCCCAAAAGATGTTTCTGACGGAACCGCAGGAGAAATTCCTATAATATATCCTTGTATAAACTTTTGGAAAAATTTCCAAAGAAAAACTGAGGATTTTTGCATTTTTTGGAGAAACATCAAAAAATTCCATCAAAGAAATTCCTGATGAAATTCCAGAAACTCTGAAGAAGTCCTTCAAGATATTTTCGGAGAAACCCCTGAAAGAATTTCATAAGGAATTCGAGCTGGAATTTCTGAAAGAATTCTAAGAAGAATTTCTAAAGAAATCTCCAGCAGAATCCCTGTAAAAATCTTACAAAGTATTCTTGATTAAAATTTAAAAATTTAAAGATTTAATGTCTAGAGGAATATCTGAATAATTCCCATTTTTTTTTAAATCGCAAAAAAAAAATTCTAAGGAACTTCCTGATGACAGGAGATACTCGATTGACGCTTTTATAGAGGGCTATCTTGGTAAAACGTCTGGAGAATCTTCTTAAAGAATTGCTGGAAAATGGATGATTTTCTAAAAGAATTTTTAAAAGAAATTGATGGAAGACTTTCTAAAAAGCAATTTCTGAAAGATTATCTAAACAAATCCATGGAGTAATTATGGCCGGAATACAGTGAAGGTTCTATGAAGAAATCCTCGGTGAAAAATTAAAAGGAAACGGTGAGTTTTCTCACAGGTGTCCCCTTGGAAGAATTTCTAAAGGTGTTTTCTGAATAATCTCGGAAAGCTCCCCTGGCAGAATTTCTTAAAATTTTCCAGACAGAATTTCCGAAAGAAATGCTAGAGGAACTTCCGACGACATCCATGGATGATATGCTCAATCAACAATTCGACACATTTCTGAATGAATCTTTCGAAGAATTTCTTATGGAATCGCTAAAATCATGGAGGAATTTCCAAAGTAATCCATGTAAGATATTCTATAATAATATTTTGAGAAAATTTGAAGGAATAGCCAGTGAAACGTCTTAATTAATTCACGTAAGAAACTGAAAAAATCCCTGGAAAAAAATCTCCAATGAATCGTTGGTAGTTTTTTTTTAATATCGTAAAGAAATTTCTGGGTGAATTAGTGCTTCAACGCATTTCTGAAACAATACCTTCTAAAAAAACATAATATTAAAGAGCTTTTCTAAAAAAATCGACTGAGTTTTTCTACATAAATCAGAACGAGAACCCTCTGCAAGGTAATAAAAAAAATCCTGGAATTCGTTTCTCGAAAAATCACTTCCTTGAAAAACCCTTAAGAAGAAGTTTTTCCAGAACAACATTGGTGAGTTCCTTTGGAAGATGTTTAGGAAATTATTCAAGAAATTCTTCGGAAACTTCCTCCAGAAGTCTTGCAGGAAATTCGTGAACTTTCAGATCTTCCTTCAGGAGTTAGTTGAGAAATCATCAGCTGAAGTTTCAGTGGTTTATCTCTCTTAAAGTTTATCGGGTAGAGTTCGGGCTTGGTGGTCTAGTGGCTACCGCTTCTGATTCGTATGCAGAAGGTCATGGGTTCAATCCCTGGCCCGTCCTTTTCATCCTACTTTGTATCTTTCTATCCACTTTCTTTCACTCTCTCTTCTCTACATATACAACTCATGTATATTCATATGTTCATAGCTATCGCTAGAACCAGAAACGAATTGAAAAAAGTCGTTTCCCTCCCTTCCAACTTCCACTCACAGCACAGTGTATATATAACGCCTATAAGTTATGCAACCAAAGCGTGCTGTGCCGCTTGACCTTATTCACCTTATTCACCACACAATCTATCACGAACACTATAAATAACCCTATCCATGGATCGCATCACCGACCCAACGGTGACTCCCAGATCTCCCATCCTTTCCGTCTAACAAATACCCCAGTCCGTGCGGGTTGCGGGACGCAGAGTGCTCTCGGTCTCTAGTAGCAACAACCAGTACACTCTAACATTCCTTTCTCTTCCCAGCTGACTATAAGGACTTGGCCGGCGCCGTTATTGATCAAATATGCATGAGCTGCTAAAATTCGACAATGATTTTTCATAAGGGCCTAACTGACTTGATCGATTTCTCTTCATCGACTCTCTCTTTCGCTAATAACTTGATCAAAACAAACAAAATCATTATTCTTTTTGTTTCTATAGCAAGATGTTGTCGTCTTCTGCGCATTTCATCCAAAAAATCTTTGAAAAACTCAATATACATTATTTGATAACACAAAGAGAGGATCGATGAAGAGAATTCGAAAATGTCAGTTAGGCCCTAATGAAAAATCAGTGTCGAATTGCACTTTGAGAATAAGTGGAATGTCCCAGCCCCTTATTCAGTTGGATCACAGTGCAACTGATGCCAGTTCAGATCAATCACGGAGGAGCAACCATTGACATGTATAGTCAGAATTGATCGTTGATCGATCGTTGATCGTTAGAGTTCCTCGAGAAAGTTTAGATCCATTTGTGTGATACGGTCGTCGGGATGAAAGCCAAGCATGCTGCTCGGTCGGATGGTCCGCGCCATCGAAACATCGTGGTCAGTGTGTGCGTCTGTGGCTTCAACCTGAGAAATTTTAGATCCATTTGTGCGATCAAGCCGTGATAGCCGAGGCAGTTCAGTGTGATTCGCTGTGGCGATGCCAATCGGTGGAAAGATGCCGCTTTTATTCCCGTCGATTGGCAGCGCTTACTCCCTGGATAGCTGAAATGGTATTTATCGGTGAGCTCATTCCGTGCTATTAAAATTCAATAAATATAAAAAAAAACATACAACGGTGTATTTATCGTTGGACCACAAGAGACACAGCGAATGGTGTGAACAAAGGCGTTCAAAACCTATTGGATACTGACACCAAAGACAAGCACAGAAAACCAGCTGAATGGGATTATCCGGTGAGCTTATTCCTTACTATTTCTTTTTATATTCGAACATGACATACACATGGGGATTTCGGGGAGGTTTGGTAGCCTAAGGTAGCTAAATGAATTGGTTTCCGGGCAAATGTTCGTGGGGCGGCCAAACTTTGTCACTAGATAACAACCGTCATGTTGTGTTCCGAAGGTCTCCAGGGAATTTAGGTTACCCTGCTACAACAAACCATCAGGTAGATCATTCCGTTCAGTATGCCTCTGCAGCCATAGGTAATCCTTACACTGAAGGTGGGCGCACAATCATCATCATAAATAAGGGCGGGAATCCTAAACGGAAAACTGAAGGAAGTTTGACCAAGATCGAGAAATATGATGCTGTACTACAAAGCTAGGCGGTTGAGTAAAGCTAAGCTGTATCTGGGAATCTGGCTAACTACAATACCCTTCCAAGCGCACACCCGAGCTGAAGAATAGTAATCACCCCCACTAAATGAGAAAAGGAAACCTCGAGGGAAAAAAAAAGCTACAGAACCTTCTCGTTTGCTCCGGCTTTTGTGAACGCTACGGGCGGTTACGGCGGTCATCATATCTTCCCTTCCGCTCGACAAGTTCATCATGATTCATGTGTGTATTTCAACAAAAGATACATATCAAAGCGTGGTGGAGCCTGCTGAAGGACCCCTCTACCAGTCAGTGGAACACAAAGCAGTTTTTCTTTCGATGGTCCGTGCTTGTTCTGATAAGAGGACGATTTTTTCGCTCTTCGCCCTCCACCGACCGACTGATGTGGTCGGTCGGTGACAAAAATTTGCATTTCGTTTGTTCCTTCGCTGTATCCACCCGTAGAGCAGTGGCAGATATCTCTCTGTACGAAGCAGAAGCTTGGAAAGCTCAACCAAGTTGTCATTTACTGAGACTGACGGCTGATAAGATTATGAAAGCAATTGTAGTATGGCTTTCTTCCGCACCGATGGCCGACTGTTCTTCTCGTTAGTGGTCGTTTTTTCGTTGAAATGGGATTGTGGCTTTGTACTGTTTCTATGATAGATACCCTGGAAAGTATTAACAAAATCAGTATTTCCAACTCATTTACCAAATGAACGCTTATAAAGACACCCCTTTCGTTTTGATGCTAAGCGGTAAATGTTACAACTTTTTGATTTCAGCAAGATTCGTTCGTACGAAACTGGGCAGTGGAAGATGCCGATCCTCTCAGTTTTGTTATTCGGCAGATACAAGGATAGATACTAATTGGTGAGCTCGTTCCATGTTACTGTCATTTATGCTCATTGCTATTGATCATTTCCATTATTGTCTTGCCTCTTCGTCCGGTAAATAATTCTTCTTGGTCTTCTAAGCGAATTGTCCCAATCGGAACAAAGCCTGTTTCTCAGCTTAGTGTTCTATGAGCACTTCCACAGTTATTAACTGAGAGCTTTCTCTACCATTTTGAATGTGTATATCGTGTGGTAGGCACAAAGATACTCTATGCCCATTTAAAATATTCCGCAATTGTATCTGAAATTTGCAAGAAATCTTCCAACATTTTTATCAAGAACATGTCCAGTAATTTGATAAGAATTACTTATCATCCGATAAATGCGAAGTTAAATTAGTTTAATTGATAACCTATACGTTATATTGCCATGTTACCAAGGATGACCTACATCGAAAACTGGACCCAAATGAAACACCATGCAGAACCGTTTCCATCGTTGTCTTATTTGTCTCGATTTCCGGGAACTGATCAAATCTCGCCATCCTACACCCCAAAGCGGTTCCACCAGAATCCACCAATCGACTCCAATTCTCCGGCAGATTTCCGTCGAACCAAAGGAATCTCACCGAAGATAAACTTTGCCTTTCTCAAGTGTTTGCTTATTTCCCAACCACTACTCGCTCAATCGTCGTCGTTTCGATGATTCCTTCCTGGCCCCCAAACCCGGTCCCGACGACGACGGCGAGGGCAACCGATACCCGTCCAATAATGCATCAAACCAGCTAACCAGCAGCAGCAGGAGACGTCGCCGACGAGGACGACGACGGATTTCTGTTTCGGAAAGCTCACTAGCAGCATAAAATGACAATTGATTGGATTCGTTTTTCTCAACTTCCACCACCACCAGAGTTTCTGTGTTTGCCTTTTCCCAGTCGCCAGGCGCGCAGTCTTACCTCCTCAAGTTGTTCGCAATCTATCCGATATCGATTACCCAATCTTGGCGGATGCTCTTTCTTTGACTCAATCTGTGTTAGCAATACACCCCCCTCTTGCCGGGTCTCATCCCACGTTTGGGGCTGTACTGCTTTGTAGAATGATATGTCCAGATCAGTAGCAATCAGTAGCAGTAGCAGTGGTGTCATCGACGTTACTCCAAGTTACTCACTGAGTACGATTTGAATGAGATTTTTCGTACAATACC
Organism: Aedes albopictus; assembly: GCF_035046485.1. Taxonomy (NCBI): domain Eukaryota; kingdom Metazoa; phylum Arthropoda; class Insecta; order Diptera; family Culicidae; genus Aedes; species Aedes albopictus. The sequence continues at coordinate 114,890,460 of NC_085137.1, forward strand.
GTACAAATATTGAAAGGTTCTTCACGTCAAGTGTCATTCTTAAATGGTCCACTAGAAATTTCTCCTACTTACTTATAAAATCTTCCATGTATTTTATCAGAAAAGCTTAAGGGAATCTTTGAGGCATTTTTTTAGAATTATCCCAGCAATTTCACGAAGAATTTATTTAGAAAAGCATCCATGGATTTCTTCGGAAATTTCGACAGAAATACTTCCAAAGAATCTTTAAGAAATTCTGGCAGTAATTCCTCTGAGCAACCCTTCAAGAATTCTTCCAAGAATCTCTTCGGAATTCCTCACCTCTGCGGAAGTTCATTTTTCTGAATGAATTTCTCAAGGCATCCGTCAATAAATTCTTGGAGCTATGGAGGAATTTCTGAGAAAACCCATGTAAGCTTTTCTTTTTTTTTCTGCTCTTCTAATTCAGTCACAAATATCTCCAGGAATTCCTCCATAGATTACTCCAGGGATTGTTTTTTGGAAGCTCAAGCCGAAAAGTGCCAAAAAACAACAGGAGGAATTCTTGAAAGAATCTCTGCAGAATTTTCTGAATGAATCCATGAAAGAGCTTCTAGAGATACCTCTCGAGATTCCTAGAGGAACTACTTGAAAATTGTCTGGAGTGATTCCTTGAAACAACATCTGAGATAGTCTCTCTGGAGAAGTTGTTAAATGAAACCTCGAGACACCTTTGAAGGAATTCCTTATATAATGATGAAAAAACTTCTGATTGTTTTTGAAGGAATTCATTCAAAAATATCTACAAAAATAAACCTAGGAATTTCTACAGGAAGTTCTTTAAAAATTACAAAAAAAAAACAATCCGTCCAGGAAGATTTACACACCTTTTTCTATGTGTTTCTCGAGATATTCCAAGAGATTCTTTCAGAAATACGTAGAGTCCATGGTGACTTACAAGACAATTCTCCAAGGGCGTAGCCAGCTTTTCGGCCAGGGGGGGGGGGGGCGAGTACCCTTACACTGAAAACCACTTTGCAGTAACAAGGAGTTCAAATACATCATCATTTAAAAAAAAAATAAAAGCGAAGTATGAAATATGGGTGATTAACAGGAATGGTTCAATGGAAGAATCATATATGATTATAATCCTGAGGAATTCCTCAAGATATTGCTTCAGGAATTCCTTAACAAATGCCATCATGAATTTGAATTCATCCAGCAGTTTCTCCAGAAATTTCTTTAATATTTTCCCACGTTATTTTAATGTGGATATTCCAGCAGAAATTACCTTCGGAAAACTTGCAGTAATTCCGTTGGGAATACCTTCAGAAATTTCTTCAATAATTCCTCCAGAAGTTTTATTACGAATTTCACCATGCATTCACCAGAATTTCCCCAGTAATTCTTAACAAATATCATTCTTAATTCCACCAGAAATCCGTTTGAGAAGCTCCAGAAAATACTTTGAGAATTTCTCTGGGAATTCTTTCATAAATTCCAATCAAACTAAGATTCATTTCCTTGAGGAATACGCTAAGAAATTTTTGAAGAAATTTCTTCGAAAAATCCTTTGATGAATTCCTTCGGAATTACCGGAAAAAATTCTTTGAAAATTTCTAAAGGAATTCCTTCGGAAATTCCTGGAGGAATATCTTTGGAAGTTGCTAGAGGAATGCATTCGGAAATTTTTAAAGGAATCAATTAAAAAATAATTTCAGGAATTTATTTCGAAAATCCTTGAGGAATTCCACCGGAAATTCCTTGACAAATTCTTCAGAAATTTCTTGAGGAATTCCTTCATTTCTAAAGCTCTTTGGGAAATTCCATAAGACATTCCATCGAGAGTACTTCTACGATTTCCTTTAGAAGATTTTTCGAGAATTCCTTGAGGAATTTCTTTGAAATAGATTTAGAATATTCCTTGAGGAACTCCTTCGGAGTTTTCGTGAGGAATTCTTCCGAAAATTCCTTGAGGAATACCTTCAAAAATTCTTGGAGGAATTCATCCGGAAATTTCTGTGAGAATTCCTTCCCAAATTCCTGAAGCAATTCTTTCGAAAATATTGAAAAAAAAATCCACTAAAAGTCTCATGAGATATCTCTTCTGAAATTCCATAAGAAATTTCATTAAAAATCTTTCAAAACTTCCTTCAAAAAATATTTCGGAAATTCCTGAAGAAATGCTTTTTGTGATTTTTTATTCCCTAGAGGAACTCATTCGGAAATTCTTTGAAGAATTCCTTCAAAAATGCCTTGATAAGGAAAATTCGAAAACTGTTAAAAGAGTTCATTTGGAAATTTTTTGACATATGTCTGAAATGTCTTATGGAATACCTTCGGAAATTTCGTGAGAAATTGTTTGATAAGTTCGTTAAGGAATTTTTTCGTTTTTTTTATAAATCTTTACAAAATTCCTCAAGGAATTCCAGCGAAAGATCCTTGAGAAGTTTCTTCGGAAATTCCTCAAGAAATTCCTTCAAAAATGTATTGCGGAACTCCTACGAAAACTTGAGAAACTTTTAAAACATTCCTTCAGAAACACGATTGGGGATAATGTGAGAAAATCCTAAGGAAATTTTTTGAGGACAACCGTCAACATTTTTTGGAAGAATTCATTCGGAAATTTTTGGAGGTATTTCAAGGCAAATCCATAAGAAATTTCTTTGGAAATTCCGGAAAGGATTTCTTTGGAAATTCGTAGAGGAATTCCTTCGGAAATTCAGGAGAAAATCCTTTGAAAATCCCAGGAGAAATTCCTTTGAAAATTCCTGGAGGAATTCCCTCGGAAATTCTTGTAGGAATTCCTTTGAGAATTCGTGGAGGATTTCCTTCGGGAATTCCTGGTGGAATTTCTTCGGAAATTCCTGGAGTAATTCCTTCGGAAATACCTGGAGAAATTCCTTTCTGAAATTTCTGGAGGAATTCCTGCGGAAATTCATGGAGGAATTCCTTCAGAAAATCCTTGAGCAATTCCTTCGAAAAAGTTCGTGAAGGAATTCCTGGAGAAATTCTTTCGGAAATTCGTGGTGGAATTCCTTCGGACATTCATGAATGAACTCCATCGGAAATTCCGGCAGGAAATCCTTTGAAAATTCCAGGTGAAATTCCTTTGAAAATCCCTGGAGGAATTCCACCGGAAATTACTGCAGGAATTCCTTAGGAAATTCCAGGAGGAATTCCTTCGGAAATTGCTGGCTGATTTCCTTCGGAAATTCCTAAAGGAATTCCATCGGAAATTTATGAAGGAATTCTTTCAGAAATTTTAGGAGGAATGCCTTCGGAAATTGCATAAGGAATTTCTTTGAAAATTCCTGGAGGATCTCCTTCGGAAATTCCTGAAATTTCTGAAGAAATTCATCCGGAAATTCATGGAGGAATTTCTCAGGAAATTCCTTGAGGGATTCCTTTGAAAATTCGTGGAGAAATTTATTCAGAAATCCGTGAATGAATTCTTTCGGAAAATTTCATGGAGGAACTCCTTCGGAATTCCTTCGAAAATTCCTTCGGAAAATCCTTTAGAAATTCCTTGGCAAAATTCCTGGAGGAACTTGTTCGGCAATTCATGAAGGAATTCCTTCGAAAATTCATGGAGGGATTTCTTCGGACATTCATGAAGGAATTCTTTCGGAAATTTCAGGAGGAAATCCTTTAAAATTCCAAGAGGAATTCCCTTGAAAATTCCTGGAAGAATTCCTTCGGAAATTCCCGGAGGAATTCCTCCGGAAATTCCTAGAATAATTCTTCCAGAAATTTGTGGAGGAATTTTTCCGAAATTTCCTGGAGGAATTTCTCCGGAAGTTCCTGGAGCATTTCCCTCGAAAATTTCTGGGGGAATTGCCACGGAAATTCCTGGAGGAATTCTCTCGGAAATACATGGAGGAATTCATTCGGAAAATCCTGAAGGAATTCCTTCGCAAAATTCCTGGTTACATTGGACATTCATGAAGAAATTCCTTTGAAAATTTCGAAAAGAATTTCTCCAGGAATTTCCGACAGAATTTCTTCTGGAATTTCTGAAGGAATTCTTCCTGGAATTTCCAAAAAAAATCCTTCAGGAATTTCCAATAGAGTTTCTCCAGGAATTTCCGAAGGAATTTCCAAAGGAATTCCTCCAGGAATTTCCAATGGAATTCGTCCGGGAATTTTTAAAGAAATTCCTCCAAAAATTTCGGAAGGAATTCCTCCAGGAATTTCCAAAATAATTGCTCCACGAATTTCAGAAGAAATGCATCCAACAGATTCCGGAGGGATTTCTCCAGAAATTTCCGAAGAAATTCCTCTAAGAATTTCCGATAGAATTCCAGCAGGAATTTCCAAAGGAATTCCTCCATGAATCTTCAAACGAATTCGTCCAGCAATTTCCGAAGGAATTCCTCCCGGAATTTCCGAAAGAAAACCTCCTGGAATTTTTGAAGGAATTCTTAACGGAATTTGTAAAGGAATTCCTCCATGAATTTTCGAGGGAATTCCTCTTGGAATTTCCAAAAATAAAATCCAAAAAGACTTTCCGAAAAAAATTCTCCAGGAATTTCCGAAGGAATACCTCCAGGAATTTCTGAAGAACTTCCTCCAGGAATTTCCGAAAGAATACCTCCAGGAATTTCTGAAGGAATTCTTCCAGTAATTTCCGAAGAAATTATTCCAGGAATCATAAAAAGCATTCCTCTAAGAAGTTTAGAATGATTTTTTTCCAGGAATGTCCTAAGCAATTCATCCAAGGAATTTTTCTATAGATTTCTGAAAGAATGCCTCCAGAAATTTCCGGAGGTATTCATCCAAGATTTTTCGAGGGAACTTCCCAAGGAATTTCCGAAGGAATCCCTCCAGAAATTTCCGAAGGAATTTCTTCAGGAATTTCCGAACGAATTCCTTCAGGAATTTTCGAAGGAATTCCTTCAGGAATTTCCGAAGAAATTCTTCCAGGAATTTGCGAAGGGATTCCTCCAAGAAGTTTGGAAGGAATTCCTTCTGGATTTTTTTAAGGAATTCCTCCAGGATTTTCTGAAGGAATTGCTGTATCGAAGCAATTCCTCCCGGAATTTCCGAAAGAATTCCTCCAGGAATTCCTAAAGAAATTCCTTCTGGAATTTCCGAATGAATTCCTCCAAAGGAATTCGTCCAGCTATTTCCGAAGGAATTCCTCCCGGAATTTCTGAAAGAATTCATCCAGAAATTTCCGAGAGTATGTATTCATCCAAGATTTTTCGAAGGACCTCGCCAAGGAATTTTCGATGGAATTCCTCCAGTAATTTCCGAACGAAGTCCTTCAGAAATTCCCGATGGGATTTCTCCAGAAATTTTCGAAGGAATTCTTCTAGGATTTTGCGAAGGGATTCCGAGAATTTTGGAAGAAATTCCTCCAGAAATTTCCAATGGAATTTGTCCAGCAATTTCCGATGGAATTCCTTCAGGAATTTCCGAAAGAATTCCTCCAGGAATTCCTAAAGGAATTTCTCCTGGAATTTCTGAATGAATTCCTCCGGGAATCTCTAAAGGAATTAGTCCAGCAATTTCCGGAGGAATTCCTCCAGTAATTGTCGAAGAAATTATTGTAGGAATTTCCGAAGGAATTCCTCCTGGAATTTCCAATGAAATTCGTCCAGCAATTTCCGAAGGAATTCCTCCTGGAATTTCCGAAGGAATTCCTCCAGGAATTTCCGAAGGAATCCTTCAGGACTTTCCGAAGGAATTCCTCCAGGAATTTTCAATGACATTCGTCCATCAATTTCCGATTGAATTCCTCCAGGAATTTCCAAAAGCATTCCTCCAGGAAGTTTGGAATTATTTTTTCCAGGAATTTCGTAAGGAATTCACCTAAGGATTTCCTCACGAATTTCTCTGTGGATTTCTGAAAGAATTCCTCCAGGAATCTCCGAAGGTATCCATCCAAGATTTTTCCAAGGAACTGCCCAAGGAATTTCCGAAGGAATTGCTCCAGGAATTTTCAATGACATTCGTCCATCAATTTCCGATTGAATTCCTCCAGGAATTTCCAAAAGCATTCCTCCAGGAAGTTTGGAATTATTTTTTCCAGGAATTTCGTAAGGAATTCACCTAAGGATTTCCTCACGAATTTCTCTGTGGATTTCTGAAAGAATTCCTCCAGGAATCTCCGAAGGTATCCATCCAAGATTTTTCCAAGGAACTGCCCAAGGAATTTCCGAAGGAATTGCTCCAGGAATTTCCGAAGGAATCCTTCAGGAATTTCCGATGGATTTCTTCCAGGAATTTGCAAAGGGGTTCTTCCAGGAATTTTGGATGGAATTCCTTCAGGAATTTCCAAAGGAATTCCTCCAGGTATTTTCGAAGAAATACCCTCAGGAATTTTCGAAGATATTCCTCCAAGAATTTCCGAAGGAATTCCTGCATACATTAAAAAAATACGAGGATGCAGGAGAATTTTATTTTTACTAGTCAAAAACAGCTCTGATCATCAAAGTTTTTCGGTTAAGTTAAAATATAGTTGCTCGGTCAGGGGGGGGCCATGGCCCCCCCCTGCCCCCCTCTGGCTACGCCCTTGCAATTCTCCAGTTACTTGACAAGATAATTAATCCAGATTTTTAAAATTTATCAATAACTTTTTTATTAATTCTACCAAGGGTTTCTCTAGGTATAACTCCAGGAATTTCTTCAAAAATTCCTTCAGGAATTTTCACAAGGAATGCCTCCAGGTTTTTTTCTATTCTTCAACCACTTAGTCTAATTTAACAGCTCTTCTGTCCACTAGGGCACTGCTTAAGCGATTCCAATTGGCGGCTGCACTTACACTTTTTGTACATCGCCAAATGTATTCTATTTCAATTTGAACTGGTAGCCTTTACGCTGATGTCACTTTTCTACCCTGTCCATGGTAGAATGATGAGCAGGACGTTGCTGTGTGGCTCTTGTTCCATTTCTAGTCCGATTGGGGCTCCATTATGAGTTGCCGTTAGTCGTTATCCAAGTTTGCGGGTCCATTAGAGCATATGCTCAGAAGAGGGTCAGGTGTCAGCTGTTCTCGGGGGAAGAGCAACTGACAAAAAACTGCAAGTTCCGGGGCTGGGATCGAACCCATGACCATTCACTTATGAAGTGAACGTGTAGCCACTACGCTATGTGCCCCGGCTACCTCCAGGATTTTCTGAAAGAATTTGACAGGAGGTTTCTTCAGAAATTCTTCCAGGAATTTAGTGTCTGAAGTAATGTATGGAGGAGTAATTGCATAAATCCTTTAGATACCCTTAGAGTAATTCCTTTAAGAATGTCATGAGAAACTTGCGGAGGAACTTTGAAAGTGTTTCTGAGAAAAAAAATTGTAAGTATTTTTAAGGAAGTTATGGAAAAGTTTGTGAATTTCTTTCACGAGTTCTTTAAGGAACTCCTTAAGATATCTCCCCAAAAATAGTTCTAAGAATTTCTACAGGAATTCCTTAAAAAAATGTGCAGGAATCTTTACGGACGTTTACTAGGTTCTCGTCGTGATATTCCAAAATATATTTTATTTCTTCACAAATACGTAAACTTCATGAGCACTTTCAGAAAGTTCTCCAGTAACTTCATTACAGAAATAATTCAGGATTTTTCTCTTCAAAGGTTTCTCAAGAGGTTTATCCAGGTATACCTAAAAGAATTTCTTCTGAAATTCCTCCAGGGATTTTCCCAAGAATGCCTCCAGGGTTTTCTGAATGAATTTGACTGGAAGTTTCCTCACAAATTATTTCAGTGATTCATCCAGAAACTAATCCACGGATTCCTGCAGAAATTTCTCGAAAACCTTCGAAGTTTCCTTCAGAAATTCCTCTTAGGATTCATTTCTAAAATACTCCCTGGATGTTTTCGGAAGGTTAAGCAGAAAATGCACAAAGAACTACAGGCTGATTTTTTGAAGAAAGTCCTAAATCTCTGTAGAATTTTCTGAATGAACTCGTGGAAAAACTTACAGAGATGCCTCTCGGGATTTTTAGAGAATCTTCTTGAGCATTGTCTGGAGGGATTCCTTGAAACACTGTCTGAAGTATATCTCTGGAGAAGTTCTTAAATAAATCCTTGAGATATCTTTGGAGGAATTCCTTTAAGAATGTCATGAGAAATTTCTGCGGAAAGACTGATAGTAATTTGGAGAAAAAATATATGGAAGAATTTCTTAAGAAAGTTATGGAGAGGTTTTTGATTTTTTTTTACGACTTATTTATGGGATACATTCAGCAATCATCCCAAAACCAGTCCTTGGACTTTATACAGGAAATTCTTAAGAAGTTAAAAAAAACCTATCAAGGAATTTTACAGACGTTTCAGAAGGTAATCCTCGAGCTATTCCAAGAGATTATTTCAAAAATACATTAACTCCAAGGGCACTTTCTGAAAACTCTGCAGTAACTTTATTAGAGATTTTTTTTTGTTCCTCAATATTTTCTTTAAAAATCCACGAAGCGTTTTTAAAGGTGTTTCGCCAGGTCTCCAAGAATTTCTTCAGAAAATCCTCCAAAGATTTTCTCAAGAATCCCTCCATGGTTTTCTTACAGAATTTAACTGAAGGTTTCTTCAGAAATTCTTTAAGAGATTCATTTAGGAATTTCACCACTGATTGCTTCTGAACTTTCTTCAAGACTTCTTCAAGGATGTCATCGGCAATTTCAGCAATTTCTTGAAGCAATATCTGAAGGGATTTCTGGAGAAGTTAGTGAGTAAATACCTAAAATCCCTAAAATCTTTGGATGAATTCCTTTAAAAATGCAATAAGATACTTCTAGAGGAACTCTGAAAGTTATTTCGAGAAAAAATATGAGGAAAAATTCCTAAAGCAAGTCACGAAGAAATTTTGAAAAAAATGGTGACATTTCGGAAAGACACCCTTGAGGAAATTCCAAGGAAAACCAAAGAGAAATTTGGGAAAGATTCCCAAAGAGCATTCAACATGTATTCGTGCAGAAATTACAGATAAAGGTAGTAGGGGAATTCTTAGAGACATTGTCTCTAAATAAAATTTTGGCAGGATCTCTGGACCATTTCCTGAAGGAATTTTTAAAAGAACGTCTGAAGATAACTCTGAAGAAATATTTTTAAGATTTTTTTGTACAACTCCTGAACAGATTAGTAGAAGAAATTCCGGAAGCAATTTCCGAAATAAAGCCTAAAAGAATCTGAAGGAAACCTTGCAGAAATTTTAGGGTAAAAATAGTGGAAAAATTCTTGAAGGAATGACTGAAGAAAATTCCGAAGGATTTGATTCCTTTAAGGAGTCTCTGAATGAAAACCTGAAAGAAGTGGAAAATTTTCAGCATATATTTATATAAGAATTTCTTCAAAACAATCTGAAGATATAAATAAAAAGAAAATCGCGTTAAGTACTGTTCCTTTGAATTCCACTAAGAATTTGCATTCTTTGACAGATACGTATTTCGACCTCAACTGTGAGGTCGTCTTCAGTGTCTTGTACTTGACTCAACTTGACAGTACTTAACGCGATTTTCTTTTTATTTACAGATATTCCCCTAACAAGCCCAGGATAATCATCATCTGGAGATATGTTAAACGAAAAATCGTGTAGTAATTTCTGAAGAAATTCATTAAACAGTCCCTAGAAATATTTTTGATAAATTACTGGATAAGTTTTAGAAACCCTGCAGAAATTTAAGGAAAACAAATGAAGGAACTTCTTGAAGAAATTTCAGGAGGAATAGGGATTTTAATGAAAACCTGATAGAATTGGAGAACTCTCAGCATGTATTTCTATTAGAATTTCTTGAAATTCTCGAAATTCAGAGAAATACAGAGAGAAACGAAAAATCGGAGATTAATTTCTGAAAGAATTCCTGGACAAGGAGATATTCTTCAAAAACCACCGGGAATTTTGTTGCATTCCAAAAATAATTACTTGAGAAAAAATCTAGAGAAATTCCAAACAAATAACCAAAAGAAATACCTAAAAAATCTAAAAAAATTCAAATTTTTAGATATTTTTAAAAATTTTGGAATTTTGCAGGAATTTTGGAAAAATGCTAAATGAAAAATTGGGGAGTTATTTGTGAAGCAATTCCTGTAAGAAAAGCGGGAGATAATCTTGAGAAATCACTGATTTTTTTAAAACTTTGCAGAAATTCTATGCAAAGTTTAGTTGAGGAATTCTTGAAGGAATAACTGAGGCAATTTCTGACGGAATAGCGTTTTCATTGAATAATCTCTGAATGAAAACCTTGGAACTGGAGAACCTTCAGCAGGCATCCTTTGAGAATTTCTTGAAAACAAATCCGGAGTAATACTGTACAAAAATCGTGGGGTCATTTCTGAAGGAATTTCTGAAATAATATTCTTCAAGAATTATCGGAACAATTTTTGAAATCCGGCATAAATGTTATAAAAAAGGTGGAGAACATCATGTAAAAAAAATCGTAGAATAATTTCCGAAGGAACTCCTGAAAGAACCCCTGGAGATATTCTTAAAGAACCACCGGAGCAGTTTAAAAGAAAAGGTCTGAATAAATCATGAAAAACATGAGTGTTGTGTTAATCGGTGCTAGTCTAGGACTAACGAAGTCATTCGAAGAACGGCAAGGCGAGTATCGTCAACATTTGGTCCCTGAAGGACTCCTGGAGGAACTTCAAAAAGAGGGAATCACTCAAAGGAGCTTTTTTCTCTTTGGTTTAAATTTTGGTTAAAAGTAAAAGTTAACTAACTTCCAGAAGCATCTCTTGAGGACTTTCCCGAGGAATTTCTGGAAATTTGAGGAAGTCCATGGAAAAAATTCTGTAGGAATTATGGAGGAATTATGATAAGCAATACCTGTAGAAAACTCTGCCGGTAATCAAAAAAATCTTGAATTTATTTTTGAGAAAAAATAAACTGATTTACTGAAGAAACCTGTGCAAAAATCTGTGAAGGAATTTCCGAAGAAATTCCTGCGAAAATCCCTGGAGGAACTCCATTGTGGAACTGTGTAGAAACTTCCTCAAGAACTGCGATTTTAGAGGTTCTCTGGAGGAATATCTGAAGAAACCCGTATACTGGTTACTAGAAGAATCTTTTAAGTTAATTTCTTGAGAAACTTGTGAAGAAGTCCCAAAGAAATTCTTAGAGAAGTTCCTGAAAGAAACCCTGCAGGAATTCCTGGGGAATAAATACATGAACAAGAATACATTCCGAAGAGATACCATTCTTATTGAAATCTTTCAAAGAATTCCTGCAAAAAATCCACTTATACTTCGATAAATGCTGAAAGAACCGCTGATGGAATTTTGGCGGTTTTCCTCAAGATAATCAGTAGAAGTAGTAGTAGCAGTGTTGCCAAAAGGCTAACATTGCTTTCTTTGCACGTGTCCACATCATTTCGAACAGTAGTTTAGAAAAGTGAACCACGCAAATCCGAACTTCACCGTCTCAGAGGCAGTTTTTTCGCTCAACAGTGGCAGAAACTGGGAGGCGTCGAAAAATCGATGAAGCCATAAATTTGGGGATTTTCGCATAGAAATGCCGATCGAACAGAGGTGATAAGCGGCTGACTGGTAGGCTGGGGTTGCCCCTTATGCTTAGGATTTCCATTTGAAGTTAATGCAGATTTGCCTTTGTGGCACGGCGACGACGGTTGGCAGCCCCTTTGGAGAATTTTCGGCAGCTTAATCGAATCCGATTTAAATCTTTTAGTGGGAAGTGGGAGATTGCATTGTTCCGAAATGGGAGGCTGGGTTGGAGAGTGAAACAATTCCGCAAATTCCTCGGTTGAATCACTTTAATGAACAAAGTCGAGCTGGAGGAATATTTCATGAGTGATGAAAAGAACTCTTCAATCGGATGAAAGAACTTTTTCCGGCAGACAGACGAACTTTTTTCCGAGGGGTGGGACAACAGCGAATACCTTTGAGGTGGGAAATTTTCAAACTGAAAGTGGACTGGATGCGCTCCTCTGGTTGCTGGTTCTTCTGCTGCAGCTGGTGCTGAAAAACTTTGTACTTCAACCACCCTTCGTCGGGTGCTGAGAGGAGATTAATTATTTCGTAACTGCAGCAGTAAATTGAACGAACGTAATTCAATTACTTGCTCTTAAACGGGTTTGGCGATACTTTGGCATCAGTGGATAGTGTGAGGCTAACAAACGCGAGAATCAGCGATAACTTTTAAGTAGACTTAATGTAGGTGATATGACGATTGGATGTTTATGCATATAACCGAAGAGTAAAGCGCATAGTTATTCAGCCCGACCACACTGAGGGTGACAAGGGTTGATTTCTGGTCGGTGCAGGATCTTTTCATAGTCGTTGACTTCTTTGGATATAAAGCATTCTCGAGTATGAGACATGCAAAATGGTCTGTTGCGGAGGATGTACTCGATTGATAACTGTGGAAGTGCTAATAGAGCATTAAGAAACAGGCTTTATCCATGCAGCAGCGTAACGTCAGAAAGATTGTTGAGCAAAGCTATTCTATAATCGTAAATCTATAAGCAAGAGAAAAAAAACAAGCAAAATAATTTGAAATCTCAGATTGACAGCCTGCATAATGAAACCATCAGAGCCAATAAACCGTCCCTTTAAATCCCATTACAATATTAAAAATGAATACCGAAATCATCTTCCAGTGAAACACCAACCCTCGAAAAAAAAACGTGGCCTCCCGATCCAAGTGAATCTTCTTGTTACATGAATAAATAAATAAATAATTTTCTAATCTCAACGCAAATAAATTTGGCGAAACGTCTTTCTTTACTTTCCCCCAAGGCTTCCAACCAGCCAGCCAGCCCAGATGCAATAAAATGCCACGCCGAATATTTAGGTAAACTTTGCAAACATCTTTGCTTCCTGATGGGGTGTGCGCTGCGGTGGTGGCGGCAGCTTCTGTTGCGTACTGAAAAGTGGCAACAGAAGATACTCGAAGGGGAAGGAACGTTTAAAAGTGGGTTTCCGGTATCGGTTGTCTGGTGGCGGCGGTGGCAGCGAAATGGTGCTCTCTGCCAAGATTTGGGGAACGCAGCTTCACACGATTTCTGTGAAGTACCATACCAACGTCCCACAAATCACTTTTGAAAATATTTCTGACGCTTGAGGTGGCAGTCTTTGCTGTTTTCTTCAACTGGGGGAGAAGTGAATTGATAGGAAGAAGAAACCACATTAAAGTTCATACCTGTGATGGTTAACTAAGTAAACTCGATGGTTCTGGAGGAAATCAATGCTTATAATTCGTGGGTGCAAAAGATGTATAGAATCCTACTGCTTCTTCTACAATATGTACATAGCATCAATCAATGGTTTTAGGACTGCAACATATTTCACTCTGCTTTAATCCACCCAGTGTTATTATAGTGCTACCAGAGCTGGAACAACTTTCAGTGGAACTACTTTGAACTACTTTCAGTGTTCCTCCAGAAATTTATCATGATTTTTCTAAGAAGATATCCTAAGCACATTAATCCAGGAAATCCTCCAGCGATGATTTAAAATTGCTTCAGGATTTTCTGTCTGAAAATTATTAAAGCTTTTCTTCTAGGTATCTTCAAAAGGTTCTCATAAGTTTTTCTAAGGCATTCATTTAGACGGTTCTCCTGGATGTTTTTATATATTCCTTCGAGTGTTCTTTCAAGAATTCATCCAGTATTTGTTGAACAACTTCTGGAGGAACTTCTAAAAAAATCCCGGCAATTCCTGCAGAAATTTCTCAAGGAATCAATGGAGATATTTCTTACGGAACCACAGGAGGAATTTCTAAATATAATCCATGTGAAAATTTCTAATCCATGAAGAAATTTATCAAGGTATTCTTGGAAGAATTTCCGAAGGAATTACTGTAGGATTTTAAAAGAAAATTTTAATGTAATTTCTGAAATACTTCTTGTAAGAACTTAGAAGAACTCCCTTGCTGATATTCCTGAAGAGAAATCTAAAATTCTAAAGAAGTCTATGAAGATATTTTTGACAGAATCTTAGAAGGAATTTCAGAAGCAATAAGACCAGGAATTGGTCTTTAGAACATTTTTGATGCAAGTATTTTGAGGGTTTTCAAGAAAATATTTCAAGAAAACCTCAAGTAAAATTCTTTGAGATTTTTTTTAAAAGTATTGGTATTCCTGGAGAAACCTGTGAACGATTATCTGAAGGAATTCCTGTTAGGAAAACAAAAAAGCTGCATTAGCACGCTAGGAGATTTGAAATTGGTCAAGCAGTTGCAAAGTTGTCGGGTCCCATTAGTCATTTTTTAGTAAAAAGAAGAAAATAGAAACAGAAAACTTAAAAAAAAACTCAAAAAATCAATGTTTTCTAAGTTTATTCGTAAATTTTAAAGATATTCATAAAAATAGTTGAAATGTTGAAAGTTATGACACTTAAAGTAAAACAATCTTTAAATCACTCGAAAACTCATTTTTGAGGCGTTTCCCAAGTAACATTTTAAGTTTTATTGTGCTCTATAAAAGATTTTCGTAACCAGCTTCCAATAAAACTGATTCATACATCAAAACCTCTTGATTACCTCTTTAAGAGCATCCCCCGGCGAAGTGGACCGCTCTCGAAGAGGTTTTGCAAACCGTATTAGGAGTAGCAATAAAACTGTTTTGGACCCTAGTTGAAAAACATAACTCGGGAGTTTCTTCTGTGTTTCTTTCTGAAACAATTAATTTTAAAAATTCCTCCATAGAGACTCCCAGGAATTCTTTTTAGAATTTCTTAAGCAATTCCTCCCTGTATTCTTTAAGGAACTCCTTCAGAATTAATTCAGTGCTTCTTCCAGGGATCTCTGAAAATTCCTTCAGGAGTTCATCTAGAGATTCCTCTAGAAATTCCGCCGGAAATTCCTCTAAATATTACTCTCCAGGAGTTCCTCTGGAGATTCCATTAGTAATTCCTACAGGCATTCATCTAGTATATCTTCCAGGGATCCCTCCAAGAATTCCTACAATAATTGTTTCAGAGAAACAAAGAAATCCTCCAGATTTTCCTCAATGTATTCCTTCAGGACTTCCACCAGAGATTCCTCAAGTAATTGCTTCCAGGATTTTTCCAAGGATTCCACTAGAAATTATTACAGAAATTTATCCAGGAAATCTTCAAGGGATTTTTTTTTCAGAGACTCCTACGGGAATTTCTCTTAAGATTTCTCCAGGAATTACTTCAGGGAATCCTCCAAAAATTCCACCAGGTGTTCTCCAAGGCATTCTTCCAGGAAACTTTCCAGGCATTTTTCCAGGAAATTTTCCAGGCATTTTTCCAGGGATTCCTCCTTGGATTCTTGCAGAGATTCCTCCTGGCATTGCTTCAGGGACTCCTTCAGGAGTTTCTCCTGGGATTGCTTCAGGAGTTCTTCCTGGAATACCTCCAGAAGTTCACGTAGGCATTCCTCCAGGATTTCATCCAGGAATTTATCCAGGGTCTCGTCGAGGAATTCCTCCAGGAATTTCTTCATGCATTTCTCCAAGAATTTCACCGGGAATTAATAAAAAAATACCAACATAAATTATGTCAGCAATTCATCCAGGAATTTCTCCAGAAAACTCAAAAGTTCTTCCAGGAATTCCTTCTAGATTTTTCTCAAGAATTCCTCCAAGAATTCTTCCAGATTTTCCTCCAGGAACAGCTGCAGGGATTCCTCTAGGAATTCCGCTAAAAAGTCTTCAAGAAACTTCTTCAGGGATTTCTCCATTAATTTCTCCAAGGATTCCCCCAGGGATTCCTTCAGAAATTTCTTCAAGGATTTCTTCCACCAGAGTTTCTTTAGAAATTCCTCCAGTAATTTCTCACGGGATTCTTCAGAAGTTTCTCACAGAGTTTCTCTAGAGATTCCCCCAGAAATTCATCCAGTAATTGTTACAAGCATTCCTCCAAAGATTCCTTTAGCAATTCCCAAAGGAACTCGTTCAAGAAATTATCCAGTAATTACCCCAAGAATTTCTTCAGGAATTCCTTCAGTAATTTCTCTAGAAACTTATCCAGGAATTGCTGCTGGACATCCTTCAGAAATTTTGTCAGCAATTTCTCCAGGATTTTTTGCAGAAAATCTTCTAGGGATTTTTTTTTTATAATTTATGGATTCTTGCAGGAAATTTTCCAGGAATACTTTCAGGAATTTTTCAGGGATTCCTTCAGGCATTTTACGTGAGATTCCTTTATGAATTGCGTCAAGGTTACCTCCAGGGATTTCTCTTCGAATTTCTCCAGGGATTTTCCTAGGGACTCGTTCAGAAATTCCTTTGAGGATTTCTCAAGGAATTCCAATAGAAATTCCTTCAAGAATTTCCCAAGGGATTTTTTTCAAAAACGGAAAAATAGCAGAAATAGAAATAGAATTTCTCTGGAGAATCCTTTAGAAGTTCATTCAGTAGTTCTTTCAAGTATTCCTCTAGAGGTTCCTCCAACAATGTTCAAAGGAATATCTCTAGGAATTCCTCCTGGCATTTCTTCAGGATTTTATCCAGGGATTTCTCCAGCAACTTTTACAGGAATTCCTCCAGAAAATACCACATAAATTTTTTTCAGGAATTCTTCCAGAAATCGCTCCTGGACATCCTCCAGAAACTATGTCAGCAATTCCTTCAGGAATTTCTTTAGGAAATCCTCTAGGTATTTCTTCAGAGATACTTCCAGGAAATTCTCCAGCAATACTTTCAGGAATTTTTCAGGGATTCCTCCAAACATTCCTCCAGAGATTCGTCCAGGGATTTCTCCACGAATTTCTCCAGGGATATTCCCAGAGATTCTTCCAGGGAACCCTCCAGAAATTCCCCCAAGGGTTCTTGCAGGGATTTCTCCTGGAATTTCTCTAGGGATTTTTTATATATTTCTCCAGCTATTCCCCCCCGAATTCCTCTGGAGATTTCTCCAGGAATTCCTTCAGGAATTTTTCAAGGGATTGCTTCAAGAATTCATCCAAGAAATTTCTCCAGGAATGCGTGCTGGGTCTCATCCAAGCATTCTTCCGGGAATTTGTTCAGAAGATTCCCTAGAATTCTCTCTAAATACTTTCCCAGGAGTTGCTTCAGGGATTCCTCCAGCAATTTCTTCAGGGATTTCTCCAAGAATTCCTCCAAGGATTCCTTCTGAAATTTCTCTAACATTTCCTCAAGAGATTTCTTCTGATTTTTTTCTGGTGATTCCTCTCAGAATTCCTCCAGGAAATTCTCCAGAATATTCTCCAAGGAATCCTCCAGAATTTTATCTACGATTTGTTCTAGAATTTCCTCATGAGATGTCTTCAGATATTTCTCTAGGTATTCCTCCCATAATGTATACAGGAATTCCTCCAGCTAGACTTTCAGAAATTCTTCCAGGGATTGCTCCCATTCCACAGCGTTATTTCAAGAATTTCTGGAAGAATTACTCCAGCGAATAGCATTGGAAGATAATTTCAAAGGACTTATACAGGAATCAAGAAATTCTAGATTAGTCCTCAAAAGAGTTCAGCTATAATTTCTTATGAATGTGCAAAATAATGCATTGGTGAATAAAAATCCTTAATCTTCCAGAAATTGTTCACCGCTACTAGCACCACGTTGATTTATGTAGATCAGACGAGGCTTTTTTAACGTATTGTATAATATACAACAGCGTGACTGCTGAAGGGTTAAATAATGCTCTTAGAATATAATGTTATTATAATCAATTCCACCGTATTGCGTTTAGTTATTAAAGCTAGTAGGTACAAATTTGCCAAGGGTGCTTGACGCCCCAACCTCCTACTTTCCTAGTTTACTTTCATGATCACCGCAATAAACCTAACAGTGTCATAGTTTCTGCTTTTCCACCAACAGATGTCGTTACTTATCGAACGGATTGCCATCTGTTGAGAGTTTGAATAGTTTTATTGTGGCAATAATGAATGCCAGAAGGATAACATATCAAAGAGTTTAATTTACTCTTTAAATCTGACTTTATGGTTATATTCAAGTATACAATAAAACATTTCATTAATGCTTTTCATAAAAGTAGTCATACAACAGTGAGTTTCAATAATTTCTATAATAAAACTCTAATAAAAATCAAACAAAACCATTCAGCAATGGAATTGTTACTTGAGTTGCGCTATTTCTAAATCTTAATATTTTAAGCTCAAACTCAGATTTTTCTCTTTTTATGAAATTTGGGTCCAAAAGAGCATACGAATTCCAGGTTTCAAATACTTTTGAAAAATAAGCTGCACCTTAATAGGCAGTTTTCATTGTTTCAAATTCCTTTCAGCTATCTGTTAGGATACCGTTAAGGACTACGATCGCTACCAAGTGATGGATAGCATAGTTTCGAATTATTCCACCACATGGCACTGGTGTTGTACATGCAAACCACATGATTTCGGCAATGCTGTTCATCACATAGTTTCGATATTTCATTTTTTTTCAGGGAATTATTCATGAATTGTTTTAAAATTTACTCCGAGAGTTCTTCCAAAGATTCCTTCAAAAGTTGTTTCACAGATGACTTCAAGGATTTCTTACAGAGTTCCACCAGAAATTTCTTCAGTAAATCATAAAAATGTTTTAAAAACTATCCTGGGAAGTTATTCAAGCATTCGTCCTTGATTTTTTTTAGTCTCTTATAACATCCGCCAGGAATTTCTTGAATGATTATCTTAGAAATGTCTACAATGCTCGTGCTGGAATTTTCCAAGGCTTTTTTTTATTTCTTTTGGGGATCCTTCACAGAAATTTATTAAAGGATTCTTTGATTTAAGCAATACATTCTGCACCATTAAAAATGCTTTGACATCCATGTGCACAACAGAAACATGTGCTCGATGACCAAATTGAGATTATGATCAGAAATCCACGAACTCCGGCGAGACTCGAACTCATTGCTCCCAATTCGCTACGCGGGCGTTTCTATTCCTTCAAGCTACGAAGTCACTCAACTATATCCGTCACCAGTAGGCGTAGAACTGAACTCGATTCCGCAGTCGTGTGGAAAGAATGCTAACCATGTGCATGTGCGACTGTGAAATCGGGTTGAATTTCTTCATAAAACCTAAAGGAATTTCTTTAAAGATTCCTTCAGAGAAATACAGTTACAATTCACGATTGAAAAACGTATTCTTTTAGAAATTCCGTCTGAGACTACACTAGGAATTCCGTCAATGTGTTTACGGAAAATTTCTTCAGTGGCTGTGAGTAATGCATTTAGAAGATTCTAGAGAAATTCATGAAGAAATTCTTGTACGAAAGCCTTGGGAAGTATTATTGAGAAATTCTCACACAGATCTTTTGAGATTTTCTGAGGTAAATATATCTGCATGAACCCGTGGAGGAATTCTTGGAAATATTTAAAAGACAATTCACACCGTCTTTAACCAGAGAGGCTGCATTGATTGAACACATTACTTACACTAGATAACGGGCAACACACAGAACACCCAGTGGCCCAGTGATAATTTTTCGTTTGACGAAAAGTTTCCACCGACTGGAGCGGGAATCGAACCCATACCTCGAGGCTTGCGATAGGGCAAGACGACTGCTGCCGCTAACCGCACGGCCACGAAGCCCACATATTCCTAGAAGAATTCTAGGAAAAAGTGATTTCAAAATTCAAAAGATTAAAGCTGTTCCTGGAAAAAAAAAATCAACGATGAACTCTTGGGGAAAAGCCTTGAAAAAAACCTGCCTGATTATCAGAAAAACTTACAAGAAACATTTCTGGAGAAATAATTTCGAAATACCGGGCATGTTCTTAAAGAAACCTTTGAAATAATTATAGAAGAAGCTTTGGCGATTTAAAAAAAACCCGTTGAAATTCTTGGAGAAATTCATGAAGAATTTTCAAAAACAAATACCCTGAGGAAATATTCACAGATAAAAAAAATGAGATTTACACGTCATGTAAACTTAATTTAAGTCATGCAATCTTATTGTTTTGATGGTTTACATGACATATCATGTAAATTTGTGTTAAATGTCATTTAAACACTCAGAGTCATGCTGAAATACATGACATGTAATGGAAGCTTACATGATATTTCATGACTTTTACATTGTATTTCATGTAAACTTCTGTGATATCCCACGCTCCAATTATGTGCATCATATGTCACAGAATTTTATACTCTTTTTTCGATCTGTGTATATAAACACAGTGGCATACGTGGGACCGCGCATAACTTGCGAATGGAACCTTCGATTTAGGTCGTCATTGTTTTGTTCTGTTTATTTTTACCCAAGGAAGGTTTATGAGGCAAAATAATGGAGAATTTGAGATTATCTGAAATCGGTTTTCCATGCAATTTGCATTCGGAGGCTTGGACTTGAAACGTTAAAAATCGCTGTAGGCAAGACAAAGTTTGCCGGGGACAGCTAGTATACTAGCTAGTATAGATCCAGAAACAATTTCGAGTGAAATCAATGCAGAAATTCTTGGAAGGACGCTTTGCCATGTGCCACAAAAAACACCACATGATGCTAGTAAATCCGTGCAAATAAAAGCTTCCAATTTGGCTTTTACCATTAGTAGAAAGATGCTGACTTCAGTGCAAAGTTTTACAGGGCAACGATTGTTTTTGTATTTCTTCGGGAATCTCATCAGGAATTCCTTCTAGTGCAAAAACTACTTCAGGAATCATATCAGGAAATGAAGCATTTCCAGAGTAACAGATTGACAATAAGTTGATAGAATTCGATCAGACCACTAAAATATCTCCACGGATGTCATAAACTAACTGTATATGCACAGATCGAAAAGATAGTGTAAATTTCTTTGACATATAATGCACATAATTGGAGCGTGGGATTTAGCAGAAGTTTACATGACATGCCATGTAAATCTCATGAAATATCATGTAAACTTCCATTATATGTCATGTAATTCAGCATGACTCAGAGTTTTTACATTACATATAACACAAATTTACATGATATATCATGTAAACCATCATAAGTGTAAGTTTACATGACTAAAATGAAGTTTACATGACGTGTAAACCTCATAATTTTTATCTGTGTGTGATGTGTATTTTTCTCTGTTTCTATGAACTTTACGTCATGCATGAATGTAATTTCATTCGAAGTTTGTAACATCATTGTCGAGATTCTGCTGTTTTAAGGTGTTCGAAATCCAACTTGGCCATGTGGCAAGCTTAACGAAAAGGTTCTGGTCTGTCCGAATATCTAGTTTTTAAGAATAGGAACAGTCTGTGTGACAATTTTTGTCAGAGATGTAGTTGCAAATAAATAAATAAATAAATAAATATCGAAATAACTTGAAAATATTTTCATCACCTTATCTAGCATACATTGTTACTTACAAGATTTCAAAACAAAAGCGTATCGTTGAAAATGTAGAAACGAATGCACGATGAGAAGATAGATTTTCTATGCCTTGAGAAATCGTAACCATAACTCCAATCCAACAAACCTCAGCACGACTCAACCGAATTACTGTGCTATCCTCAATTACCCATCATTGCCAAAAGTTGTCACCGATTTAAGGTCATTCTTTGGTTTCCAGTTACGCACTTTGCCCGCAGTTTCCAGCAGCAATCTGTCTAACTTGACGTGCCCAAACCCATTAAACATTCTCCTCTCAATAAAAACGCCAACCCGTTTCGTGAAAAGGATCACTCCAGATTTCCTTTTTTTCCACCCACCACAAGCAGTCGCAGCATCCAGTGCCCTGAATTTGTTTATGTAAATGCTTTATCTGTTTTCCCATTTTTTTAGATTCATTTCTTCTAAACATAGTTGAATCCCTTTTCTCACCCAGCAGCCGTCTGGTTCCGAAGTGAACTGCGGAAAAACATTTATAAAAAGTGAAAAATAAGTTTCCCGTGAACATTGTCTAAAATTGTGCGTCGTCCGAAAGTTTCCTGCCCGACGACCGACCCTGAAGCAGGCGGATGCTCTCCTATCCATCCAGAATCCGACCGAGACCAAATAAAACATCTTAAATGTAACTGAAATGAGGGAAATGAAGTGGTCATTCCATTTCGGTCCTTGCTTTCTTCCCTGCGCACTTGAATCTCATTATGGCTGGAGACGTCAGTAGAAGAAAAAAAATAGTACCCGGAGGGTGTTGGCAAAAGAGTGGAACAGATACTTTTTCGGCGGGATCTTCTTCGTAAAATAAAATGCTGCTGGTTGGATTTTGAGCGTGCGGAAAGCTTTTGAGTCCACGGGGAGTTTGTTGAATTGTTTAATGTTGAATTTGAATATTGAACTTTTTCTTTTGTTTGCTTTTTGGCATTACTCCACTACTAAGAAGCAGACCCCACGTCTCAGCATAGTGTCCTTCCATAAATTTATCAATATTTAACAAAAAGTTTCTTGTGCGTTTATCTTACTACAGACACAACATTAAAACAATTCATACTCTTACTGGGTTTCCTTGCGATTTATTGTCAAAGCATCACTGCAATTATTCTAAGTAAACTTGTTTTTACTATAATTCAAATAAGAACATTTAAACACGAAAGAAGCTTGAAGAGAATCTCCTCCAGAAACATCTTGGACTAGACTAGACTATTAGGAAGGATCGATGGGCTGGTAATACCAACGTTAGTACATAGTACTCTGTGATGGATGATTGGGGATTCTTAGGGACATACTGTTGAAAGACAAAACCTCGAATGCCAAAACGTCGAAAGGATAAAATCTCAAAAATCAGTAACCTTAGCAAATTGTGAGATTCATTTTCTTTTAAAGGACTCCCATTCTTCCTCTTTTCGATGTATTGTCTTTTTGACTTTTTTTTTCCTTTCGACATTTTGTCTTTTCAACGTTTTGGCATTCGATGTTTTATCACTTATTCTTACAAACCGTCGAATGCCATTCTTTTATTGCTTTTTTCATATTTAAAATTCACACTTGGTTAGGTTCCAAGTATAAATGACAGTTCTCTTAGGTATGCTAGGGTATGCTAGATTAGATCCTCCTTTGCATCAGTAGTGGTAAATAGTTTTACACAGAGCTAAAATGGGATTTCATGACCATTTTTTATATATGGGTGGAAAAAATGGCGATCTAGCATACCTTGGAAGCTCCAGTCCTTCTATGACTTTTGCTATTACTAGGATATGAGAACCCTTTTTTATCCTATGCTTCTTTGTTCATCCTATGTCCAAAAACAGACGGATCAGGCACCAATTGTGTCCGTTCTTTTTGCTATCATACTTAACCCTTATGTGGCCGGCAGGGTACCCGGGTACCCAGCGCCCATTTAAAAAGCACGCTGTAGAAAAAAGCAAAAAGTTTGTCGGCCACATAACGGTTAAAATTACAAAAATAAATAATACAACAACGTTTACTAGGTTCGCTTTGAATAGGATAAAAATGGGAGCACATGGTATAAGATATTAAGGTACCGTTTCCCTACATCAGTTTTCCTGTGATAAACTGCCTATGATCGCAAATCAGTCCCATATTTACTGGGTTTCCTATTCAGATGGGACAGCTATGCGATGATAGGCAATAGAGTTAAGAAGAAAAAAAAATCGAATCATCTACCCACTTTCGCAGTCCATGCATAAGTATTAGTATTTTATAAGCGTAGTGTTATATTGCAATATATTTAAACGCATGTATAAACTAAAGTGTTATACTGAAGCACGAATATATAACATATAAATACTTGAAAGCACTATCACCTTTATTATACCATAGTTCTTTCAATGGCCACGATGCGCTACCTCCGCTTTCTATGGCGCTTTTCAAAGCACACGCTCTGTAATCTTGGCTATCTTTTCTGAGCATGCTCGCCAATGCTCGTATCTTTCAAATATGCTAGTCAAAACAAAGTATGACACTATTGTTGAAAAAGGTTGGAAAAAGTGGAAAACAAAAATAAAACTGTTGCTTCACGTACACACACATACATGGCTAATTGAATGCGTTCCGGGAATTTTCAAGGGGCATGTGAGCCGACGAGAGATTTCAATTTACTTTAATTCATTGTTATTATACACTCTGCTTTATAACTACCCGCATAAACGATATCCATAAGATGTGCTTAATCACCCATTCGGGATACAATTTGAACAGTGTGTGGTATTGTTGAACCGTCTACAGTATGGTCCGTGTATGGTGTTCGTTTATTAGGGTATAGAACCATCCAAAATTTATTTGCTAATTATTCAAAGTGAAACTAACTATATCTCCTCAAAGCTTGCTAGAGGTATATTCTATCATATACACTTAAATTAATACTCAACATTAATATTCAACGTATTACATACGGTGTGTTTATTCATAATGTTAACTTTTAACATTAAATCACATTGGTGTTAAATTGTGCGCACACATGAAGTGAGAGATTGCAAGGAAGACTAGCGTCAAATCATATTAGTGTCTTCGGCAAATGTGCTCCTTGAATTTCAACGAAAACAATTGCAAAATACAATTAGATGATCTAATGCTTCATTTTTTGAAAATGTTTTATTTTAAGAATGTGCAATGTGCATATTGGAGCGACAGTCGAATTTGGCGTGAAAAGTTAACATTATGAATATACACCGTATTCACTTATAATACGATGGAAATTTATTATTTTCTAGGTGTATATGATAGAATATAGCTCTAGCAAGCAGATGGAGGTGATCATTCCGATACACGAACGTGAGAGTATTTTGACAATCCCTTATGATGGTCACGACACACGAATTTCCTTGCATTGGTCGACAAAACGTGCATCCCTCCATGTCTTCAAAGTATATTATTGTTATATTGTAGACTAAAAGCATTAATTCATGCTTGCACATATTTTTTGTAGTTTATGGAAAAATTGACCCATGATACCACCATGTAAAATAAAATCGCCCCATAATTCCACAAAATTGATAAAACTCATGTCAGCATAAATTTCATTTGTCAAAAACATTACCACAGACAAACAGACGTAACGCTAGCGAAATTTGCATCGACCACGCTTTTAAATTTTAAATTTTCATAGTTGTGGCTTTCACAACCAGAGGCGCGCGCATCGTTTTTCTATGCGTTTGACGTATCACACTAGCGGCTTCTGTTGACGATATTGCACAACACAGTGATTCGTGCAACTTTTCCACCAGGTGATGGTAGTGTGAGCTGGGCGATGGATTTCCATGAAAATCGTTCAAGGTGTTACGTCTGTTTGTCTGTGACATTATAATACATAGCATACACCAAGAAGGGAAAAGTGGGAAAATTTGGCAAAAAATTGTAGTTTCAGAATTAGTTATTAAGTGAATCTTTTTTTCTGCAATACCCTATTTTTCAGCAACTTTCCCAAACTTATCAAAAATCTTCAAAAACCATACATTTTTCAACACAGGGTAAAAAATATAATTTGGACATGTATGTAATTTGGACATGCACGGCGATGTATGTATGATAGATAATAAAAGTATATACTTCTCAATATAGATTATTGGATCAAACAGACCCTATTCTGATGATATACGTTGGAAATACGCTTAACAATTAATAATTTACTTCAAAATTATCGAAAATGTAAATTGTTTCACTAAAACCCCTCAAATGCACAGGTATGCAAGACGACATACACTTCACAGTCACATACAATATTCACCTCAAAATCGTTGAATTAATCTGGGTCTCGCGGACTGACTCTATTTGCTCTCTCAGCGGGAGCCTAAATCGGGAGCCAAACATTGCAGATTGAGGTTATGTTCATCCTGTGTGATCGATTAGGAAGTATTGTAATATATTGGAATTAAAAAATAGTAGTTTTCAAATTTTTCAAACCTGCGTCCAGAAAGCATCAATAAGTTGATCAAAACTGAAAACAGTACTGTAATAATTCCTTACGCAACGCAAATCAGTGCTGTAATGAACCATTACAGCATTGTTAATTTGGTGTGGGAAAGTAGGCCTTTTCCTGTCAGATTTGCGTGAGGTAAAATGGCCTATTACGATGAGAAGCTGCCAAAAATATTTTCAACGTAATTTTTTTTAATCAAACTGTATCTCACATATAATGAAACTGTTTTCCATCTCTCATTTTGATCAGAGACACATTCGTCAAAAAACAATGAAACACTAACGTGACCTTTCCAACGGCAACCTTTCACGGAGCACCGCATTGCAACCCAGGTTCACACATTCTAACAAAAAAAGTCGCTACTGCAGCTGTGTAAATCGTTAATAACCGATGAAGAACTGAAGCAAACATCAGAATTATTCTCGAATGCAAACAAACTTTGTTAAAGTCATGCGTACTGATTTAAGGTTGAACATGGTTTACCTCTTTTGAGAGAGCGCAGACAGTAAAATCCGGAAAAAAGAGAAACCAGAATGACAGATGTGACCAAAGCAATTTAACAATGAGCCATTTTACGAGTGACAACAATGTTGATGATGATATTGATTTTCACGGGTTATTGGACACTACCTCCTGTCAAAATTCATTCATAAAATCGGCTCGTAAAATGGACTATTGAAAACAAAAAGGGGGTGAGTCCGCGTTACTGAGGAATTAATAATTGTAAGAAATTTAAAAGCCTTATACATTGCAATATTGCAATGAAAAATGTTCAATAAAGAAGAATTAGGCAGCCAATATCTTATAAGTTATATTTAAGATATGATGTTATAACATTCATCTAGAACGCTTAAAATAGGTGGTGTCCAAAATACATTACAAGTTTTCTACTGTAAATATATTTTGGTCATCTGACGAACTACATGGGGATGCTGTGCGATTGCAAACTTGGAGGCGTATTCTGTGGGTCTGGCGATATTTCCTCGATTTTAACAAAAACTGTAATAGTTATTAAAATAGATGCCTGTTAGGCGGAGAAATATGATTATTTGCAAGAAAATATTTGTTAAATTATGCTACTTCCATGATTTAGCAGTATTCATGGCTAAACATTGAGATAATTGCCCTGCCCAAATTATATATATACACTCTTAGAAAAAAAACATGTAAATTTAAGTTCACTTGGATGCACATAAAAGGAGCGGCCCGTTTGACACAAGTTTACGTCTTCTATCACAAATAAAGTCGAGCTAGCATTCGCTAGAGCCGAAGCGAGAGATAAAACAAATGTAAGTAAAATAAAGAACTGGATTCGAACTCTGGTCCGCTGATTGAGAAGCACGCACTATACCTCTCGGCTGTATCACCGAGTTGTGAGACGAACGATAAATGTAAAACTGTTTCTACCTATCTGGTCAGATAGGTTTGTTGACATCTTGTGCAACCAACTCGAACTCACATGATGGATGTAAAATTGAGTCAAATTTGCCATTAAAATTCAACTTGCTGTAACTTTTCACAGAGTGCATCAAAAAATCTCAAATTTTGACTGTTTGTCAACCTATTATATGTGCATCACTGGTACAAATTTGGGCTCGATTGATTAATTTTTCGCGAAGTTAGAACCGTTCGGGTAAAACACTATTATTTAGACAACTAATTTTTGAACTGTCATATCTCGGAAACCAGTGAACCGAATTGAATGATTTTTCAACGTTTATCAACAATATATTGATACTTAATACAACGTTATAAAATGTAACATTTTCTCACGGAGAATTAAGTTATACCGGATTGAAATTTTTTCCCATATAGAGGAAATTAAGTCAAATTTACAATACCACTCAAAAATTACTAAATGTGTTCTTCCTTCAATCTAAATAGGCTCTAATATATCTGATTAGAGATAACTTGAGAACAGAAGTGGAAAATCTTTGAATATCAACACTAAAATTTATTGACATTGATGTAAAAAAATTACATTTTTTTCGAGAAAAATCCAAGAAGTGTCAATCAATGATAACTTTTTTCAACGTTTAAAAAGTACCTATGTTTAATAGTTTGTGAAGAATTCACATATTGTTAGTGTACGTTCAAAGTTTTATTCAATTTGGTTCACTGGTTTTCGAGATATGACACAGGAGGCTTTCCACGGACCAGCACGAATCCATTTTAATCGATGTTTTTTAATCTACTTGATATTTTTGTATACTATTCCTATTTTATGTGAGAAACCATTTTTTCATATCAAAAGTTCATATTTTGTCTCGACTAACTTTCAATTAGGGCCTATGAATAAATGGAACACAAGCAAATAAAAAATTATAACACGGAAACGGCTTGTTCGATCGGAAAGGTGTCTTCAGCAAAGTTGTAGAATAATATATTGCGGCTCTCAGAAAAATACGCATTGAAAAATTTATTTAGTTTCTCTTCTGAAAAAACGGAATTTTGTTACTAAAAATCAAATATCTCAAAAAGTTATTTTTTTACCTTCGTGTTTTTTTGTGAGAATAAAGATCATTCTGTTAGCTATCATCTCTAAAATTTTTATAGTGGTAAAAAAATGTACAAAAAAGTTATAACACTTTGATCATTTTTGGTTGCGTGTTTTTTTTAGAGTGCATGACGAATTTCCCGCAAACTAGATTTTGGGGTAGGCAGCACCCTCTCAGATTTCAATGGAATTGTGTAGGTATGAAGACTATGTACTTTAAAACAACGTTGCATACTTAATTGTTTTTTTTTTTTAATTTATCTACACTAATATTTGAAAAGGGCTTAAGTTTTTCACCATTTTTTTATACCAATGTAACTTAAAAATAACATGACCTACAAAAAAGTGTGGTATGTGTGACTTCAAAGAATTTGTTTCAAGTAAAAATTGAAATGTTGAAAAAACGATCACGCTAAAAAAAAGTTAAAAAATAAATTGAAGTCAATTTGGAATACATGCCCATTTGCGAAATTAAATTAATCCTATTTCGGAGAACCAAACCCCACACCAACCGTTAAGAATAGAATTCAAAATGGATCAAAGTAATTAAATTGCTATTATCTGAATCCAACCCAACACAAAATGTTTTTTTTTTTGAGTCAAACCAATTTTTGGGTATTCTTATACGTGGATTTTCACATATTAATATTGAACATAGCTTTATTTGTTTCAATTATAAATCTATCCAATACAAAGAATATAATTCAGGATTCTCTTTTGAACCAGAACACCAGATCTGTTACACAGAAATTCAGAATATTATCCAGAAGTCGAATTTCAACTTAAAAGTTTCCTTATTCATAGGAGATTAAAATAAATACTTTGCGTTAGATAGACTTGTGAATCAAACATATGGAGCTATGTTTAATTTAATATATGAAAATATCTGTAAAAATCGCCCTGGATAAAAATATTTTTTTTTCTACCGGAGAGAAACACGCAAAATGATGACATGAAGTATTTGTTGTTAGGAACCGTCCATTAAAGATGTAGCATTTTAGGGGAAGTTTATGATATTGCTAGGAGCCTTCTATTAGGTATGGGAGAACATACTTTAAGAGGGGAGGAGCTGTCAAAAATTTTCCACTTATGCTACCGTGATTTCGAATGCAGCGATATGGTCAAACTCAAACATTACAGAATCCTTGAAAAAGGTTCAATAAGGACCGAAACGTCGAGTTAAGAAAACATATAGTTGTTTTTGATTGACCAAATTAGACTGAAATGCCAAGATATCATCCAACGTACAGTCGATCACCCAAAGAAAGTCAAACTCAAAGCAATAAAACAAGTACGACCACGATTCTCATCAGTCAACGAGTTTGAAACTTTTACTACAAATCACTCTCTAAAATAAAAACTTTCATTTTTGAGTAACACCCATGCCGCACAGGGACTGTGTTGGAAACACACATATTTTAAAATTGCTCGTACGCTCACATTTTTGCAAAATATCATTATTTTTCGGTATTTAAAGGTGGTTTATAAACCCACTGAGGTTGCCATGTCGAAATTATTGCAAAATACATGCTCATGTGAGCGTACGAGCAATTTAAAATAAATGTGTGTTTCCAACACAGTCATGTGCGGCATGGATGTTTACTAAAAATGTGCAGGCCGAACACATTTTTGAGCGTAGCCGTTTTTGCGTGCATTTAATTGCAATAGGTAAATATCATTTAAAATAAAAAATCAATAATTTTGCTTTCGGGATGAAATTGATCAGTAAATGAAATACCTTTGCATGTGCTAAAAATATGTTTTCCACCTGAATTAACCACCCCAGTATGCGAAATGCTACGCAAAACTTTTACGAGTTTTGCCAATTTTTTATTATTCAAGTTTTGAATTTAGTAAATTTTATGAAAACGCCTTAAAGTATGCACTTTTCATACTGAAAAAGTGATTACTTCCGGAAAATTTTATGTATAAATTCGAATATTTATAAAAATTTTGATGATGAAATCGTGTTTATCAAATACTTGGCAGCTAAAAGCATCCATTCGAATATTCATTACATGTGCGATACAGCCACGGTAACAAAAGTTTGAAAGGGTGCCAAACACGCAATTACGGAAAATATTTAATTTAATACAGAAATATGTGACTAATTGACTGTAAAACATGTAACTCATCATTCAATAATCCTTTAGCCAGATGATGGTCAATTAATACAAATTGTTTTAAGTTTAAAGTAATATTTTTAACAAATGAAAATGACCCTCACGTCGATCAATTTCACCCCACTGATCAATTTCACCCGAAATCACGGTACCTCAAAAATGCTTTTCTTCAAAAGTGCCCATCTTGCTATATATGGCAAAATTTTCAATAATAACAAAAATGTCATGTTTTGCAAATTGAAATGATTTTTCTTATTTGCATGTTTTTGACTTTTAAAGCTTATTGACATTTTTCAATGTTATAAAAGTTCACATGATTATCTAAAAGTCACCCATACATAACTTTTTTGTAGGTAATGTCATTTTTAAGTTATATTGAGTAAAAAACGGTCAAATACTTTAGCCCTTTTCAAATATTAGTCTAGATAATAAAAAAAAAAACAACGTATGCAATCTTGCTTTAAAATATATAGAATTTAAACCTAAGAAATTCCATCGGATTCTGAGACAGTTTTGCCAAACCCCTACGGCGAGTTTGCGTGAATTCGTCATACCTACCTTACCTTGATACCTTGTTGGCTACAAAGTAACTTTACTCCAATGCCGAGCGTATAGTAGAGCACCATCTTCGTCGGTCTTGGGCGATGTTCCTCCAGTTTCCCCGAACGTGTAGGGATCGTAGATCTTCTTCAACCGCGTGCAGCCAGCGAGTTCGCGGCCGCCCACGAAGTCGCCTACCTCTACCGGGTTCTCTGCTGAATATTGTTTTCGCTATTCTTTCTTCCGACATTCGCACTACGTGTCCAGCCCACTGAAGTCTGCCGTATTTTATACGTTTCACAATATTCGCATCTTCGTACACTTGGTACAACTCGTGATTCATGCGTCTGCGCCACACTCCATTTTCTTGTTTCCCACCGAGAAATGTCCGCAGCACTTTGCGCTCAAAAACTCCAAAAGCTTTTCGGTCTACCTCCTTTAACGTCCACACTTCGTGACCGTAGAGGGCAACCGGAAGAATCAGCGTCTTATACAGAGCGAATTTTGTTTGCGTTTGCAAGTTACGGGACCTAAGCTGGCTACGCAATCCGTAAAAGGCCCTATTCGCAGCTGCAATACGCCTTTTCACTTCACGGAAAACGTCATTGTCACATGTCACAAGTGTTCCAAGATAAACAAATTCTTCAACAACTTCAAACACTTCCCCATCAATCACTACCTCAGCACTAACACCACTAGGCCTGCTTCTGTCTCTACCCGCTATCATGTACTTCGTCTTGGTAGAGTTAATCGTCAAGCCTATCCTCGCTGTCTCTCTCTTCAGAGGAGCATAAGCTTCCTCCACTGCCCTACGATCGATGCCGATGAGATCAATATCGTCCGCAAAACCGAGGAGCATGTGCGACCGTGTGATGATAGAGCCATTCCTCTGCACGCCTGACCTCCTAATCGCTCCTTCGAGTGCAATGTTGAACAATAAATTTGAAAGAGCATCTCCCTGCTTCAATCCATCCAAGGTCACAAACGACGTAGACACTTCGTCCGCGATCCGAATACTTGATTTTGATCCATCCAGCGTTGCGCGTATCAGCCTAATTAGTTTCGCCGGAAAACCATGTTCTGACATTATCTGCCAAAGCTCATTTCTTTTCACTGAATCGTACGCTGCTTTAAAATCAATGAACAGATGGTGAGTCTGCAAGTTATATTCCCGAAATTTATCTAGGATCATCCGCAGGGTAAAC
Source organism: Aedes albopictus (assembly GCF_035046485.1). NCBI lineage: Eukaryota > Metazoa > Arthropoda > Insecta > Diptera > Culicidae > Aedes > Aedes albopictus. The sequence continues at coordinate 114,922,409 of NC_085137.1, forward strand.
ATTTGATCCGTCGTTGATCGGCCCTCACGAAAACCAGCCTGGTATTCGCCAACGAAGGACTCCTCAAGAGGTCGCAGTCTGTTGAACAGGACACGCGACAGTATCTTATACGCCGAATTTAAAAGGGTAATCCCTCTGTAATTGGCACACTCCAGTCTGTGCCCTTTCTTGTAGATTGGGCATATGAGGCCATCCAACCAACTGGTGGGCAATTCTTCATCCTCCCAAATCTTTATAATAATCTGGTGGATTGATTGATGTAGCTGCTCGCTTCCGTGCTTAAGAAGTTCGACCGGGATCTCGTCCTTCCCAGCAGCCTTGCTGTTTTTCAGCTCCTTAAGGGCCTTTTTAACCTCATCCAGTGTTGGTGGTTCCACTGCTTGACTGTCATCCATTATGTTAATCCTGTTCCTGGGTGCTCCTTCGCTGCTACCATTCAACAAATCTTCGAAGTGCTCCTTCCACCTGGCTGCCACCATTGTTTTGTCTGTCAGCAAATTTCCTTCCCGGTCATTGCACATGGCGGGCACTGGCGCAGTCTTGTGCCGCGCGCCATTGACAGTTGCATAAAATCTCCGCATATCGTTCCTGTCCATACTTTCCTGCGCTTCAGCAATAACACTCTCTTCGTGTTGCCGTTTTTTCCTGCGGTGGATTCGTTTCTCTTCTGCTCTTGCAACCCTGTACCGCTCTCTGTTCTGCCGGGTACCGGCCACTAGCATTCGACTTCTGGCGGCATTCTTTTCGTTCGTCGCTCGTTGGCAGTCCTCGTCAAACCAACCATTACGTTGGCGTCGCTGAGCGGTACCAGTCACCTCTTGCGCTGTTGTTGTCACTGCTTCGTGGATACTTCCCCATAAGCTGTTGACATCTCCAGATCCGTTGGTCTCTCCTATCCTCTCATCTAGCTTCTGATGGTACTGTGCAGCAACCCCTTCGGCTGACAAGCGCTGGATATTGAAACGCATCGTCCTGTTGTTTCTTGAACTCGTGACGCTGGATAATCGCGCCCGAATTTTAGCGGCTACAAGATAATGATCCGAGTCGATGTTCGGGCCTCTGTAGGACCTCACATCTATGACGTCCGAGAAATGTCGCCCGTCGACCAGCACGTGGTCTATCTGGGAGCAAGTGTCACCACTCGGGTGTCGCCAGGTGTGTTTTCGGATATTCTTACGTGCGAAGTAGGTACTGCTGATTGCCATCCCTCTAGCAGCAGCGAATGTCACAAGGCGCAGACCATTATCGTTGGTAACAGAATGAAGGCTTTCCGTTCCAATGACAGGCCGAAAGAAACTTTCTCTGCCGATCTGCGCATTTGCATCTCCGATGACTATTTTGACATCTTGTTTTGGGCACTCTCCGTAGGCCTTATCAAGGCTCTCATAGAACTCATCCTTCATGTCATCGGGTTTGTCGTTCGTTGGCGCATAGATGCTGATCAGGCTGTAGTTGAAGAACTTGCCCTTCATCCTCAACACACAGATTCGGTCGCTTATCGGCTTCCACCGAATAACTCGCTTCATCTGCTTCCCGATCACTATAAAGCCAACTCCGCGTTCTGCCTTATCGCCGCCGCTGTAGTAGATGTGGTACTTGAATGAAGTGTTGGCGATGGGATCCACCGCTCGGAATTCGCGTTCTCCAGTTTTCGGCCAGCGTATCTCCTGGATGGCGGCCACATTAACGCCGACATTCTGCAGTTCACGAGCCAGGAGCCCAACACGTGCGGGTTCATTCAAAGTTCTCACGTTCCAAGATCCGACTTTCCAATCGTTGTCCTTTATTCGTTGCCGGGTCTGTTGCCGTTGAATCAATCCGTTTACTCTACTATTGCTTTTCTGGGTGTTTGAAGGTTTTCAGCAGGCTACCTTACCGGGGCCGCGCTGCCTACATTGCGTTGAAGGGGCTGCCTTCTTAGGTATAGCTGACGCAATACAGCATTTCATACTCAGCCGCTGGATGCCAGAACAGACGCTGTTTGAGCCGCACCTCCTTGGTGAACAGACGCTCGGGACGTACCTCCTCAATCTAGCTGAAGTCAGAAGGACAACAGTGCCCAGGCTGCGCTACCAGCTAAGCACACAACTCTTAGCTGGCGGTCTTTGTCATCGTTTGACCCGTGGAAGCATGAGGTAGGAACTTGTGAGGACCAGAGCTATGTTGGACGCTCTCCTTATCGACTCACCGTTTTGCAGCCCATTCGTCATACACTCTAAAAAACACACAACCGAAAATGTTCAAAGTGCCATAACTTTTTTGTATATTTTTTTACCATTATGAAATTTCTACAGATGGTAGCTAACAGAATGAACTTCATTCTCACAAAATATCACGAAGGTAAAAAAATAACTTTTTGAGATATTTAATTTTTAGTAACAAAATTCAGTTTTTCCGGAAGAAAAACTAAATAAATTTTTCAATGTGTATTTTTCTGAGAGCCATCATTTATTAATCTACAGCTTTGCCGAAGACAATTTTCCGATCAAACAAGCAGTTTCAGAGATATGATTTTTCATTCGCATGTGTTCCATTTTTTCATAGGCCCTATTTGAAAGTTAGTCGAGACTCCAGAAAAAGTTTTAATATGAAAAAATGGTTATTTATATTGATTAGAACAGCTGTGCAAAATTATATGCAAATCAAAAATGCAAAATTAAAAAAAGTAGATTTTTTTCGTGCTGCTTCGAGGAAAGCCTCAAATGAGTTGTCTGAAAAATAGTGTTTTACCCGAACGCTTTTAACTTCACGAAAAATTAATCAATCGAGCCCAAAATGGTACCAATGATGCACGCATAATAGGTTGACAAACAGTCAAAATTTGAGATTTTTTGATGCTCTCTATAAAAAGTTATAGCTTGTTGAACTTTTTTGTGAGAGTAAAAAAAGTTGTCTATCCCAAACATTTTGGCCATCCCCTGTATATACCTGAGGGTGTCCAAAACATATATTCAGTGTCCAAAATGCAATTCTTACAGGCGATTGGTAATTGTGATTTTCCCAGCTTAAAATGCTTTCGTTAAGGTTTTTGTCACCAGGAACGCAAAGTACAATCATATTATAAGCGTATCTGTAACTTTGCAAAATAATCAATTGCTTTCTAAGGAAGCTAGGGTACGACTTTTTCAACGTTGTCCTCAGTTTGTCCAAAATACATGAATTACCCTACTAAAACAATGTAAAATGGATGAAGTGTCTTCATTGAAAGGTATATTTTGTCATTTATGCATGTGTTTTCATTAGAAACTGTAATCACTATAGGGTAGCGAACCACTTCGGCAGCTGCCGGTATTTTGGGCACTCCTCGCTATAACTCAGTCAAATTCAAACCAATTGACTTGAAATTTTGTACACGTCTAGATACTATACGTATCTCATCGCGTTCCAAAAATTGTGTCAATTTTTTTATAATAGGCTGAGTTATAGCAGAAACTTACCCAAAATAGGATCCCTGCCGAGATGGTTTCTCTTCCCTATATGATGGATCTTTTTTTTTGTGCCGGTCAGGGGTGATACACAAATTATGTCACGCAAAAATCGACCATTTTCAAAACCATCAACAAAACAGTTTTAATTTTCGTGGATAGACTGACAGTTCAATCGATAAAGTGACAGTTCGACCCGAACAAAAAAATCCCCATACAAACTTTAAATGCATTTTAAAAATAGTTTCCGGACTCCAAAAATTATGAAATTTTGGATTTTGACTAATTTTTGGGCGGAGAATCCGATTATGAAATAATCCGGATACCCCTAAAGAACCCAATTGGAATTATTTCTAAACGCTGGAGTAGACAGATCTCTGGCATCCCTGGTAACTGATTTCGTCGTAAAGTACTGTGACCATTGGTGGACCCCTCTCGAATTACGAAAACATCAATCCAAAATGTCATTGCTTTAAATAGTATGAGTGTGCTCAACGAAGGAAACGATAAACGTAAACATATCATTACACCACCACCCACTCAGCACATCGACGCAAACACCATCGATTGCATCTACAGAGCACAACCACCACCCACTCTGTCTATCAGTTGCATAACGGGTCAGATGTTAATGCAAATGGGTCAAATTAGTAAAGATTCGTTATTCCTGTACTCCTCTATTGATTTTTTGATGACAATAGATCTCAATAATCAAATACGGTGTAACACATTTTTTAATAGAAAACCGATACATGAAGGTATCAATTACCTATGAGTAATTAGAATTTTCATATATTGAACAAATAATTTCTTTTGAAATTTGTTTTTCATTTACTACAAATAAAGTTTCAAGGATCGCTGTTTACTAAAGAATCATTTCGTAATGTCAAACTAAATTAGGTATTCAAATTATTCAGTGATTTTGGGAAACTTTTTTCCATTCATCATATGTACCTAATACTGATTGTTATTACGCCGTGATTGATCGGAACAGAGAGTATCCTGTCGTGATAGTTACTCAACAACTCCAGCTCAATGTGCAGGTAGGACATCCACACTCCACACACATCCTGATGCGCTTATGCTCGGCAACGGGCGGGCGGTCGGTCGGTCCCGCTGATGATTCTATGTTGATGTTGATAACCGCCCGCTCCGGTCGGACGTGTTTGTTAAAGCCTGACCCTCTCTCTACATTCCTACTGGTGTCTGGTGCAGTAGGGGCTGTCCATTAATTACGTAAGGGTTTATAGGGGGAGGGGGGGGTTTGAGAAATCTTACGCGCCATACAAAAATTTTTGGGTTCTCATACAAAAAATCTTACAAGGGGGGGAGGGGGTGTCAGAAAATCACAAAAAATGCCTTACGTAATTAATAGACAGCCCCTAAACACGTTTCGCTGTGAGCAGAAACCGTTAGATGTTGTAGTGTGTTATCGTCGTCAGCTCATCGGCTGGTTTACGGGCTCTGGGCAGGCTGCCGCCGCCACTGAGACTGTAGTTGGTCGGCCAACAGAGAACACGGATTCCGTATGCGTTCGTTCGTTTGTGCGCCCAGTCCGAGTGTGTTGAAGCGCAGTCACAGTAGCAGCGAGTAGGTAAACGAGAAAACCAGAAAACAGAGTGACAGCTCTCGATTTCGATTCGTTGTCTATCTGGTGTCGGAATCGGATCGGGTCTGCTAGCTGGTTTGAAGAGAATATCGCGGAACGACGACGGTCGGTCGACGGGATGCTTTGAATGTGAAAGAAAGATGTGCGACGTCGTCGGTGTCGGTGGCGTTTGAGATTCTGCGGAAAAATTGTGTGTTTTAAGACCTTCTGGCTGCTGCGGTGCCAAGAAAGTTCCACTGATTACGGCGTGAAAGTGCGTTCTGCCCCTCGGGTGGAGCGAATATCCCGGTGCTTTGGTGGATTCGGTCGAGCTAAATAGTGCGTGATAAGCGTAAATGGTGGGTAGGGTTTGGTTGGGTTCGCCCACGACGACGGGTTTCCAGAAGGAGGAAAAAAAAGTGGTGGAATTTGTTTATCCGTGGCAGGAATGGCAGAAAGTGTGGATGAGTGAAGAAAAAAAATATGTCGTCACAGGGAAGAGGGGTCCTCAGTGGCAAAAGATGGCTATCCCGGCAATGAAGTTAAATGACCAGTGAACGGAGGAAGTAGGATATGGATGGTGTTTTTTCGTGTCTTCCGTGAATCGGTCAGTACCATTTGGATACAAATTCCAGGAAAATTAATTGTCTCGTTTGTTTACGTTGCATCCGATTGGAGTAAAATGTGCAGCTTGGATGGTTTTGTAGGTAAGTTTGTTTATTTTTAGATGTTAATTGCGTCGTTTTTAGGCAATTTCGCCTACGCATAAAACTGGAAAACAAACAATATGTGAGACAATGCCTGTTGTGAAGGCATCGCCCTCTAACCATTTTGGGTGGATCACATTACATTTATTGGATGTAGGAACAAGCCTTGGCTGCACTTGTCCGGCTCGGTTATCGATCGTGAGAGTAATGAGAAGGTATCTCTGTATCTAAGTATCTCTGCTTCAGGATCAGACAAAACAAATTCATGATTATACACAAAATAATGTATACAATTTATCATAATTAGAAAATTTTCCCTTTTCTTTGCTCATCAAACTTTCGATTACCTTGCCTTAATAAATAATAGATTTTTTTAAACATGAATTCATATAGAGTAACGGTTGAATTTTGGATCCCCAGAAGAAGTTGCCTCGAATTGCAATCGTAACGAAGTGGGAAAAGCCTTTTCTATTTGAGGAAAATGCACACAGTCTTATTTTGATAAATTCGGTAAAAATAACAATTTTCTTAAGCAGTAACTTATATATAAGAGATTCACTAAACAGCGTAAACCGTTATTCTGATGAAACGTCGCGATTACCAAAGCAATTATTTCATTTGCAATTCCATGAAACATTTCAATCATTAGATAATCACAGAGAACAGACATCAAGGCACAGAGAACAGACATCAAGGCTAGAACAAATTTCATTCGGAAAGTTGTGTAAGGATTTGAATCTTTACTTGAGTAAGGTTGCAAACCAATACACGATGACAACACGAACGCCACCAAACACCAAATTGCCACAGTCAGTGGTGAATTGAAACATTTCAAGTGGTGAATTAAATTAGTATGGGAAATTAACCGATTGCAGCGCCACGCTATTGCCACTTGTGTTGCCGATTTCAAATGGCCGTTAAATTCCTTACACAGCTTCGGAACTGGACTTGGATGTCTGTTCTCTGTGAGATAATCAAGGGTTACGCAGTTATTTAATTTGTTTAGTGAGTCCCCTCATTATTTTTGGGAACACAATGCATTTTGAACCCTCTCAAATATATATATGCACACCAGTTGTTTGTGCTCTTTTTTGTATTTTTTTTTTTATTAATTTTCCATTGTACGCTTTGTAACACTATTGTGTTGTTTGACTCTCCTTAACCTGATACTAAGTTAAGGTGACAGGCTTGCGTACGATTAATAAATTACAAATTACTAATGCTTTTCGGGAACGAGTACCTTATAACATGTCCAAGAAGCGACTGTTATAAAATATTACATTATGAGGAAGCAAGTTCGAAAAAAACGGAAAAGCACATAAAAATGACAAGAAACAATCATACAAACCAAAATTTAGAGAAATATTTGAACATCTGTGATCAACTCAATTCAGCCATCGACGTTGTATTGGAATGACCACTTGGTATGTTTCTCTCCGGGAATTTCTTACATATTTTCTTCGGGACTTGTTTAGGAGATTCTTTGGAAATTCTTTTAGTAGATTTTACGAAAAAATCCCAGCAAAATTTTCTGTGTACAGAGGTAGCACATCAAACCTTCCGGTCCGCCTTAGTGCTTCTGGTTTCTCCAGATGCATTGTAAATCCTGAGCGAGTCGTAGTCTTTGGCATTCTTGTGTAGCTGGAGATACTCGAAATGGCTATCGACGATCGGTTATTGCTGGTTTCAATCGATTCTGACAAACGAGAAAAAGTTGACCTCGCTGATCACCTGTCTATGAGCAGAATAAGGTAGAGAATGTTCAGTTGCCGATAAGTCGCTTCATATTAGAGGCTTTTATTCCAATGAGTTGCACAGTCGCCATCCGAATGAAGAGAGCAGTAATAGCTATAGTTATAAATTGCCATATCACCAGCGCCTCCTTGAGAACGATTCCGGTGTACTAATACGGCGTAGGACATTTTAACAGGGGATTCAGGTACTCATCTTGCCTGCAGGCAGATGAGCTGACAGATATCGGTCAGTATGTTGATGGAGTAATTACAATTACAAATTATAATTACAACTCCTAGTGTAATTCACGGTGGAACTGCTGGAAAAAAATACTGCGAGTTCCCGTTGATACTCTTTATAGAATACCCAATGAAAGTCATAAGAGGAACTTCTGAAGGAACTCCTGCGGGAATTCACATTAAGTTGCCTACTGGAATACCCGTTGGAACTAGAGGAATTCTCGGTGGAAATCCTGAGGTAATTAGCGTTGGATCTTCTACTAACATTTTCCGTGTATTGCGGTGTAATTCCTGTGGGAATATCCGTTGAAATTCTTGAAGAAATGACCACAGAGAAACAGACGTAAGACGTAACTTCATTAAAAAAAAATATCGTAACAAAAACGGTATCGCCCAATGCTAAACGTATTGTGTTTGGCCGGGCCACCACTAGATGGCGGTAGTGAGCAAACGTCAAATAGAATCAAAAACGATGTCAGCGCTGTGAGTGGTCAATTGACCAACTACTGAATATTTGAATCAACCGTTAAAAAAAATGGTCGATGGGAAGCGATCCACGTCTGTTTCTCTGTGAAGTTACTGTTAAAATTTCTTGAGGAACTCTCGATGGAATACTTACAGAAATTCCCGGTGAAACTTCTAGTGGAATTACGTCAGGTGAATGCATTTGACGATTGGTGTACTATGCACCGTGGTGCACACTAAATCGGATGAAATTCAATCCGTCAAAGTGTTTAATGATTTAATTGCTGGTGTTAATCAAATCAAAGACCCTGGAGTTGTTTTAGATACTAAGCTCTATTCCGAACACCAACGTTGTCGGGAAAGTGTTGGTAATGATATAATTCGATTATGTAGGTTTGACAATGTACACACTCAAAACAGATTTGCGGGCTCGGCAAAAACGCGCACAGCCGTCTGCTCAGTAAAACTAGCAGCTGATATCCCAGCAAAAAGTGACATTTGTTAGCTGACTCTCAGCAAAACGATTGCCGAAGCTCAGCAATGAACTGTCAAAATTGCTGAGATCTCAGCAAAATTGTTGTTTGCTGATTACTCGGCTGTGCAAATCTCGGCAAAAGAATGAAAAAATGCTGATATCCCGGCAATCTGAATTAAGTGTGTGTTATAGAATTAGGACATTTAGGAGTAAGTATTACCATTAGGGCCAATACATAGCCTATTAATGATTGAATTCCCTGTAAAAATCCTACAGAAATTCCTGGCGGAACTTCTAGAAGAACTCCTGCGAAAATTTTCATTGATATTATTTGCTTTATTCCTGGTGGAACTCCCAAACGAATTCCCAGTGCAACATCCTTCAGTTATTAACTCTATGGTTGTTTCCTTGCCCTCAATGAAATTTAATTTTAATAGGATCCCGTTAGTTTGAAAATATACTATAAAACTAAACAACTAAACTATTAAGCTTCTGTGGGAATTGCCAGTAGAGCTTTTAGTGTAACTTTTGGAGGTATTGTCGGTGCATCTTCGGAAGTAATGGAACCAGCGCTTGAAATTGAGTGAATATGAAGAAAACGACCAGTTATCAGCGCCAGCAACCACTACGAACGAATACGCAAAGGGAGCGAAGAAAACCCGAACCAACTGCGACTGCTGTTCCTCATCGGTCGGTTCGTTTGTGAAGCAAACTGACTAGTGATCGTTCATGCTCAGTTGCTGAAGTGAGTGTGAAGATGGGAAAATGATTCAGTGGTTTTATTTGTTGTTCAAAATTTGTAAAAACAATCATTCTGTTGGTATGGGAATGTTGTACGTGACTATTGTAATCGATTTGATTTGAGTTTAAGTTATTTGCACTGTAATAACGGGATAAAAACTAAGTATATTCATTGCCGTATACGCCGGCGAAGAGAAAGATTCAGAGAGCCACCACGCATACACGCAGAACTCGATGTACACAGCGCAACGAGTAACTTTCACGCAGCGACCGAAAAGACAAAAGAATTTTCACGCAGATTTGTGTAACACCGGATCAACACAAAAAATGTGCTGATCCGGTGTTACACAAATCTGCGTGAAAATTCTTTTGTCTTTTTGCTCGCTGCGTGAAAGTTACTCGTGCGCTGTGTTGTTTCATTTAAGGGTGTATGAACCACCGTTTCTCACTCTCAGTAATAAAATTGAATGCTCATGCTCCCGCTTGCTTCTGAAGCATGTTAGCCAATGAAGGTATACAGCTACCGCTCTGGGTTGACCAGCGTCGGTCAAAGAGGGGCAAATTTTGCTTCGTCCAGGGGAAAACGCTTCATTTTGCAAGCACTGAATGGAACTCACGAAGGAATTCCGTTAATAACTCCTGAGGAAACAAAATCTCTTTTCTTGTGATTTTCCACAGTAAATATCCCGAAAATAATGATCACCTAGAACAGATAGTTTTCTCTGAAATTCATGGATTAGATTCTTTTCGGAGCCTTGCACTATATTCAGGAACTCTGACATATCTGTGAATCTGAAACGCTAAATGTCAACTTTTGATGCAAAAACTGGAAGTAACTCAATCTTTGTTTTTACTGTTGTCACTCCGGTTTCTACAACAGATCGTTAAGATAATTTCGATAATGATTTTGTAATAACATAAAGAGAGGGACGGTGAAGAAAAATCGATCATGTCAGTTAGGCACTAGATTTGGCACCAACGAACAATCCTTGTCGATTTGTTCATTTTCATATGGAAACCTCAACAGCCGAGATATATCACACAATCACACAGCTTCATCCGGTGGTCACTCCGGCGGCCAGAAAAGATCGGAATCATCATTCGTCATGTTCATACCATACGCATCACAGCCACGAAAAATCGTGGCTACAATCCCTCCCAAAATTCTTCCAGAGAGTTCTCCCGGAATTTTAAAAATGATTGTTCCCAAAATTTTTTGAAGGATTTATCTCGGGATTCTCCCAGGGGATTTCGTCATTATTACGGGAATCTTTCAATGACTGTTTTGGCATTTTTGGGGATTCTTTCAGTGATTTTCTCGAAATTCTTTTCGGTATTTTTTTCCGGGATCCTTCTATTGATCCTCTATAGGTTTCTTTAAGGGATTTTTCTTGGGATTCCTTCAAGAATTCCTCCAGATTTTTTTTGGAACTCCGTAAGGAATTCCTTTCGGTATTCTTTTATTGATTCCTTTAGGGATTCCTTAGGGTTTTCTTCGTATTTCCATCAAATATTGTTCTAGGATTCTTCCAGCGATTATTTAAGATATTTCACCCGGGATTCTTTCCAACATTCCTTCAATATTTTAGTTATGGGATTCCTTCAAGAATTTATTCCGGGATATCTCATTTTCTTCTAGATTTCCGTCAATATTCTTCTTGATTCCATCTTGGGTTTTTCCCTGGATTCTGGCGTAATGGCCATTCGGCATAATACCGTTTGGTATAACACAAAGAACGGCCTTCTTGGTAAAAATGTGCATATTTGTTATGCATTATGCCAAATGGCAGTTATGCCAAATGGCTTCAATGCCAAATGGCATTACTTTTTTTTCTCATCTGTAGAGCCTTTTAACCACTACGTCCATTATTTAGGAATATTATGGTATGACCTATATTTAATTTGGTGCTAGTCAAATATCCTGTCACAATTGAGCTGTGATGGACAATGGTTGATGTAACACCTGACCCCAACTAGGCACAACTCGTTTTTATAAAGTTTATTACCCTGTTGGGATTACGTCTCCAAATTTCCAAGGGCTCTAGAAACGCTTTACCAAATATCGCCAATCTGTGATGGTACAGCACTCCGCATTTGTTTTGGGCCACCAAACTAAGTAATCTTAGGCCGGACTATTGCAGCATAGATCCAATGAATCATGTTAGGTCTAAGACTCCAGGTTTTCCTAAGGCTTTGCTGCAGACCCAAAGGGCATTGGTACCCTTGGTTAAATCATTGTTTAAATGAGAATTCCAATTCAGTCTTTTGTCCAAAGTGACCCCAATATGTTTAACTTCTTCTGAAAACTGAATTTAAACTCCATCTAAAGAAGGTTCAGTAAGATTTATTTTAACCTTCTAGTAACAGGTACAATTACAGTTTTTGAAGGGTTTACGTTTAATCCCTCGTCTCGGACCATTTGATGGTAACATTCAACGCAGATTGTAGCTGACTAGATTCGTGTCGTCATATTTTCCACGTATCAGAATATTTATTTATCTATTTTTTTGCCGTCTTAGGTTAGAAAACTACACAGACCGATACTTAATCCTATTTTTAAACTCTATTCTACTAGCATTAAAATCAAATTCGTCATAAAATAGCTACATCATCTGCGTATCCAATAACCTCAAAGCCTTGATTGATGAGTTTTTTTAAGGAGTTCGTCCACTACCAAAGACCACAATAAGGGCGATAGTACTCCTCCTTGAAGGCAGCCCTTCACAGATCTTACTGATAGTTGCGCACCTCCAAGAACGGAAGAGATCTCTCGCATCGATATTATCCATTCAATAATGCATTTATCCAAGCCCCTTGCTTCCATTGCTGAACGCATTGATCTGTAGGATGCGTTATCGAATGCTCCTTCAATGTCGAGAAAAGCAACCATGGCTATTTCCTTGGCTTGAAACGATTTCTCAATTTTGCTGACTAGCGACTGTAGCGCTGTTATGGTAGATTTGCCTGTTTGATAAATAAATAGAAATTTGCTTAGAGGCATTTCTACTAAGCTGGTAGACTTGACAAAATCATCCACTATTTTTTCCATATCTTGTCTTATCTGAGCCCTGTTCTTCATCCGAATAAAGAATCGATCCTGGGAAGTGAGTTCTCATCATTACTTCCAATGTTTCAGAAGAATCAACAGTAAAACTGCCATCTTCTTTTTTAAGACTTCCAAGACCATTTGAATGGCCTTTCGAAAGGACTTTATGAAGCCTTGCAGCCGTAGGAGCGTTATTTATGTCTTCACATATCCGTCTCCAGTCCTTCCGTATGGCTAGTCTCAACTCTCTGTTGTATTCTATAAGGACTTGTTTATACTGAACCCAATCAGATTAAACTTTTGCTCTATTGAACAATCATCTAGATTCCTTCCTCAGATCTGCCAGCTTATCATTCCACCGAGGGACATCCCTGTTGGATGACCTCTGTCGGATTGGGCAGCTAGCATGATATGATGAAATCATTTTATCAATAATCTCATCAGAGGCATTTTCCAACTGTGAAACAGACAAGTTCTGCTCAACCTTATATGAATTTCCATTCATTAAATAATAGCTGTAGAGGTTCCAATTAATTTTCTTTGGGTTTCTATAGCTTTCAATTAAATTAGATCTGGCTTTATAATCGAACCTGATATGTTTGTGATCTGACAATGATTCCTCATCAGAAACATTCCAGTTCGCGATCTTATCTGATAGCAGATAGCTACAAAGCGTGAGATCTAAAACTTCCTGTCGAATAGCATTAACAAAAGTTGGAGAATTCCCTTTGTTGCACATGTCTATGTTATTAGACAAAATGTAATTCAGGAGATCCTCACATATTTTATTAATATCTGTACTGTTCCATATGGTATGCTGGGCATTTGCATCGCACCCTTTTTGGGCGTTTATTTTTTTTTTTGCAATAATTAACAAAACTCACGACCAAAGATGGAGGCACATCATTAACGTCTCCCGGAAAATATGCAGAAGCAACGCATACCTCAGTTTTTCCCTGGATTGTTGGGACCTCTTTTTTAATCGCAACAATGTCTCTTCCCAGCCAACCACATATCGTAAATCATTGTGTGGAAAAAATCGTATATTTTCATATATTTAATCAGAATTGTATAATAATATGTATATTTGTTGACAATGATTGCGTAAAATCGCATTTCATGCCAAATTAAATTTCAATTGCGATTTTGTTCCATATAGTCGTCTCCGATCATAAAAGGTGCGAGATACTATCGGTAGGATCGCACAGAATCGGATAGAATCGTGAAAAAAAAAACATACATTCTTAGTGTCAAGCTGCAAGTTCGATTTCTTTGAATCGTGGAAATCGTCGCTTCACATCGTATATGAATCCGCTAAATCGAGCTTGCTACCTAAAGGTATGATGGAAATCGGTGAAATCGTATACAACTATAACAATGTTGTATATTGATCGTTTGCGTCACACTTGCGTCGTATACGAAATGAATGAAATCGTATAAATCGTATATTCATTTTTACAGTCGCATATGATTGTTACTGCACTTTTAATAGTCGAATCTTAATCTCGGAAATCGTAAATGGTTTTGTTTACATATTTGTTTGATGTGGAAAAAGAAAAAATGGTATTCATCACAAATTTGTATTTTTGTTGTTGTCGACACATTCCAACCATGGTAGCAATAATTTCGACGTATAATAAGTGATGTATAGATTCCAACAACGATGTGAATTCCGGGCCTCTTGCACGGCACCACTTTTGGTGCCACTCAATGCACAACAACAACGCTCCCACCACAAGTCCCGCACCGTATCATGCTAATTTTTATTCGTTTCATCCCATTCACTTTGAACTCTCTACTTCCAACTTGGCAATGTAGCCAATAGAGATAACGCGCAGTTCTCAATCAAAGGACCTAAGTTCGATTCCCATCGAACACGGATTGTTTTTTTTATTTGAAAATCTTGAGTCGTATATCGGTACACTCAATCGTAATAAGATCATGCAAATCGTATATTTAGACGGAGAAAATCGGCGAAATCGTAGAAATTTTTCGAGAAATCGTAAATCATGATGGATGGAATCGCAGTAATCGTATATATGTTTCGATATGGCCTCCACTTTAGTATGTATATGCCTGTTTCGTGCATTGAATACGATTTCTTTGGTGCTATATAAGTGTGACTATTTCAGTTGCAATTTCGATATATCAACCAAATTGCTGGCTGGGTTGTAATAAACTCAGACAAATTTTGTTCTCCTACTTACTAAAATGGCTGTTCTTGGAATAGACTGACTTTCGTCGTACAAGATCCTACAATTTTGCGAAGAGCAACCCCTTCCACTATTTACCCAGGGCTCTTGAATTAAACCCACGTCTAACTGTTCTCTAATAAATCTTCTGCTGAGCACAGCTGAAGCACCCTTCGCGTGGTGAAGATTTGTTTGGATAAATGGCATTATGCCAAACGACATTATGCCAAATGGGGTAGAGCCATTTATCCCTAGATTCTTCCAGGAAATCCTTCCGAGATTTATTAGATCATTTTCTCAAAAATTCTTTTTTAAATATGAGTCAATCTAAAACAATAAAAAAAAACACTTACATTAAACAATCGACAACATGGCATCGTGGCTTCGAGGCCGTGCGGCTAGTGTCACCAAGCATTTAGTCACACCATCCTGAGGAGCACGGGTTCGATTCCCGCCACAGCTGTCTGGAAAAAATTCCGGCTGTGCCTCTGGGCGTTGTATGCTAGTCCGTTGTCCAGTGTTGTGCTTCTCTCAAAGAGCGAATAGCTTACTGGGAAGCATTGAACGTGTCCGTGTCTTTTTATATTTTTGAACGGTAGGAATTGCTGCATTAGGATTTTGTTAACAATCATGTTTATCATGTTCGTTTGTGGATCTCAGAAAACCATAAATTGGCGGAAGAATGTTTGTCATACATTTTGAAATAACCTTTTAACCAGACAACATCAATTTTCGATAATTTCTGTCGTAATTTTCCAAATCATTTCTATGTATTGTTATAATGAATGCCAACCTTTCGGTTACCGGCGGTGAATTGCTTTTAAAGGACTGCAATTTATTCCCTCCTTAAGTTCAGTTTGATTCTTTTCCAAGTTTGGATATAAAAAAGATTATGTAGTATATACAAAAAATATTCTGCTGTGTAAATTCGCTGCAGATATCAATGATATATCACAAATATATAATTATAACAAAACATTTAAAAGTAGACTCCAGCAGTCTTATCTGTTGCATGTTTTCACCTATTTCGCTTTGCTTCATGTCATGTTCTGCACCACTCAATGATTGATTGATTCCAAACGACAAAAAGTAAGATTGTTACAAACGGCAATGGGTAATGGATACAGAGTAAAGCAACGCTTAAAGTACACAGAGCTTTAGCACAACTGTAAACTTCTACAGGCTGATTAATAAATTCATTGATTTGCCAAATCGTACTCCCACTTTTTTGTCATACTCTATATCAATTGAGTCTTTGTGTACAATCCGTCGCGTCGGTTGACTGATTCTGTATTCGATAATTCGTATGTCCAAACCGTCTGAATTTGTTCCTGCAGGAATCATAAAAAAAACATTAGGTGCTGTAAACCTTGATTGGCTTGTATAGCATGGGGAAAGGCAAGCACTATCAAAACATACAACTGATAAGGCTGTTTGAGTGTATTACGAAGAGTGTGCTAAAAATACTCAAAAAGTAATCTGTCCATCCGCGATCCAAAGCAAGCAAAGTGTCACGTCCAGTACCGATAAGGCATAGGGTGGCAATGATTACACTAGGTCGCAAAATTTAACAATGACGTGAACTTCTATCAACGACCAATGTCTCAAAGGACAGGTTTTTAGTTTTACCAGACAATTGATCACCACAGTTTCAAAAAATATGAAATTTACGAAAATTCAAATTTCCTGCGTAGCAGTCAATCAGTTTTCAACCTTTTTGCATGAATAGAATGTTGAATATAATATTTTTCGACCATCTGAACTCAATTTTCAAATCAGCTTGATGGATGTCAAGATATTAGTGAGTACCTAAATAGTAGACATGTTCACTTTGGAACTTTTTTTCTACGATTCTCCGTGACACATCAAATTTTCAATCCACATGCAAAACCAAGTCTTCAGTCCAAAATTGAGCCAAATTGATGAAGATTTAAAGTTGTATCAAATCGATTTTGTGTTTTTTAGCCGTTTTCACAGAAATTTACTCAGAAATTCACAAAATTGCTCCGAAAAGATGCCGAAGATACCGTTAAAATATAGTTAGAACAATACTCTACAACTTTGCCGAAGACACTACGGTGTTTAAATTGCGTATTTCGAAGTTATTCAACAATTTTAGTTAGAAAGCCACGAAAAAACACGATATTTTTATGATTTTACATATTAAAATCATGTAATTTTACATTATTTTACGTGACTAAATTAATTAGCGATTACTTCTTTGTGTTACGAACATTTCGTCCATACATCGTTTTTGTGTAGGAATTCGTTTTCATTGACTAATTATCAAAAGTATGTCACGTTGATACTAAAAATCGCACAGAGTTACCAGCACGAATTAAAACAAAGTTACCCATGATTAAGACGTCATGCCATCGTATTCTAATGTCTTTTGATTTAAGTATCAGAAATGGTGCAGATGGTAAGGCTCGAGCCTGCGGATCAGAAGGTCCCAGGTTCAAGCTAAAATACATGATAAACTTTTTTATCTTTTCTTGTAGCAGTTAGGATGATGAATCTGCCATGACTTACACGTAATCTCCCAAATAATAATGATCGGGACCTGCCATTGAGCCCATTCCAGGACTAGCTAGATATTTAGTTTATACTTGTTGACAATAAATCGTGTCGACGAGATCAGCTGGGCGAAATATTGAGCATCTGTTTGATAATGATCAATTTAGCTAAAACAATTCAATACGACGATGAAACTGCTTCTGGATGCAACATTTTACAGACAACTGTGGGTGGAGCTTACTTGTTATCTATCTACTCATAAATCAGCACAACTACACGATGAAGGGAAACTTCATTCTTACTATGCACTCTACGGTTTCAAAACAATGCTATGATGCCAAATTGCAATGAGAGGCAGTGCGTAGTTTCATCAACTTATAGCTTGATCGAGACGCAAAAAATCCTATTCCATACTCGAACCTTGAATCTTCGAATTGACAATCTCATACTCAACCATCTGCACCAAATTTAAACTGATTCAGATGAGACAAAGAAGTGTAATGACGTTCAAATCATGAGTAACTTTGTTTTATTTTGTGCTGGCAACTCTGTACAACTTTTAGTATCAACGTGGCAAACTTTTGATAATTAGTCAATGAAAACGAAATTCTCCACCAAAATGATGTTTGGACGAAATGTTCATAACACATAGGAGCAATAGCTCATTAAATTAGTCACGTAGAACAATGTAAAATTACATGACTTTTACATGAAAAATCGTATAAATATTGTATTTTTTCGTGATTTTTTAACGAAAATTGTTGAATAACTTTGAAATACCGTAAACCGGGGTCAAATTGATCTCCGGGTCGAAATTGATCAGACGATTTTCCGTTTGATAAAACATACTTCAAATAGTTTCCAAGCAAATATCGTTTAGTATCGGTTCCTTACTGCACGATAGTTGAAAGGAAATTATTTAAAATATGCTAAACCAAACCGAAAAACGCGTGATCAATTTCGACCCGAAGATCAATTTGACCCCGGTTTACGGTACGCAATTTAAACACCGTAGTATGTTCAGCAAAGTTGTAGAGTATTGTTCTAACTATATTTTAACGGTATTTCTGTACCTTTTTGGTGCAATTTTCTGGATTTTGAAGTACATTTTCGTGAAAATGCTCGAAAAAGCACAAAATCGATTTGATACACCTCTAAACCTTTATCAATTTGGCTCATTTTTGGACTGAAGCCTTGTTTTTGCATATGAATTGATAATTTGATGTGACACGGGTAGGTCAAAAAAGTGAACAGGTCTACTAAATAGGACAGCTTCTTAAATTTTAGAAAAATTCGATTAGATTAGATTAATACCCTACTGCAAGTAACAACTACCAGCTGGACCCGGCTCTGGAAAACAGTTTTCTATAGTTGTAATGAGATCATTACAGACTTTCCCATTCGTGTCAATAGGCTCGATGTTGTGGTATCGCTGTAATGTTAGACCATAATGTCCAATCAATGTTCTCCGGCAAGATAACGAAGTATCACGATTTAACGGAGGAGTTAAAGCAGATGTGGCTCCTGGAAAACGAAAGAGTGTCCACGATGAAATTGGCACATAGAAAATATTGCATAACTTTTGATTGCGTTCGTCAAAATAGCTAATTTTTTTACCATGACCATGTGTAGCTAATACCATAAAATTTTCATTAAAATCGGTTGAGTATTGGCGGAGATATCGTTGAAACATTGCCACTTGAGAATCTATGTATGTAGAAGTAATTTGTCAAAATTTCATTCAATTTGATCATACCGTTAAAAAGTTATAGCCATATATGCGCACTATGTCACAATAAGCAGATGTGGTTTTTGGTATAGTGAAATTCAAACTGCTCTTACTTTAAAAGTACTCAACAAAAATGGCTGAAATTTTCACTGTAAACAGTTTAACGCATCAATATTACACTGTCAAAGTTTTATAAAAATCGGGACAGTGTTACCAGTTCTACAGCCAAAATAGTGCAGCGGAACTAAAAATGGTCAAAAAGTACCTAAAGTTTACCTTGAAGCGATTTGAGTTTTGGATATTTACTAGAAAAAGTATTGAACCGATTTCGATAAAATTTTTACCATTTAATTGATACTATGTTAAGAATATCGAGTGAAATTTTCAAACGTTCTGATGAGGTAACAAAAAAGTTATAGCCTAAGCAATTTTTTTGAAATGGGTGCCCAAGTTTTCTAAAATCTCATTTTATGATATCGACAATATCTGCCACGGTGCTCCCACAGACCGTTATTATAAAATAAAAATGTCCATCAAAACTAAGTTCAGGGATCGATTCCTGGTACCATTCTGCACCTCTGGGAAAATTTTTAAAATAATTCCTAGGAGGAATCTCGAGAAATCTCGATTTGATGTTTTATACTGAGAAATTTTAAAGAAATCCATGTTCAGATTGGACAATATTGCTACAATACCTACAAAAAATTTCCCAAAGTGTTCAAAGTTGTTTCAAACCAGTATATATTTATTAACGTTACTTCAATTATACATATTTACTACTTACCCAACTCAGTTAACTGATTAAACTGACTTAAGTATGTTATGCTAAGCCATGCATCGGTTTTCACGTAAGCATTAAAAATTCGATTTTTCCCCTATTGTTTTATGAACATATTTTACATCCCAGTATTATACATTAAAATTTTCCCCAATTCTACAGCAAGTTTACAATTTGCACTCCAATTTTCATAACGATATCAGCGTACACTGTGGAGTTATGGCAATAAATGTGAAAAAGTGTTGAAACATTTTTTTTCTACGATTTTCTACTGAGTCGATTAAGTGCGTTGTGGTGTGCCTCTGTGCTCCGTTGAGAAAAAACCAATCAAAATATCAAAATGCAGTTGGGTCTTCTATTTGACGCTGCCGCCCACTTTACGCCCATTGCGTTTCCCAGCCTGTCCTCTAACCAATTTAGTTCATTTTTTTGTATATGATGGAGTATATAGTAAGCACTAATCGCATTAAAAAAACAGCTGAATTGGATGTAAGGCAGTTGAGAAACTGCGGTGGGCATAAAGTGGGTGGCAGTATTTAACAGGAGTCTCGACTGTATATAATCAACCAAATGTATGGAAAACCTAAGTGATTTTGAAAAAAATAAATATTTGGGTACGAATAGTTGGGTACGAATTGAAAATCAGTTGCATCGTATTTCTCCTCGCGTAAATCATATTCCTTCAAAAATTTAGCCAACATTCATAGAAATAGCGCCAAATTTTCACGAGTGGTATCCTAGTTTGTAAGGAAATATCATTTGGAAGATGTTATTCTACTTCGTCATGAATCCACAACAACGTATTAAACATGTAATTACTAATTACACTAGTTTACAGCATTTTTGAACTCGGTAAGCTGATGATCATTTTTGGTGTAGAATCATGCCCTGAGTTCGAAAACGCGAAGGAAAAAAATTACAGTAGAGCGGAAATTTTTTCGACCTTCCATACAAGGTTGATGATTTGAAATCGATTTTTGTTCTATTTTTAAGCAAAGTCGCTTACTTCAAACATCTCATTCTCCGTAATCAATGCTCCGATTGAGCTGAAATTTTTACTGTAACTCGCCTATATATGATATGTCAAATAAACGTCGAGAAAGAATTTTTAAGTTGGTTTTTTCTTATTGAAAAAAATACATTTCTTCTAAAAATTTTGGGAATTTTGCTAAAATTCAAGAAGATCGTCCCTAAAGCTCGCCAATATCTTGAATTTCATCAACATGACGCAAAACCTGTATTCGGATGTTCGAATGGTATTGTATTCAGCTTTTAATTTATGGAAAAAGATTTAAAATTGGCTGAACAAAACGCGATATATTTGAACTTTAGTAAATCACATATTTTGAAAAGTTACAAAACTCGATATGGAGCTAAAACTCAAAAACTGTTCTACTTTAAATTTTTTGAAAGTCGGTTTCGAAATCAGCACTAAATTGTGCTTCAAAAATTTTGGTCGTTGACAGAAGTTCACGACTTTCGTTTTATTTTGTAAACTTGTGTTATACGTCGTAGCTTCCTGTTCTTCCAAAATTGGTGTACTATTAGATCTTTATTAGATATTTATTTCTCAGTGATTTTCTAGTGTTCATATGCAAGAATATGTAGCACTTTTCATTCAAAAAAATGTTCAAAATTCTAGGTATGATCCAAGAAATTAAATTCGAAGATAACCGTACACATCGTATTTGCTACTCCGTAATTGACCAGAGCAATCGAAGTTGCACTGAGTACCAATGAATGTTAGGCTTGGGACTAGCTAATCATTCTTAATGTGCACAATTCGAGAGTTCAACATTTGAAAGTCAATAACGGCGCTGGCCACGTCCTTACGGTCATCGGATCGATTATGTGTCAATACTCGCCTCATATAGGAGCGATGCATTTACAGCAACGAACAATACAATACTAAACACTGAGCGCCCCTGTTCAAAAAGCTTAGCAATATCGAAAAAAAGAACAATTTTGTTTATGATTATTGTGGCTGAAAGCGTTATTCATTTTAAGAAAACTGAGAGATTCTGATTTTGAAGATCGTATATCGTATATACCACAACGCACTTAATCAACTCAGTAGAAAATTGTAGGAAAAAATATGTTTCAACACTGTTTCACATTTATTGCCATAACTCCACAGAGAACGCTAATATCGCTATGAAAATTGGAGTGCAAATTGCAAACATGTTGTAGAATCGGGGAAAGTTTTAATGTATAACATTTGGAAGTAAAATTTGTTTATGAAACAATGATGAAAAAATCTAGTTTTAAATGCGTTCGTTAAAACTAGTGTATTGCTTAGCATAACATACTTAAGTCAGTTTAATCAGTTAACTGAGTTGGGTAAGTAGTAAATTGAAGTAACGTTAATAAATATATACTGGTTTGAAACAACTTTGAACACTTTGGGAAATTTTTGTAGGTATTTAAGCAATATTGTCCAATCTGAACATGGATTTCTTTAAAATTTCTCAGTATAAAACATCAAATCGAGATTTCTCGAGATTCCTTCTAGGCAGGCCCGGATTTAAGGGGGGGCAAAGGGGGCAAGTGCCCCGGGCCCCCCGATCAGGGGGGCCTCCCAAGAATCCATAAGCACTATATATTTTGTTCAACAAACCCATAAAAATGCACATCAAAGACGATCATATTTATTGTAAGTCCTAGAGTTGTTATAATTGGATACCCTTCCAGATTGTTTATAATCTGAAATCGAAATCCATAATTTTGAAGCATTGGAACTATTTGCATTTTTTTTGTATGTGCTGCAATTCTAAAGTCATAAAACTGTTTTGTCAATTTATGTTTTGAAGCAATGAAATTTTGATCTTTCGATTAAACTGAAGAACAATATTTTAATTGCTTAACAATTCAATTGTTTAGAATATGTGTGTATTTCCCAGAATTACTATAGAGCTTGCTGACGTTTATTCGCATCTCTCTTTCAAGCATGCAGGCGGGATAGGATTTGTTTTCATCGAGAAACCTTTCCTGATGACAACAAATCCTATTCCGCCTGCATGTTTGAAAGAGAAAGGTGAATAAACGTCAGCAAGCTCTATTTTAAAGCTGCTTGATTGAAGCAAATTCAGCTCTAGAGAGATTTCACAGTATTCAACAATTTATTGAGATCAGAAAAAACTTATTTATGTTAAAATTACTGCACAAAAGTGTCTCTAAACACTAAACTAATTGCGTTAAAAGGTTAAGTTTTTCGGAGTAACTTAAACAATACTTGTACATCAGTCTGTTGATTATACGATCATATTCTGAAAACAAACTACTTAATATTCATCTGCAAAAGTTCATTGAGGACAGATGTTATCAAGGAAAATAGAAGATAATGATTTCTGGAAATTTTCCTGGAAAATTCGGGTTAGTTTTGAAAATCTAGTTTCCAGAAACATCTCAGAAAAGTGGTTTTACAAATCTGTTTCACTGTCATTTTGTTTTTTTAGAATTCATTGTCAAAGCTGCTCTCTGGCGTACTAACTTTGTTCAATCTGAATCTCGTACTCGTAGAATATTGCAATCCTAATGAAAATTTCTCCACATTGCTAGGTGTTATAATTAACGCTCAGTTCTAGAATTTTCATAAATTGTATGAATTCGAATGAATGTTTAAAATATATGTAATACCTATCTGAATAAGATGACATTTACGCTGTAAAATTGAATGCAGTATCTTGATGTTTTAGCAAAAATATTAAAATAAATGTTCCTATTTTTTCCTTCATTTAAATAATATGTCGTCATTTTTGAGAACTGCAGTGTTTAAAGTACACTTTTTATAGGACATCGGTAGTAAGAAATATTCGGCCCGATCCTACAATAATACTATATCATTGATAATAATGCAAAATAAATTATAAAATAATAACTTGAATGAGCAAAATAGTTGTCTTAGTTTTTTCCTGAATTGCAAAAAAAAAAAAATAAAAATATAAAAATACGAATACACAACATTGAAAACAAGAAGTTGAAAAATCTTCAAAATTTTGCTTTTGGGGGCCCATTTTATAGGGTTTGCCCCGGGCCCCCCGATGCCCAAATCCGGCACTGCTTCTAGGGATTATTTTAAAAATTTGCCCAGAAGTGCAGAATGGTACCAGGAATCGATTTCTGAACTTCGTTTTGATGGACATTTTTATTTTATAATAACGGTCTGTGGGGGCGCAGATCTGCGCCAATACTCAACCGATTTTAATGAAAATTTTATGGTATTAGCTACACATAATATACTATTCATCGTCAAAAAATTAGCTATTTTGGCGAACGCAATTAAAAGTTATACAATATTTTCTGTGTGCCAATTTCATCGTGGACACCCTTTAGCACGGTTCCCGTAAAGTATTTTTTTATAATCTTTACATTGCATTTGAACATGTGCTGTATTTGTTTTCCATCTTTGAAAGACTTATGATATCAAACTATGTACATACATGTATTATCTGTTTTGCACTCTGAATTAGTGCGTTGTAATGTCCGTTGAAAGGTAAATTTCTCTCGATGAATATGTGATTAGATTGATGAACTCCCTACTATATCGTACCTCTTGAACGGATACGGCTTCGATTTCGCAAAGGTCTTTGACAACGCAAGAGCCAATAATGGATGGGACCAGTTGAGTAAGTAGCCAATTACATTCAGCCTGGTTAGCAAATTCACAGTACGGCTTGGTTTGCACAGTTAAGTCCTAACGTGTAATAATGGATTGATCGTGCTTAAAAATTCATGAACCGTTGAGAGTGCCCCCTCGTTCACCAAACATAAATATTGTTCAAGCGAATTGCCCTTTCTAGGAAAATGAATTTCTGCTAACGATCAAACAATTTTATTTGGTTTATTACGCAAATGAAGTGGGTTGGAGGGTTGGAAAATAGATTCCGAAGAATGGCAGTTTTTTCCTTGTAATTAGAGTACAATTCTGATGAAGTTATTGCTCACCTCAAACGGGTACCCCTTAAGTAGTTCAATTGAAATGCAATGTACGGAATGGTTCTTATATATTATTCAAAGGGAATTATTTAGAATTGCATAACGAACGCCCTTCAGAATCATGAAGCTACTTGTGATTAATCAGAATTTGGTTTATTATTCTTGGTGGAGTGTTTTCTTGTGAAAAACACATTTCCTTTTATATTCGTTCTGGGTATTCACCGCTTTTGTGAAGAAGTCTTATGAATCTACAATGATTTCAAACTTTACCATCCAGATGCTCATATTGACCAAATAATAAACGCGTGGCTATTTAGGAAGTTATTTCTAAGAGTGTTGAGTCTTATTCTCTGTCAATCCAGAGTTTTTTTGTAATGATAATATTATTGATTTTTTGGTCATAGAGTGTCATTGTTTTAGTCACACAAAATGCAAATGCAACAATAATTAATTGTCAGTAAAATCGCTCAATTTAAACTTTAGAAGAGCTAAAAGAACTCAAACTGAGAGACAGGCATTTCCCAACTATTACGTTACGCCAAGAAAAAGTATAATATCATATAAAATCTAACTTTCTGAATGTTTTACCAGATAAACTTGCCTCAACTTTGATAATTTATGGGTCAGCCTATGTCTGGGAAGTTTGAGAACACGACTCCTGATAACCGAATCCGGATTAGACACATAACGCACTTGATTTTAAATTCCGACTGTTGGAAATTTTTTATCCAAAATCTTTGAAAAACACTTGGTTTGGTTTAGCTTGACGGAGTCAATTTTGTTTATAGCATAGCCTTTTTACCATTTTTCCACCATTTTTGAAAACGATCAATTCTTTCTGAAAACATTGCTTTTTGTTCTGCATCTAATGATGTCGTAAATATCCCTCTCCTATTTCAATTACAACGCCAATTCAACTTGTTCGATTAACTAAATAGCAATTATCAGCAAATCGATCTTCACGCACGCACCTCTATCATTGACACGAGAACCGCCGATCATGCAACTAGTAGAGCCAGCTCACTCCAGGCAGCACCTCAGTTTCTAATTGTAAACAATAAATAATAAATCTTCGCTCTACCTTGATCTCCCAGGCAGCCAGCCAGCCAGCCAGCCAGTCAGCCTGGTGCACACGCATCAAAGTGCCGAACGACGAGAGATCAAGCGCAGTCAGTCGCTCTCTGTAGGGCTCTAATAAATATCACGATGGAGCAGCGCGCAGCGCGCAGTTCACATCAACATCAACTGTGGTGTTGTGGTGGCTGTGCTGCATATTAGCTATCATCATTATCATCGGTTAAATGCCCCGTGTTCACGCTACTAAACAGCGATTTCGTGTTTACTTAAACCCAGAGCTGGCTGGAGCGCGAGCAAACAGAGCAAGGAAAAGTCGCGTTTACTTCCCAACCCAAACAAGCCGGCTGGCTTGGCTTGGCTGGGCTGCGGTTACATGTGACTTCTCTTCCTTCGAAGCCCTGTTGCTGACTGATTGTGTGGAATACAGGCGACGACGACACCCTATAGGTGGGCAATTGAATGTGGCTAAGGGTAGACATCCAGACGGCATTTAATCGATGCATTTGGAGGGGAGAATGCTGTCAACGGCGCAAATCTAAATTTGTATTATGATTGTTGAGTTATACGAAGATTTAACGTTTAAATACATAACATTCTATATCTTTGACAACGTATGGTCGGCGTTAAGTCAGAGGTAACAGTTCTTTTAGGCTCTTTGCAATTAGAAAAACCGGTCCTACTGGACATTAAAATGCTCCTCAATTTCATTCAATCCAATACCAATGACTATTAGCTAAGACAAACTCGCGTGTCATGCCTCGAGCATGTGTGCTTGTCAACAACGCAATCGCTGCTACATTAACCCTAAAAGGGATACCTGGGGTCCATTGGACCCCAGGCGCCTTTCAGAGCTCGTCTTTGATGGAACACACTCAGCGAGGTGACGAAACTGAGGCCATGAAGGTATCCCTTTTAGGGTTAATATCTAAACTAATCACCAGGGATGTATGTATTATTTTATTTGATGTATCTGTTGTAAATCTCAATAGGAAACGCTTCTATTGCTGGGTTTATTTACCGCATGATGAACCATCCTCTACGGATGCTTTCAAACAAGCCTTCGTATACTGCATTTCAAAAGGCCTTCCGCTAAGTGTTCGCTTGGCAGTGATGCTGGGGCAGCTCAAACATTAACTTGAGAGGCTAATATATAATGCTTTGTTCTAGATCAATTAGTATATATCAGTTAAAGAGTCTTTATCTGATCATCCCTATTTTTTTTAACATGAATATTACTTTGCAAACTTTGCGTTTCAGGGATCCCCGTTCAACGAACTGAAATCTCTTCACTGATTTGGTTGCGGCCAAATATCATGAATACTCACCATCCATTGACACTCCAATGGTTTAGATGGTGCTGTTGATACTACAACGGCCTTCATCATAGAAGCTTTTTAGGAAGCTTGCCCTCTACGGTCTGTGAAGACCACAAGAGGAACCATTTGGTGGAACTCTGATCTGGCGAAGCTCAGGAAACAATGTAGAGAGAGTTGGAACAGATAACGTTCGGCTGATTCAGAGGCTTTCAGGTCGGCTCACAAGGCCTACAGGAAAGATCTACGGTCTGCTGAACAATCCGGCTGGAAAATCCTCTATACAAATGTTTCTAGTTTGAGTGAAGTCAATCGGTTGAACAAAATACTTGCGAAATCTAAGGATTTCCGGGGGAACGAACTTCGTTTGCCAAATGGCGATCTGACTTCCTCTGATGAGGAAGTTCTGGAATGCTTATTCAGCACACACTTCCCTGGATGTGAAGATATTACATCTTCGGATGAACTTGATATCTATTTTTGTAGTTATGATTCTTTAGTTTTGGCTCGGAGTATTGTAACTATAGAATCGATTGAGTGGGCTCTTTATAGCTTTGCTCCCTTCAAATCTTCTGGAGCAGATGGGATTTATCCTATTTTGCTTCAGAAGGGATTTAATTTTTTCAAACATGTTTTAAAAAAACTACTTGTTTGCAGTTTTGCTACAGGGTACATTCTCAAATCCTGGCGAGATATTACTGTAAAGTTTATTCCGAAAATGGGTCGTGCGTCGTATGAAGAAGCAAAGAGGTTCAGACCTATCAGTTTGACCTCTTTTCTTCTGAAATGCTTAGAACGCATTGTGGATCATCAACATCCGTGATGTTCATCTGGCCAATGGGCCTCTTCATGTGAATCAACATGCCTACCAATCTGGTA
Organism: Aedes albopictus; assembly: GCF_035046485.1. Lineage (NCBI taxonomy): Eukaryota > Metazoa > Arthropoda > Insecta > Diptera > Culicidae > Aedes > Aedes albopictus. The sequence goes on from NC_085137.1 coordinate 114,950,249, forward strand.
AGTCCACTGTGACCACTTTTACACAAGGTTGTTTACGATATCGTGAAAGCATTCGCTCAAAAGCAGTCTTGTCTGGGTGTTTTCTTAGATATCGAGGGTGCCTTTGACAACGTGCCTTTCGATGCCATATTGGAAGCCGCATGGTATATCTCCAATGATTTCCAATTGGATTCACCAAATGCTCAAAAACCGACATCTCTTCTCGACATTGCGTCAAGCGGCGATTAGGAAATTTAGTGTTTGGGGATGCCCCCAAGGGGGAGTCTTACGACCACTTTTGTGGAATCTCGTAGCAGATACGCTATTGAGGCAACTCATTAATAGCGGCTTTCCTACTTATGGTTTTGCCGACGACTATCTAACATTGTTAGTCGGTATGTGCATCAGCACCCTTTTCGACCTGATGCAAAACGCTCTTCAGGTAGTTGAGGGTTGTTGTCGCCAATATGGCCTTTCGGTAAATCCGAGTAAAACATCTATTGTTATTTTCACGGAAAAGCGAAACCGTAATGGTGCTCGACCCTTACGTCTCTTTGATTCTGAAATCAATGTGACTTACAGTCATTCTTGATTCCAAGCCTTCCTGGACACCTCATGTTGAGTTCAGAATCAAGAAAGCTTGTATGGCCTTCGGGCAATACCAGCGAACCTTCGGTACAACTTGGGGTCTTAAACCCAAGTATATTAAATGGATTTACACAACTGTTGTTCGTCCAATATTGGCTTATGGATGTCTTATGTGGTGGCAAAAGAACGAAGTGAGAACGGTCCAATCTAAATTAGGCCATCTCCAAAGGATGTGCTTAATGGCGATGTCTGGAGCGTTCTCTTCAACTCCTACGGCAGCACTCCACTACACATTCATCTCAAACAAGAAGCACTTTCTTGCACTTACCGTCTATGGGTACTCGGTTTACTAGAGGAAACTTCTGTGAACCGCAGTTCAACACACACCTCGTTGTTTCTACTTTTGGTGAATTAGGACAAAGTTGTCTTTGCTCCAATTGATCTTACAATTGCTTGTAATTTTCCATATAGGACATTTTCCACGAAATTCCCTTCCCGGGAAGAGTGGACATCTGGTTATCTGGAGAGAAGTATTGCAGATGGCATCGTATGTTACACTGATGGCTGCCTTCTCGAAGATCGAGCAGGTGCTGGTGTTTATTCTCGTGAGCTAAGGCTGTATCAGTCTTATTCACTTGGTAGGCACTGCACCGTTTTTCAGGTCGAAATCTTTGCTCTTATGTGCGGAGTGCAATCAGCACTTCAGCAGCACGTAATGGGCAACGTAATTTACTTCTATTCAGATAGCCAGGCTGCTATTCAAGCATTTGCTTCGGCCAACTCCAGGTCGAAGATAGTTATCGCTTGTCGAACTCAAATCGAGGAGCTGAATTCAGCAAAAGCTGTTCACCTTGTATGGGTACCTGGCCATTCTTACATCGTTGGAAATGAATTGGCTGATGAATTAGCTCGCACTGGAGCATCACATGACTTCATTGGCCCTGAGCCAGCTATTCCTATATCGAAGTGTTGGGTAAAGCTTCAGATTGACACCTGGGCTGCCACTCAGCACAAACAATACTGGAATTGTTTGGAGTCATGTTGTCAAACAAAATTGTATTATACTGAGCTATCTCTAGGGGTGGCAAAGTATCTAACAAATCTGTCAAAGCAGAATTGCAGCATTCTGGTCAAAGCATTGACTGGCCACTGCCGACTCAGTTATCACATGGCGAATATTGAGCAAGCTGATTCATTTGCCTGTGATAGCTGTGAATCCGATTATGGAACTTCGTATCATTTAATATATAACTGTCCAGTTTTTGCGCAATTGCGTTTCCGAGTACTAAGTGAAACTGACTTAAGAAACCTGAATCTTCAGGACGTTCTGTTGTTCTTGACCAGCTGTGGGAAAGAGCTATAGGCTCTCTTAACGCTTTATGCGTTATCACAGTGCCCTTCTCAGGGCGCTGCTGGAACCCATTGTGGTACGCTTTTGCGTTATTACAGTGTCCTTTTCAGGACGCTATGTGAACCCATTGTGGTACGCTTTTGCGTGTATGACGATCCTATTCCCTTACCTGTCCTGTCCTTTTTCCTTCCCTTCTCCCTCAGATAAATGATGAATAGGCTCGTGTTCATGGCGACGGCACAAATTTCCCAAATGGAGGAGAACGTGCCTCTGGAGCCGACCTACTGATACCTGATACCAGCAGCTCTTATACCTATCTCCGCGTGGCACTGATTCCCATGCTAGAGGTGGCTGGTCGACGTCCAAGTGTCAGGAATGTACTCTAAGCTGGACTATGCACTATGACTATGTGGTTCGTGTCCGGTCCGCGAGCTAACCGCAAAAAAAATCTAACGAAAATCAGCAACAGAATACATAATACAAACCGAGACTAACGGCAACGACTGTAGTGAACAAAAAATACGTTGAACTACTGATCTCTGAACTTCATTGGGAGCATCCGCATACTCGCAGCCAAGGTGTGACTGATGGGGAATACGTCAAAAACGAAGTACGCTGGCAGGCGAAACCGAACATGACCGGGTTCGTCTAGGTAGTAATGTGACGATTGACGGGGATGAGAGGTGGTGGAGGAATTCGTGTACCTCGGATCCTTACTGACGACTGACAATAATGTGAGTCGTGATATTCTATGATGCAATATCAGTGAAAGTCGTGCCTACTACGGGCTCCAGCAGAATCTGCGGTCTGAAAAGATTCACCCCCGCAGCAAGTGCACCATGTACAACACGCTAATATGACCTGCTGTGCTCTGCGTACACGAGACGCGGACCATCCTTGAGGAGGATGTGCAAGAACTCAGAGTTTACTAGCGACGCGTACTAAGGACGATCTTCGGTGGTGTGCAAGAGAACGGTATGTGGCGGCGAAGCTCGCTGCACTCTACGCCGAAAGCCGGAGAGATCCGATGGGCAGGGCATGTCGCAAGAATATCGGACAACAACCCTGCAAAGTTGCTGTTCGCCAGTGATCTGGTTGGCACAAAAAGGCGTAGGACGCATAAAACACAAGGTGGAGCGTGATCTGGTGACCGAGGATGCAGAGAGGCAACCACGAACCGAGAAATTGCTGTGCTATTTATAAACATTATGATTTTGGTGTAATCTTCAAAGCTTTAATTAAAAGCTGTGGAGAATGATAGCAGGCGTATTCCAGCAGGAACGTGATACCATTATGATTAAATTTCATCGACGAAGGAGCATCTACTTTCCATTCACGAGGCTCGCATTCGCAAGATGATGCATAATTTGCTAGCAAGTCAGCAAGTCTATCAATCAGTCAGTCAATCCAGTTGGCCAGTCAATCATTCCCCACAAAGTGCATCGGCGTCGAACAACAATCAATGCACGATGAGCTGATTTTCTTCCGAAATCTGGGAAAATAAGTGCTTCACCTCACCTACCTGACGGCTGGTGGCTTGTTTGCGTGCATAGTCGGCGTGTCGACCAAGATGCACGAATAGCATGCAACCAAAGGCCCTTGGCTGAACGAAAATCGCCACCACAAGCCACGAGTCGTTTAATGATAGATTGAAGGTTTAATTGTTGAAATGAAAGGAAAAAACAACTTCAATAACAATGCAAGTGCAGTGCACCTACGGTAAGCGTGAATGATTCGCTTCGCGATAGGACAATGGCGTTTACTTTAATGCACTAAGTACTGGAAAGTGCAGAATATGCTGATATATCTTTGAAATTCAACAAAAACTGTCGTTCAATGAAAACTTTGCCATTTTGTAACGGCCACGGCCTGTCCATATACTACGTAGATTCTAAGTGGGAGGGAGGTTCTGGCCAAAGTCTACGCAATATACAATTTTGTATGGGCAAAACTCTTCGAAATATTCTGTTGGACCTCCTTTCCGGACTCCCTTAGTATAGTTCTACCAGCATTTGCTTTGGGAACTTCATGAGAAATTCCACTGGAAGTTTCTCTAAATCGTTTGCGAAAACCATCTTTTTAGGAATGGCAATATGGTTTGATTAATAAAATCAATGAACACATTTACAAAAGATTTCGCCTTCCTAATTCCGATTTTCTGCGTTCAACGAAACCGATTTCCATGTCACAGAGGTAAACAGGAAGGTGCAGTAAAACTGCATTGTACGCAGAATGCACCGTTCGTTGCCGACCAAAATGCAACCACATTCATATGGCAGCAGCTCCCTGCTGGGCTCGTGACCGAAGCTGATCGGACATCGAATCGGCCAAACCCATTACCCAGTAGCACTCGCTGAATGTTGATATGTATTACCTACAGTATACTGATGCCGTCAGTAGTCGGGTAGTAGTCGGTCCGTGCCGCGAAGAAAGCAAACAAGTGCAGTTATGTTCGCTGAAGTCGTTTGTCTTATCGCTCGGCATAAATATGCAATTCCTCGGCTCACTGACAGACCGAGCGCAGAGCTGAACTGAGCAGCCGCATGTTGTTTTCACTAATTGAAGGATCAGATTACCGGCCGGGCCGGGTCGGTCCGGCGCGGTTGAAAAGTGACCGAGTACACAATGCAACGACGACAGCCGCCACGCCGATAGGAACATTACCGCTGATGAAGCCGCACGGTGCAGAATTTATATTGACTTTGCTGGAATGAGCTGAATCAGAGTTCAATAAATTGGAAAAGGTTATTGGGAATTTCACAAAGCTCTTAACTCATTTCCAATCGGTGAGCCCGACAGCGATGACGGAAATGTTGCGTATTTTAATTAAGTCGATTTGGGGGCTAAAGAGTTGATATTGTTTTTTTGTTTTCTCGTTGAAAATGACTTGAACTACGTACTTGTCTTTTATGTTTTTATGACCGATTTTAAACTACCGTTTTTTGCTCGAAAGATGTTGAAATAACAAAATGGTGAGCTTAAAACATCAATACTGTTGATTCTACAAAATTATGTGATAGAAATAGGTGCTACTTATCGATATGTTTCTGCGTGTATACACAGCTATCTTATAGAAATCTATTTATTTATTTAATTTATCTAACGAGGCTTGCCGAGTAATCATAGTGGATTATGTCATATTTCTCCGTTTAGTGACTCGAGCAAAGATCTTAATCTAAAAGGATTTTTTCTCCTACCCTGCTGTTGGAGAAATTAAGCCATTGCATCGAATTTACTGAACTTTTGTGGCAAATCGACAAAAGGATAATTTAAAACTCTTTTTAAGCGAGAAATCCAGATATTTTTGAAGGAATCTCGGTAGTTGAAAATTATGGTTTTCAAAAAGTTTAATTGTATAACAAATGTTGTGAAAATTTAACCCTCCCTTTCTTGATCCTTGCACCTATGTCGATCTAGATGCCGACATCAGCCACCAATTAACTATCAAGATATTGGAAGCTTTCAACATTCTCCACTGCTTGTCCAGCTACCGTAAAGCTGGAAGGGTTGCTGGAAGGTGTTCACATTCAACGATTTGTTCTTGTTGACGTTGATGGTAAGACCTGCCGCCGAGGAGCGATTGACGAGATGATCGAGCTTGCTCTGCATATCAGAGCGCCGTTGAGCTAGGTGAGCAACGTCATCAGTTAGTTCGAAAATTGTTTAGGTGCTTCAAGGTAATGGGTTGCCACAGCAATCCACGATTTGATCAATCGTACCAACCAGGATCTCGTCGATTACGATGAAGAACAGTAGCGGTGATAGTATACATCCTTGCCTCACTCCAGCAACGATCCGGATGGAATCGGACAAAACACCGTTGTGCAGTACTCTGCACGAAAATGCTCTGTACTGTGCTTCAATGAGGCCGATGATTTTCTCAGGGACACCCTTGCGTCTGAGGGCTCCCAACATGGTTTCATGATTGAGACGATCGAATGCTTTTTCGTAATCAATGAACATCAGGTAGAGAAATTCTTGAAATTCATTGATTTGTTCCAGGATGATACGTAGCGGAACAATATGGTCCACACAGGATTGTCCGACACGGAATCCTGCTTGCTGCCATCGGAGAGTAGTGTCAATCTTCTCCTGTATCCGACACTTTGCAGAAAACTTTGAAAACGATACACTGTGACATGTCTCGCCAATCATCGCATACAGTTAGGTTACTCTTTATGGGTACCTTTACTAAGACGTATTGCATTCAGTCGGCCGGAAATGTCACGGTTTCCCATATGTTGCAGAATGATTGATGCAGTAGTTGGGTAGATAGTACGGCGTAAACTTTGAGCATCTCAGCTGATATGCGATCGACCCCCGGGGTCCTGTTTGATTTCGTACTACGGATGGCTGTTCCTATTTCCTGCAATGATGAAACTTCAGTGTTCACACGGGTAATGCACCGAACCCTTGACGGATCATGCTGAGATGGTGGTGAGATGGTGAGAATGGTTTCCAAAGTACTCGAATCAGCGTTTCAACTGGTCAGTCGGGTCGGTCAGTAACTGTTCAGACGTGTCTGGACGTGCCCGTGAACATCGTAGCATTCATCTTGGTCCCACTAAGGCGACGTGAGACATCGTAAAGGAGACGGATGTCGCCGGTGTTTGCGGCTTCCTCGCCTTCGTCGGCTAGGGAGTCCGCCCACGCTCTTTTGTCCCGTCTACATGAGCGTTTCACTTCCTTCTCGAGAGCCAAATAGCGCTGACGGGCAACGGCTTTGGCTCCTAGTGTTTTCGCTCGCTCTATCGCGGCTTTGGCGTTCCTTCGCTCCTCTATCTTCCTCCAGGTAACATCTGTGATCCACTGCTTTCTTCGGGTGCGTAGCTCATCCAAATTATTCTCGCCGGTGTCGATGAAGGCGTGGCGCTACATTGATCTTCTACGCTTCCACCTTCCTGAATATCCACAGCACGGTTCTCTAGCTCCTCAACGAAGGACCTTTTCACCGCAGCGTCTTCCAGTCGGCGTGTGTTGAGCCGGCGCCCGATTTTCTCCTCCTGTCGCTGGATCCTGGCAATGCGCAGTCGGATCTCGCCGATTAGGAGATGATGGTCGGATGCAATGTCGGCGCTACTTTTGTTCCGCACATCAAGAAGGCTCCGTCTCCATTTTCGGCTGATGCAGATGTGGTCGATTTGATTTTCCGTGATGCCATCACGGGAAACCCATGTCACTTTGTGCACTGGTCGATGAGGAATTCAGTTGACTGGTCGATGAGGAATTCAGGTGACTGTAAAAGTTCTCTTTGTCTTGCAATTCGGCAGCATCGGTTGGCGCGTAACATTGGATCATGGTAAGGTTTCGAATCCGTGTTCTGAATCTGGCTACAATTATCCTCTCATTAATAGGTTCCCACTTCATAAGCGATCGCTGAGCAGGAAACCAACTCAACGGTGGTGAGCAGCGTGTTCACCTCGTAGGCCAGAGTATAGCAGAATTTGATTCGACGCCAATCTGTGTTTTCCAAAGTTCGGCCAACGGACTTCCCTCAGTCCTAGGATCTCAAGCTTCATACGGCATGTCTCGTTGGCTAGTTGTGCCAGTTTGCCCTGCTGAGCTAGGGTAAATACATTCCAAGTTCCAATTCTTGTCCATTGTTTCGCGCTAAAAGTCGTTGCCTGAACAGTACACGGGTTATATTCGGGAAGATCAACTTCAACCAGCCTGACGATATTTACATCCTTCTGCCTCAGAAACATAGACCGTGGACACCATATTATGATTGTTAAAGCAAACAGGAATCTAGGATTTTTCATAAGATTTTCTAAAGAATTTTGCGATCCGTATAGTCTAAGAAATCCGTGTTTTGCACTAGTACGACCGGGTCTCGAATATGCTTCCGTAATATGGAGTTCTTACACCGAAATCTGAAAATTTACGGTAGAGGCGGAGTAGTCTAAGTTGATCAGATACGCTTTAAAACTTCTCTCGTGGAATAGCGCTGCTGAACTTCCACCCTATCTGGATCGTTGTAGACTATTAGGAATTCATACCCTTGCTTACAGAAGAAATTAACATCGAGAAAGATCTTCAGAGGGGAATACTCACCGATACTTCACATTTACTCACCGAGCATTTTATGACAGCTCATATTGATGTTTCTTCTCGTTCTTTGCGTAGAACTGACACCGATTATGTCAAGAATGATCCAATGCATGTTATGTATAATGTGTTCAACTCTGTGTATTCGATTTCTCAAATTAAATTGAAACGTTCAAAACACGTATTGTAAGTTCAGATGGCACGGTAAAGGCTGGGTATGCTGCGCAGTTGTGATCCACTAGCCTCTGCCCAGCAACTCCTATCCCTACCTCCACGCGGTACCGGCCGGAAACTATGAGCAACCTTAGGGAAGATCGGGTAACCAATCCCGTGGGAACTTTGGTCGTAGGCTGACAGAGAAGGGGGGTGGTGTTTTCTTCGACAAACCTGAACGTCTGTTGTCCAGGAGGAGCGGCTCACAACAGCGTCTAATCCCCATGTTAGGGCGGCTGATTAGTGTCCGAGTGCCAGGGAAGGACTCTATGCTCAACTGTGCACTATGGTCCTCCGGAAAGTAGGGGGTTGGTGTCAGGCCCTACGAGCCAGTCGTAAAAACCATTATAACGGAAAATCAGTAACAGAATAATACGAACCAAGACCAACGGCAACGACCCCAGCGAACAAAAAGGACTTGCGATTGGAAACTCGGTACGTGGAACTGCCGATCTCTCAACTTCATTGGGAGCACCCGCAAACTCGCTAATCTACTGAAGGACCGCGGGTTCGGCATCGTAGCGCTGCGGGAGGTGTGTTGGACAGGATCCATGGTGCGAACGTTTAGAGGCAATCATACCATCTACCAGAGCTGCGGCAACACACGCAAGCTGGAAACAGATTTCATCGTGATGGGTGATATGCAGAGGCGCGTGATCAGTTGGTGGCCGATCGACGAAAGAATGTGCAGGTTGAGGATCAAGGGCCGATTCTTCAACTTCAGCATAATAAACGTGCACATCCCACACTCCGGAAGCACTGATGAAGACAAGGACGCATTTTACGCGCAGCTCGAACGCGAGTACGATCGCTGCCCAAGCCACGACGTCAAGATCATCATAGGAGATTTGAACGCTCAGGTAGGCCAGGAGGAGGAATTCAGACCGACGATTGGTAAGTTCAGCGCCCACCAGCAGACGAACGAAAACGGCCTACGACTCATTGATTTCGCCGCCTCCAAAAATATGGTCATACGTAGCACCTTTTTCCAACACAGCCTCCCTTATCGTTACACCTGGAGATCACCACAGCAGACGGAATCTCAAATCGACCACGTTCTGATTGACGGACGGCACTTCTCCGACATTATCGACGTCAGGACCTATCGTGGCGCCAACATCGACTCCGACCACTATCTGGTGATGGTCAAGCTGCGCCCAAAACTCTCCGTCATCAACAATGTACGGTACCGGCGACCGCCACGGTACAACCTAGAGCGACTGAAACAACCGGATGTCGCCTCAGCATACGCGCAGAATCTCGAGGCCGCGTTGCCACACGAGAGCGAGCTCGATAAGGCCCCTATAGAGGACTGCTGGAATATAGTGAAAGCAGCCATCAACGAAGCAGCTGATAGCACCATCAGGTACGTGGAACGAAATCGACGGAACGAATGATTCGACGAAGAGTGCAGAACGGTTTTGAACGAGAAGAACGCAGCGAGGGCGGTAATGCTGCAGCAAGGGACTCGACAGAACGTGGAACGTTACAAACAGAAGCGGAAACAGCAGACCCGCCTCTTTCGGGAGAAAAAGCGCCACCTGGAAAAAGCGGAGTGTGAAGAAATGGAACTGCTGTGCCGTTCCCAAGAAACACGGAAGTTCTATCAGAAGCTCAACGCAACCCGCAACGGCTTCGTGCCGCGAGACGAAATATGCAGGGTTAAAGACGGAGGCCTCTTGACGGACGGACGTGAGGTGATCGAAAGGTGGAAGCAGCGCTTCGATCAGCACCTGAACGGCGTGGAGAACGTAGACACGGGAGCCCATGGCAGTGGAGAAAACGACGACGCCAGTGCAGCGGAGGACGGAAATGAACCAACTCCCACGCTGAGGGAAGTTAAGGATGCCATTCACCAGCTCAAAACCAACAAAGCAGCTGGTAAGGATGGTATTACAGCTGAACTCATCAAGATGGGCCCAGAAAAGTTGGCCACCTGTCTGCATCAGCTGATAGTCAGGATCTGGGAAACTGAACAGCTACCGGAGGAGTGGAAGGAAGGGGTAATCTGCCCCATTCACAAGAAAGGCGACCATTTGGAATGTAAGAACTTAAAGGCGATCACTATTTTGAATGCTGCCTACAAAGTGCTATCCCAGATCATCTTCCGTCGTCTGTCACCTAAAACGAATGAGTTCGTGGGAAGTTATTAGGCTGGCTTCATCGACGGCCGGTCGACAACGGACCAGATCTTTACCGTACGGCAAATCCTCCAGAAATGCCGTGAATACCAAGTCCCAACGTATCACCTGTTCATCGACTTCAAAGCGGCATACGACAGTATCGACCGTGCAGAGCTATGGAGAATCATGGACGAAAACGGCTTTCCTGGGAAGCTGACTAGACTGATTAAAGCAACGATCGACGATGTGCAAAACTGCGTAAGGGTTTCGGGTGAACTATCCAGTTCATTCGAATCTCGCCGGGGACTGCGACAAGGTGACGGACTCTCTTGCCTACTCTTCAACATCGCTCTGGAAGGTGTGATGCGACGAGCCGGGCTCAACAGCCGAGTAACGATGTTCACAAAATCCGGTCAATTTGTGTGCTTTGCGGACGACATGGACAGTATCGCTAGAACATTTGGAACGGTGGCAGAGCTGTATACCCGCCTGAAACGCGAAGCAGCAATGGTCGGACTGGTGGTGAATGCCTCAAAAACAAAGTACATGCTGGTAGGCGGAACCGAACACGACCGGATCCGTCTGGGTAGTAGTGTTACGATAGACGGGGATACTTTCGAGGTGGTGGAAAATTCGTCTACCTCGGATCCTTACTGACGGCAGACAACAACGTGAGCCGTGAAATTCCGAGGTGCATCATCAGCGGAAGTCGGGCCTACTACGGGCTCCAGAAGAAACTGCGGTCGAAAAAGATTCACCCACGCACCAAATGCACCATGTACAAAACGCTAATAAGACCGGTAATCCTCTACGGGCACGAGACATGGACCATGCTCGAGGAGGACCTACAAGCACTCGAAGTTTTCAAACGACGTTAAAGTAGCAATTACGGGTGGTCAATCAAAAGACATTCGGTCAGATGGCATTCGTTAAAATGACCTGGATCCACAAAAATGCATCGGCGTTGTGGCGTTTCAGTAATTGTATGTGCCATTTGCGCTGCGAAATAACAATCAAATAAAAATAATGGTTCGCTATATGTAAGCGTGTTCTGAAGGCATATGAAACCGTTTTGAAAAGTAAATCCGATCGAGTTCGCTATTTGACGGTATCATCTCATATGGAGCTCGTGAGCGTGTTGCTTACAAACGGACCTCTGCTGTAGACTTCTTTTGTCGAAGCGGTAAAACGAAGTAGTACAGTGCGAGAAATAAGTACAAAGACAGTGCCGTTTTCCATGCAAAATAATCATGTTTAGGGATCAAAATGTCTTTTTCTAGCGATTCGATTGTTATGGAATTTTGGCTGCATCTTTAAAATAACTAAAAACTAACTAAACTAAACAGAAATATAAATCATCATCCATGAAAACGTTTATATCGACTTTTCAGATTCAAATAAATATAAAGACACATTTTTATATGAAAAAATGATGATTTATATTTCTAGCCAAAATTCTAGTTATTTCAAGGTTGCAGCCAAAATTCCATAACAATCGAATCGCTAGAAATAGAGATTTTGATCCCTAAACATGATTATTTTGTATGGAAAACGGGTCTGTCTTTATATTTATTTCTCGCACTGTATACATTAGCATATTTTTCTTTTACACCGCCATACGTACAGCTTAGAAGGACCCTCCTTCTCCTCATTCTGCTTATTCTTTCTGTGATTATGTCCCAACTGGAAGATAGCCTGTTTAATATTTGTTGCATTCATTTATCGTATTAAAAGCTCGATGATACTATGTATCCAAGGAAGTGAAGAATATTTCCATTTCCAATACGACCGGGAATCGAACCCGTTGTGCTCAGCATGATCTTTACTGAATAGCCGCGTGTTCATCGCTTCGGTTATATAGGCCTCCTTTGAAGGACCCCTGGGTAGTAAAAACCTTAGGTAGCATGATAAATGCTACACAAGCACATAAATTTACACTCAGCGTTTATTTGTGTGCCAAAATTTTTTTAAATTATGTTAATCTTATACTGAACTCAAAAATATTATATAGTTTTTTATTCTCAGATGTTTTTAATGTAGGATATTTAATCAACCTGTAGAAAAAAACCAAGCTATTTTCCCCACATATCTACCAACCGTCGAATATTTCATTTCAGCTCAAATACCAAGTTATATCCACAAATAGTACATTTTTGCTTCCTTTCTGTTCTCTCTCTCTCTTCATTGCAGATAACCAAGTCATGATGCTTTGACAGCTCCCGCTGTGTGGTTGCCTTTAACTCGACATCGCCCTGCACTTCCGCCTGTTCCTGCCACGCACACCACGTCCTGTGTATAATGCAGCAAACCGTTCGTTCCGCTGAACACCGGAAAGCACTTCTCTAACTGACCGACGGAGTCCCTTTGCAGCTACTGGCGGCGGCTCGGCGGCGGTGGCACTCGTGTCGTGTGCGCGTTATCGAACCAAACGAAATGAGATTGCGAGATGCCATCGTCGGCGTCGTTCGATCGTGATGCGCGCGGTGATGGACGACATCGGAAAGACGTTAACTTTGATTGATTTGGTCAACCCCCGCGTGTTTCATGTTCCGCGCTTAGGCTTTTCAATCAGAGTCTGGGCAGGGCATATAATCATACTAGTCAGTGATGTTGGCGGTGCGGTGTTTGGATGCTATCGCGAATTGGTTTCATTGGCATGGGTTGGCCATATGTAGGCCGTTGGTATACTCTGTGCAAACTGTGTACCTACATGCAGTAGGTTTTGTATCTGGAATGAAAAAAGAAGGCAAATTTAATTAACCCTATTAAGCTGATAAGGACAAATTTACCAAATGGACGAGAACATGCCTCTGGAGCCGACCTACTTATGGTGATAAGGAACTTTCTCACAATTGGCCTTGCAACGGTAGACTTACGAATCTCAGTTTTCACTGCATTTTACTATACATTGCAAAAGATTAATCATGATTCCTCTACTATAATTTAAGATATGGCAGTGACAATAAAGAAGGTTTACATTGTTGCATGTTTTTTTTTAATTCGTGAATTTTAACTTAACCCTTTGAAGCCGGATTTTTTCCAAGCGTTATTATAGAGTTTTTTCCACGTATTTCTGTTATTTTGGTGCTCAACAGCATAGAAAGGGTAGAATATGATACAGAATATTTTTTCTGTATATCCTAGGTCATCCAAACTGTTTTTGAGTTCAGATCCTGAAGTCAACGAGTGTAACAGTAATTTCTTCCGTTATACAAAGCTACGATATATAATCTATCAAGTCCAGTAAATCTTCTGAATGTTCAATGGACATAATCAGACCGGCTGGGGTCATCCAAACTTTTATGATGTGGTGACCCTTGAGAGTTAGAATCATGGATCCAATTTGGTTGTGTAACGTTACTATCTAAAACTGAATCACCTCATGTCACTGTGGTTGTATTTATCAACGAAGCTCCATAACAGTAAGGATGACCATCCCAAAAATATATACCTCGAACTACTTTGGTAAATGCAGTGGATGTATTTAATTCAACGAACTGGCTCAAGCTTTCATCACAAGTGTAGACCAAGACTATGGTCTCAGTAGTAGTTTGGTCGATCTGGGATATCTCAAAACTATCTTTGTATGACTCGTGAAATGCCAGGGGGATTACAGATTACAGTTAGATGTGTAATGTTACAGTTCGTTGTGAGAATAACTTCAAGACAGTTTGGACGACCCAAAGGTTTATAGTAACTTCTAGAACTTCTTCAGGTTGGTCCAGTAACCGCAGTTGAGTATGCAACGTTACTCAGTATAGAAGATAAGGCTACTGTTACGAGTGTAGACCTGAAGTTCTAAACTCCAAGGCGTTTGGCTGACCTGGAACATCCGTATACTTACCAGTCAGGCTAAGGCCGGGGTGGCCTCTGCTGTACATAGTAGCCGTCTTCATTCTACTCGGTCCATGACTGTTTGTCTCCAGTTCTGCACTCTGCGTAGGGTCCGCAGATCGTCCTGCCCTTGGTCGATCCCTAGCTCGCTGCGCACCACATCTTCTTGTACCGGTCGGATGACTCGAGAACTATTTTAGTCGGGTTGCTATCCGACATCCTGATGACGTGACCCGCCCACCGTAGCCTCCCGATTTTCGCGGTATGGACGATGGTTGGTTCTTTCAGCCTCTGATGCAGCTCGTGGTTCATTCGCCTTCTCCAAGTCCCGTCTTCCATCTGCACTCCGCCGTAGATGGTACGCAACACCTTCCGTTCGAAAACTCCAAGGGCGCGTTGGTCCTCTGCACGTAGGGTCCATGTTTCGTGCCCATAGAGGACGACCGGTCTAATCAGCGTTTTTTTTAGATAGTTAATTTCGTGTTACGGCGAACTTAATTCGATCGTAGAGTTCTACAGAGTTCAAAGTAAGCACGATTTCCTGCCACAATGCGCCTCTGAATTTCTCTGCCGGTGTCGTTGTCGACGGTAACCAGTGAGCTCAAGTACACGAATTCTTCAACCGCCTCGATTTCAACACCGTCGATAGAAATTCGGGTTGGCGGGCACGGTGGTTCCTCTCTGGAGCCCTTTGTCATCATGTACTTTATCTTTGACACATTAATGACTAATCCGATTCGCTTGGCTTCACTCTTTAGTCGGATGTACGTTTCCGCCATCGTCTCAAATTCACGAGCAATAATATCAATATCATCCGCAAAACCCAGCAGCTGAAGGGACTTCGTGAAAATCGTTCCACTCGTGTTTATCCCTGCTCTTCTAATTACACCATCTTATTTCAGGAGAATTCAGGGATGCCTACTAGAGATACATCAGAGATTCATCCAGAAGAATTCTCATAGCATGTCCTTCAGAGATTAGTCCAAGAGTTTCTTCATGGATTCCTTTAGAAGTTCATTCCAGGAATTCCTGCAGGAGTTACTCTAGGATCTAGTCCAGGAGTTTCCTCAGAGATTCTTCCAGGAGATCCATCAGAAATTCCTGGAATTTGTTCAAGAATCCCTCCTGAAATTCCTTCGGTGATTCCTCTTGGAATTACTTCGGGATGCCTCAAGAAAAATTTTCGTTCTTCAAGGATTGCTCCAGAAGTTTCTTCGGTGATCTCTCCAGGAGTTCGCTCAGGGGTCCCCGTAATAGCTCCAGGAGGATTCAGGGGTGCCGCCATGTGTTCATTAGGAATTCCTTCAGAAGTTCCCTAAGCTATTTCAACGGAAGTTCGTTCAGGTATCCTTCCAGGAGTCACCTGAAGATCCATCAAGAATCCCGTGAGAAGTTTTTTTCAGGAATTCCTGCAGGAGGTCTTTAGAAATTAGTGTAGGAGTTCTCGCAGGGATTCCTTCTGAAGTACCATTAGAAGATCCAAGGATACCACCAGATGAACTCAGAGATTACCCCAGAAGTTTATTCAGCGATTTCTATATAAGAGTTCCTTCCAATATATCTTCAGGATCTTCTTAGGGGATTGTTCGAGAAGTTTCTTTAGGAATTCTTCTAGAAGTTCTTTCAGGGATCGCTCCTGGTTCTTTCAGATTGTAGATTGACATTGAGATTTTTTCAGGAAGACTCACGAATGCTTTCAGGAGTTACATCAGAGATTTCTCTAGAAGATCATTCAGGAATTACTAAAGGAGTTCCTTCAGGGAATCTTGTAGGAGTCACTTCAATAATTCCCTTAGGATTATAATCAGGCATATCTCCACGATATTCTTGAGGGATCTTTCATGGAGTTTCTACAAGAATTCCTCAAGGATTTCCTTCTGGAATTCTTTAGAGAATACCTCCTGCAAATCCTTCCCCCTTCCCGGAAAGATCCGCTGGAAATCCTGTGGATATTCCTACCGGAATTTCTTCGAATATTCCCCTGGAATCCCTGCAAGAATTTCTGCTGTAATTTCTTCGGGGATTCCTCCTAGACTTCCTCCAGGGGTTCCCCCGGACATCTTTCGAGGATTTTTCCTGGCTTTTTCGTGGAATTCTTTCGGGGATTCCTCTTGGAATTCCTTCGGAGATTCTTCCTAGGTTTTCTTTCGGGTTTCCTCCTAGACTTCCTTCGAGGATTTCTCCTGAAATACTTTCGGGGATTCCTTCTAATATTTCGTCAAATTTCTTTGGCGGTTCCTCTTAGAATTCTTACGGAGATTTCACCTGGTTCCCTCATGGAATTCCTCCAGGGATTTCTCCTGCACTTCATTTCGGCATTCCTCTTGGAATTCCTTCGGGTATTCCTCCTAGGCATCCTTAATGGATTCCTCCCGAAATTCTCCTTTCAGAGCTTTCTTCTGATATTCTAACAAGGATTTCTCCTGAATTTTTTTTCGAGTTTTCCTCCCGGAATTTCTTTGATGATTTCTCTTAGAATTCCTTCGGAGATTCTTCCTGGATTTGCTTCAGTGATTTCTCCTAGAATTCCTTCAAGGATTCCGCCTGGAATTCCTTCGAAGATTTTTCCTGGACTTTCTATGGGAATCCCTCTTGAAAATCCTTCGAGTATTTCGCTTGGAAATCCTTCGGAGATTCCTCCCAGAATTCCTTCAGGGGTTCCCTCTGGGATTCCAGCAGCAATTTCTCCTTTCATTTCTTCGGGCATTTCTCCAGGAATTGCTTCAGGAATCCCGTCGGATATTCCTGCTGGACCCACTTCAGGGATTTCTCCTGAACTTCTTTCAGAGATATCTCCTGGAATTAATTCAAAGATTCCTCCTTAAACTCATTCGGGGTTTCCTTCTAGAGTTCCTTCGGGGATTTCTCCTGAAATACCTTTGGGGATTCCTCCTGATATTCCGTCGGGGATTCCTCCTGAAATTTCTACGGGAATTCCTCTTCAATTTTTTTCGGAGATTTATCTTGGAATTCTTTCAGGGTTTCCTCTTGGAATTTCTGCGGGAAATCCTCCTAGAACAGGGGTTTCTACGAGGATTCCTCCTGGATAGTTTTCGATGATTCCTCCTAGTCCTTGAAAATCTGGAGTTTCTTTGGGGTTTCCTCCTGGAATTCCTTTGGTGATTCCTCTTAGATTTCCTTCGGAGATTCTTCCTTTCATTCTTTCAAAAAATCCTCATTGAATCACTCCTCCTGGAATTCCTTTGGGATTTCCTTCTTGATTTCTTCAGTGATTTTTCCTAGAATTCCTTTGGGAATTTCTCCTGGTATTCGAAGATTATTATTATTATTAAAGGGCGAACACGATGAAATTGCCACACAGAAAATATTGTATAACTTTTCATTGCGTTCGTCAAAAAAGCTATTTTTGACCATGAATAGTATATTATGTGTAGCTAATACCATAAAATTTTCATTGAAATCGGTTGAGTATTGACGCATATATTGTCGATATAATAAAATGAGATTTTAGAAAATTTGTGCACCCATTTCAAAAAATTACTTAGGCTATAACTTTTTTGTTACCTCATCAAAACGTTTGAAAATTTCACTCGATATTCTTAACATAGTATCAATTAAGTGGTAAAAATTTGATCGAAATCGGTTCAGTACTTTTTCTAGTAAATATCCAAAGCTCAAATCGCTTCAAGGTAAATTTTAGGTACTTTTTGACCATTTTCAGTTCCGCGTGCACTATTTTGACTGTAGAACTGGTAACACTGTCCCGATTTTTATAAAACTTTGACAGTGTAAAATTGTTGTGTTAAACTGTTTACAGTGAAAATTTCAGCCATTTTTGTTGAGTACTTTCAAAGTAAGAGCAGTTTGAATTTCACTATACCAAAAACCACATCTGCTTATTGTGACATAGTGCGACTTATATGGCTATAACTTTTTAACGGCATGATCAAATTAAGTGAAAGTTTGACAAACTACTTCTACATACATACTTTACGTACATAAAAATTTTGATTGAAATCGGTTCAGTATTTTTGGCGCCAGCGTTGAAACGGCAAAAAAGTGATATTTTCCAAAATGTTTGATTGCACAAGATTCTCTAGTGGCAATTTCCTTATTTCAACGATATCTCTGCCAATACTCAACCGATTTTAATGAAACTTTTATGATATTAGCTACACATAACATACTATTCATGGTAAAAAAATAGCTATTTTGGCGAACGCAATCAAAAGTTATACAATATTTTCTGTGTGGCAATTTCATCGTGTTCGCCCTTTATTATCTTTATTATCGAGACTTTCAGCCGATTGGTTCATCTCCGAGCAGTATTCGAAGATTCTTCCTAGAGTTCGAGGATTCCTTCTCAAATTTCTTTGGCGATTCCTCCTCCACTTTCTATTTAAATTCGACTTACAATTTTTTCGGGGTTTCCTTTTTGAGGAATCCACAAATGGCACAAATTTCCCGAATGGAGGAGAACGTGCCTCTAGAGCCGACCTACTGATTTGAGGAATCCGCTTGTAATTTCTTCGGGGATTCCTCCCGGAATTCATTTGGAAGTGACCTCTGGGATTCCTGTAGGAATTTCTCCTGTAATTTCTTCAGGGATTCTTTTTAGATTTCTTTCGCGGATTCCTCTTAAAATTAATTCCAGGATTCCTCCTGATATTTTGTCGGGGATTATTCCTGGAATTCCTTCGGGATTTTCTCATGGAATTCCTTTGATGATTTTTCTTCAATTTCTTCGGAGATTCCTGCTGGAACTCCTTCGGGAGTCCTCCTAGAATTCCTGCAGGATTTCTTCCTGGGATTCCTTCAGTGATTCTTCCTAGAATTCTTTCGAGAATTTTTCCTGGAATTCTGTCAGGGATTTCTCTTGAAATTCCTTCGGGGATTCCTCCTACAGTAATTTCGGGGATTCCTTTTAGAATTGCTTCGGGGGTTTCTTTTGATGGGTTCTTCCTTCGAGGTTTCTTCCTAAAATTCCTTCGGAGATTGCTCCTGATATTTTGATGGGGATACCTTCTGGATTTCCTTCGGGATTCCATCTTGAAGTTCCTATGGTGATTCCTCTTCGAATTACTTCGGAGATTCCTCCTAGTATTTCTTCGGGTATCGCTCACGGAATTCCTCCGGAGATTTCGCTTAGAACTCCTCCGGGAATTCGTCTTAGAATTCCTTCGGGGATTCTTCCTAGAATTCCTTCGGAGTTTCCTACTGGCATACCTTATGGGATTCCCCCTGAAATTCCTTCGAGGATTCTTCGTGGAATTCTTTCGGAAATTCCTCCTAGTATTCTCTCAGGGATCTCTGCTGGAATTCCTTCTCGATATTTTTCGTTGATTCCTCCTTGAAATCCTTTGGAGATTCCTTCTAGAAATGCTTTAGAAATTCCCGCTAGAATTCCGTCGGGGATTCCTCCTGGAATTCCTTTGGAAATTCCTGCTGTAATTTCTTTGGGATTCTTGCTTGAATTCATTTGGGGAATCCTCCTGGAATTTCTTTCGAAGATTCGTCCTAAATTTCCTTCTGAAATTCCTCGAAAACTTCAATCAGGGTTTTCTTCAGAATTTTCTGCAGAGATCTCTAAAAGAGATGCATGAACCGCCAGAAATTCCTGCAGAATTTTCTTCATGGATTTCTTTAGGAGTTTCTTTCAGGCTCCTCCTAGAATTCTTTCTGAGATTCCTCCTTGAAATCATTCGAGAATTCCTTAGTGTAAATAGTGTGACTTTATTATCAAGTTTGATAGCTTCTGAAGATTCTGAGAAAACAAAACAAAAAACTGTAACAAAATCAATATTTAATTGCCCTTCATTTGCATTGGAGTAATGCAGCATTCATTACACTAAGGGTACCGGTAATGTCTCATTATTCCTTTCCAATTATAAATATTTGTTATCCCCAACCTCGAAACAGCCGCGAGGCAGTTAAAAATTTGAAAAATGTAAACAACGTATAAACAAAAATGTACAAATCATTTCGGCACATTTATGCCCATCCCAACAAACATTTTAGGAGTGGAACAAAAATAACTCCTGAGCAAACTTTAGTTTAAGAAACTGTTATTCAACTAGTTCTGTTCCTTGGGATGTGGCGCCCAAGCCTTCCAAATAAACGAATAAGTAAAAAAAAATGTCACAGTAGGTCTAATCACGCAGTGACGGACCCGAACAGAATTAAAAAAGGTATTCATGACGCCGATGACGCCACCGTCGCCGGTCAAAAATGGCCCTCTGTAACTCCTCACTCGCTGCTACTGTCTCTGACGAGAACAATCAGAACAATTTTCCATGAATAGAAAAATGATTTTAAAAAATGTCTCGATTTTGCCAGGTACCCGATTTTGTCAGCCCAAAATACTACCAGGGGCTGGCAAAATCGAGTCCTTACTGTATTAATAAGGGCTAATTTCTTAAAACAAGTATTTAATTATTTACCGTTTTTCGATCAAATTCGATGGTTCTGTAATCATATTATAAACATAAGATCTACCAGTAAAAAAATAATTTATACCGATTGAGATCGCTATAGGCTGTAACTACTGGCCAAAACTGAAGCACCCACCCTGTCAAATGATAGATTTCAGCCAGCATTTCATCAAGGAATATGTTCAAGAAAATTCTTCCACTGATTTAATCAGGAGATGCGATAGAAATCGCACCAAGGCTTTTTTTTTCTTCTAAACCATAGAGGAAAAATCTGCTCAACAGACACCCTAACAGAAGGTTAGGGTAGTGTAGGTCTGAGGCCGTCTTCTACAACAAAAGTAAAAGCCGGGACTACTCTCTCCTCGTACCCACTAAACCATTCCTATGGTCGCCAAACCCTACGTCTCTCCGGAACCACCAAGAAGGTATTGCTTCAGAGAGGGGCTAGTGCACATCGCACCCTCGAAGTTAGCTGCCGTAGCCTAGCAGCAACGAACATCGATGACTCGCTCTGGAGAGTCCATCACGGTAGCATGCTGGCGCTTAGCCAGTTTCCCGAGTGGTCCTCGCCACTCCCTTTGTCCTCGGAAGCCGGGCAGGGTCAACCCCGCCCGCGCCCTACTGCTGAGCGGACATCAAGAACTGATGCCCACGTGCAACCCGATCTGACCTGCCCGTAAGGAAGGGTATCACTACCCTTCAGGCCCTATCAGATGCACCCGTAGGTTGCAGACAGCAGGATCTCACCTACCCCGACCCTTGCCGGGGACCCCTTTCCAACCGCGGGCTCGGATCCAACCCAGTAGACCGACGCCACGACAGCACCGCTACCGGGACTTCCTCTCCGCGGCCACTTAATCGCTGTAAGGGTCAATCTCGACCGCAGGGCACCGGTATGACCTACGAAGCCGACTTCGAACCCCACCTCTTGTACTGCATCTGGACTAGCCATTCTCCGAGTCCACGCGCCACCTCCTCTGTAGCTCCCAGACGATATGGGTGATAGCCGTTGAAACGGCATTCCAGCTAATCTCATCCCTACACATTCTCTGGACCAAGTTGTCCGGAGTTGTGTCCTCCCCGCATGTGGCAAGCATGCGGTCACGCATTGTGCGAAAACGCGGGCACACGAACAAAACGTGTTCCGCCGTTTCCTCTAAACCATTGCACACTGGGCATTCGGGAGAATCTGCATGCCCGAAACGGTGTAGATACTGTCGGAAGCAACCATGACCTGTAAGGACCTGTGTCAGGTGGAATGTAACTTCCCCATGGCGCCTATTAATCCAACTATCTACCCTCGGTATCAACCTATGGGTCCACCTTCCTTTGGTGGAACTGTCCCACGCGCGCTGCCATTTGACCATACAGGCCATCCTGACAGTCTTAAGACCCGGGTAGAGGCTAATGGCAAACAAAGGACAAAATAATAACTGGTTTTGCCATCATATCTCGTTTTGCCATTTTTCTGTTATTATGAAAAACTTAAAATGGCAAATCAATAGCAAAATATACAATCATAGCAAATCTTGTCATTGATATGTTATTCATGAATAATGCTAAATAACACATCAATAACAAAAATTACTATCATGGCAAAACTTGCAATTTAGCACCTTTTATAATGAATTGTATAAAATATCAAAACAATAACATAATTTACATTCCTAGCTGAATTTGCCATTATTTTGATATTGTGAAAAATTATTTATAAACATTAGGCACCATAACATATTTTACTCTTAATATACCATTAACTATATTATATATTTCAAGCATAACTTTTCAATTCGACGTATCTCGCAAAAGTAAACAAATCCGAATTCTCAGCTGTGTGTTTGATTCGCAATGGATTCTATTTGATGCATATCATTTCATTTATTTAGTATTACATCAAATTCAAGATAAAACTGAATCAACAATATTTCTCCATAATACACGGTTCGTGGCTGCCGCTCTCCATCCTCGGTCGCGCCCGATGCTCGCCAAGTCACGCTCCACCTGGTCCGCCCATCGTGCTCTCTGCGCTCCTCGCCTTCTTGTGCCAACCGGATCATTTGCAAACACCAGCTTTGCAGGGTTGTTGTCCGGCATTCTTGCAACATGCCCTGCCCACCGTATCCTTCCGGCTTTGGCCACCTTCTGGATGCTGGGTTCGCCGTAAAGTGCAGCGAGCTCGTGGTTCATTCTTCTCCGCCACACACCGTTCTCCTGCACACCGCCGAAGATCGTCCTTAGCACGCGTCGCTCGAAAACTCCGAGTGCTTGCAGGTCCTCTTCGAGCATGGTCCATGTCTCGTGCCCGTAGAGGACCACCGGTCTTATTAGCATTTTGTGCATGGTCCATTTGGTGCGTGGGTGAATCTTTTTCGACCGCAGGAGCCCGTAGTAGGCCCGACTTCCGCTGATGATGCGCCTCCGAATTTCACGGCTCACGTTGTTGTCAGCCGTCAGTAAGGATCCAAGGTAGACGAATTCTTCCACCACCTCGAAAGTATCCCCGTCTATCGTAACATTACTACCCAGACGGATCCGGTCGTTTTCGGTTCCGCCTACCAGCATGTACTTTGTTTTTGAGGCATTCGCCACCAGTCCGACCTTTGCTGCTTCGCGTTTCAGGCGGGTGTACAGCTCTGCCACTGTTCCAAATGTTCTGGCAATAATGTCCATGTCGTCCGCAAAACACACAAATTGTCCGGAATTGATGCACATCAATTTATTTTAATTTAGAACTCAAACAATTAAAAGAAATAGCTCATTTTACCTTTTTTCTGCTACTTTGAAATAATAACAGAATCTACTATTATTTTAAAATTGAATTTGAACAACTAAACCTACCATTATTTTGATCGCCACATAAACAGCTAAATTTGTTCTTATTCTGTTATCAATAACTCAAGAATGTCATATTTTGTTATTCACCGATAACAGTTAATTTGGGTCTTATTTTGTTATCAATATCTCAATAATAACTTATTTTGTTCTTCAATTTAATCCGCATGCTTTACCATTACTTTGTTATTACAATGGCAAAATAAGTTATTTTTAAGTTTTTCTGCTACCAAAATTTTGTTATTATTTTTGTTATTTTAACTCTTATTTCAAACAAACAAATAACACATTTTGTCATTCAAACATTCTGTTTTAATGGTAAAATTTGCCATTCTTTTGCCATTAAGCTCTACCCGGGTAATGACACAGAGAGCGTCGTGTGACACGGTACGGTACGCGCTTGCAACCCTCAGACACATAAGCCTGTAAGTACTTTCCAGCTTCCGTCGGTAGCATTCAGTACTTAGCGCGGTACCCCACGCCGGGCCGCCATACCTAAGTATGGACGTAGCAACACTAGCCAGAAGCTTGCGCTTACTGGCGTACACCGCTGAGCTATTGGACATCATCCGGGACAGTGCCGCAATAGCTGTGGAGGCTCTTTTACAGGCATAATCGACGTGGCTACCGAAGGTAAGCTTGTCGTCGATCATCACGCCCAAGTGCTTGACAGAGCGCTTCGACAGGATAGTGCACTCTCCTACACTGATCTCCGTCTGCTGCGCCGACTGCATGTTGTTAACAACCGTCACCTCTGTCTTGTGGTGAGCCAGCTCCAGTTTCCTGGACCGCATCCACGCCTCCACAACATTGATCGAGTGGTCGGTAGTCAACTTCACCTCCTCGATCGTTTCACCGTAGACTTCGAGCGTAATATCGTCGGCAAATCCGACAATCACCACTCCCACTGGGTACTCTAACCTCAACACCTCGTCGTACATGACATTCCATAACACCGGACCCAGGATGGAACCTTGCGGGACTCCTGAAGTTATGTGAAAGCACTTCCGACCCTCCTCCGTGTCGTAAACTAGTACGCGATTCTGGAAGTAGCTTCCGAGAATCTTGTACAAGTACTCCGGTATCCCCAGACGCAAGAGCGCATCAGCAATAGCAGCCCAACTGGCGCTATTAAATGCATTCCTTACATCCAGAGTCACTACCCCGCAGAAGCGAATTCTCCTCCTCTTAGGCTCGAGTGCTTTCTCGGCGGTTTTTGTAACCGACAAGATAGCGTCTACGGTGGACCTCCTCTTCCGGAAGCCATACTGGTTGCACGAGAGACCATTTACGCCCTCAGTGAACCTCAACATTCTATTGAGGATGATCTTTTCGAGCACCTTCCCCGCCGTGTCAATCAAGCATATTGGTCTATATGCCGACGGGTCTCCGGGTGGTTTCCCCGCCTTTGGCAATAGTACCAGGCTTTGCCTCTTCCAAGCTTCTGGGAAAACTCCCTCGTCCAGGCATTTCTGCATAGCAGACCTGAACATCTCGGGAGCTTCTGCAATAGCTACTTTTAAGGCCAGGTTCGGAACTCCGTCCGGACCTGGGGCCTTACCTACGCTAAGGGACTTAGCTATCCCCGCAAGTTCCACATCGGTGACCCTTTCCTCATCGCCAGCCCCAGTCCCCGGCTGTCCTACGAAAGGAGGCCAAGGACTAGGATCATGACGCGGAAAAAGTCCTCCAATGATCCCCTCCAACATCTCTGGAGATTGCTCTGTACTGCCTATGATCGCATAACTGTCCCATATGAATAGGAAACCCAGCAAATATGGGACTGATATGCGATCATAGGCAGTGTAGGAGCCATCACACCTCTCGTCTTGGCCATAACGATCCTGTAGGCGTCACCCCACGGGTTCGTATTGGCACTCTGACAGAGACCCTCAAAGCAGGCCTTTTTGCTTGCTCTTATCTCGGTCTTGAGCGCGGCTTTTGCAGCGGCGAACACCACCCGCCGTTCGTTTCGCTCTTCCTCTGATCGTGCTCGCTGCATCCGCCGCCTAGCCCGTAGGCAGGCGCGGCGCAGGTCCGCAATCGCGTCGGTCCACCAGTAAGCCGGTGGCCTCCCATTTCTAGGGTGGACTCGCCTAGGCATGGTCGCATCACACGCACGTGAGAGCACCGCTACCAGCTCGTCGCCGTCTAAACCGATTAAGTTTTGCTCACGGCGGAGCGCTTCCCTAAATACCTCTTCGTCGAAGTATGATGTCTTCCACCTACGAGGGCTTGGCCTTGGCCTAGCCGCCTCTTCTTCTATCCGCTGTCTGCTGTTGTTGTAGTCGATACTGTAGCGAACCGCCAGGTGGTCGCTGTGAGTGTAGCCATCATCTACTCTCCAGTTCGAACTACTTGTTAAGCCAGGACTACAAAAGGTCACGTCAATAATTGACTCTGCTCCGTTTCGACTATAGGTACTCTTGGTACCGACGTTAGCCAAGTCGACATCTAAGATGGCCAGTGTTTCTAGCAGGATCTGACCCCGCTGGTTCGTGAAACGGCTTCCCCATTCCACAGCCCAGGCATTAAAGTCACCCGCTATTACCACCGGCCTTCGCCCTGTTAGCACGGTCGTTAGGCGGTCCAGCATTTGCGTGAACCGCTCGATCGGCCACCGCGGAGGCGCATAACAGCTACAGAAGAAGACCCCGTTTACTTTGGCGTCCACGAAGCCCTCGTAGGTAGTAGACACCAACTCCTGCACGGGGTATTTACCCGTCGTCCATATCGCCGCCATTTTCCTGGTTCCATCCGAGGCCCAGTTGCCGTTGCCGGCGGGTACTCGGTATGGGTCCGAAATGATGGCGATATCCGTCTCCCACTCAGAAACCGCCTGACAAAGCAGTTGCTGAGCCGCATCACAGTGGTTCAGGTTCAGCTGCGTTACCTGCACTGTGATTTGTTGTTCACTGCGGCTTTCTTAAAGGCCGGGCACCCTGGACCACCCATCGTATGTCTGTTTTTCGAGGTTTTCCCGGTACAGATCATGCAGATGGGCGGACTCGTGCAGCTTTGGGCCTTATGACCTTCAGCGCCGCATCGCCTACACAGTTTGCGCCTGTCGGGGCCTTTGCAGTCCCACGACTTGTGTCCTGGTTCCAGACACCTGAAGCAAACCTCTGGTGGCTCGTGGAATGTCAGGTGACATACACACCAGCCCACCTTTATACTTCCTACTTTAACCTTCCGTAACTCGCGCGGTTGACTACCTGCGTCAGCACCACGCTAACGCTGAGTACAAAAAGCGAGATTTTTTCAACGTGTTGTACAAAATACAACAGCGCGATCGCTCGAGGGTTAACGAACTTTTTAACATCCGCCACAGGTAGGTGAACCAAGGCTATCTGTGTCCCTGCTGGCCCTCTCCGTAGCTTAACGGCTGCGGCGGCCACCTGCACATCGCACTGTTGCCGCAGTGCCGTGACGAGCTCTTCCACTTCGGTGATCTCGTCAATGTCTTTGACCTTCAGAGTCGCCTCATGTGTCAGATCCCTCACCTGCACACCCTCACCAAGGACCTCTTCTGCCAGCCTAGGCGGCGCCCTTGTGCTCTTTCTGGCGCTTCAGCTCCAGGATCATCTCACCCGTACGAGTACGTCTAATACTGCGTACGTCGGCTCCAAGACCCTCAAGCTTGGCGTCGCTTCGCATCGTCTTCAAGACGTCCGAGTACTTAGACTGTTCGGTCTTGATGACGATAGCGTCGCCTTTCTCGCGCCTGGCACCTGCCTTCCTACGCCTTGGCTTGGCGTCCTGCACTTCTGCCTGCGGATTCACCTTCTTCTTCCTCTTCCGCTCTACCTTTGTCCAAGGAGGGTCCTCTCCTTGGATCGCCCTGCTCTGTGGCTGCTGAGGGCCCACCATTGGTCGCAACCACTTGTTCCCATCATTCCGGGACGGGCCGGCCTTTTCAGGCCCACCCTTCCCAGCTTTCCGGGAGCCCTGGCTGGGGTCCGACTTTCCGGCATTACCACCGGCTTTCGGGGTTATTATACACCTGGCCTTGCGGGCGCCGCCAGACAGCTCCTCACCTGACAGCTGCCTCGCCCGCTTCTGCGAATGCTTGTCACGTTTGTCACGAGCATTCGCTTCCACTCTCTTCGGACTACCCGCGAAGGAGAAGGCCTCCGTTTGTGTAAACTTAGACGCTTTCTCCTTTGCGGGTTCCGCCGCTGCTGCAGCCAGCAACGCGACCGCGTGCTCCTGCTTGGCCTCATCGACAGACGCTCTAAGCCGAAGCAAGGCCGTTTTCAGGTCCTTGCTTATATTCGACTTAGTTGTCGCAAAGTCGATAATTTTGCCAAGCTGCTGCTCAGCTACCTCTAATGCGGGCCGTCCTTTTCCTGCTACTTGGCTGATGGCCCTCAGCAACCATGCTCCGTCCATAACCTCCGCCGGCTGGCTTGCCGTGGAGTGGACAGGAGCTCCCACGCTTGAGCTGCGTAAGCAGCTTCCAGCACCTGACTCCTCGCTTCTCCTTGTTGGAGACCTCATCAACCCGCTTCTTGCGAAGGGGTTGATCGCACCACTACTACCTGCTACACCTTTTTTTTGAATTTGTTTGTTACTCATATTTTATTCCCACGAGTCGCACGAGAAAGAATGTCCACCACGCCAGAGCTTTGCATTAACGCGGTAAGGGACAGCTTACTGTGGGGGGTGCCCAGGTGCCCCACAGGCTCCGTTAAAGATCGAGCATCTTTTTCACCCCCTCGATCACTCATTCCTCGGCACGGGTCGCTTGACACCAAGGCTTGTATAACTAATTAGATAAATCCTAGAGAAGATATGAATATCTACAATATATAAGGAATTTTCTTAGTGACAATGTGCGGATATCGTTTTGCACAATTCTGACCAATTCACCAAAAATGTCCTCAACACCGCCTCACACTTTTTAAGCATCGAAAAAATGATAGCAAAACGATTTTTATTTTTCATCATAGGAAGAAACTCAGCATAACCCAAGTGTTAGTAACAAAAAAAAGAAACAATTTCATACACCATGCACTGAAGCTGTGATAACGTTCCAAAAACGGCCTGCGTCGCGTCCGTCGGTGCTTTTATTTAGTGATAAGTGAGAGCCCGCATGCTCGGGCAACAATCTGGTAATGTAGGCTGTCTCCAAAAACTACCATACTGCGTCAGTGCGCCAAGGAAGAATTTAGTGATTCAAGAAGTGAAGTGACCCCCTCGAGCTAAGAAAAAAACATCACCGCCTCAGGGAAGTGGTGAGAGTGTGCTGGGGGGGCGCAACCCGGGTTTCCCGGTTCCGACCATGTCGGAGCATGAGAACAAATACCAGGTGTACATCTATCTGAAGGAATGCTTCATCGACGTGCCGGCCCGGGAGGGCGATACCTGCGAGGATCTGTGCACCAGCCTGTGCCAGCGGTACGACATTGGGCCCCTGGTGCAGCTGCTGTTGGGCCTGCGGATACACGACGAGCCATGGTTTCTGGCGCCGAGTGCCCGGCCTCAAGCCGGCAAAAAGTACGACTTTCGCGTGCGGTTCAAGGTGAGTACTTTCTCTGCGTATTTGCCATTATTTTATGGAAGAGGTTGAGTTGAAACATCGGGATACGGGTATGGTGTGCTCAATGCATTCGATTGTGCTGCGGCAGAGAGTTGGTTGGTAGGCTCGTTTTAATCGCGTGCTTACTGCAATGTGCAACCCACCATTTATCGACGTCGGGATGTGGGTAATTTCGGTTCATGATGGCATTTGGTTTCGATTAACATGAAGTATACAAAAATGCGCAGTTTGTACGCTGCCGCTAAATTATGCGTAATTGCGTCAGAGTTCACGCGGGAGCAATTATGCAGTTATGCCTCCGTTAAAGGGACAATTTGCATTTGCATTTTTAATGGAGGTGTTGGAATTTTTTGCTCGAGCTTCGATGTGATTTGCGGAATGTTTTGAATCTTTTATGTCCTAGTGTACGAATCCTACCATGAACTACGCAGATTTGTGGGAAACGTAACCGGGAGAAACACCACAAACATTTTTATTGTATATTAGTTTGTTTGAATTGAAATAACCCAACTACGGGGTAGCGTGTGTGAACCCATATTTGAGTTCATGTTGGGGTGGGTTAAGGGGCATCATCACATTGAAGATAAAACAAAACCCACAATACTACGCTATAATACTCAGTTTGCGGATGCCGCTTTCCTTCCTCGGTCACACTTAATGCCCGCCCGATTACGGTTTACCTGATCTGCCTATCGTGCTCTCTACGCTCCACGCCTTCTTGTGCCAACCGGATCAGAAGCAACCACCAATGTTGTAGGGCTGTTGTTCGGTATTCTTACAGCATGCCCTGCCCACTATATCTTCTCGACTTTCTTTGGTGACTTTCTGAATGCTGGAGTCACCGTAGGGTATAACAAGCTTGTGTTTCAGCCGTCTCCGTCACACACTCACATACCGTTCTCCTCCACATCGCCGAAGATCGTCCTTATCACGTATCAGAACAGAACTCAGAAGGGCGGACAAAGCCAAGGTAACCAAGAGTGAGCGCAAATTGGTTCCTCTATTTTACATTCTTTCGACATAGCTGATCTTTCTGGATTTATGGATTATGAACTTTTTGGCTTCTAGCTGCCTACTTTTACGTCAGAAATATGGCTTTATTTTAACCCGTTAACACCCGGGACGATCTACTTTTGGTAGAAATGCAATATCTTCTTTGTTTTGAAACATTTTACCCTGGAGTCTTGTTTATAGTCAAGGGGAATAGTAGTGCTAAGAAATGTATGATACCTACCCCCTTTGCACCCTCCCCTTTTTTGCTGATGGCCGAAAATACGTTGCTTTTATGTAATTTTTATAAATTCCAAATGTTTTTGCTAAAATTTCATCGTTTTGCTAATCTTCAATAGTTTTGACGGACATGCAATGTATTACTACACTATCAATCATAGTCTGTTATGGTTTTCATCCCAAAGCTATTCTAAGGCCTCCAAAGTATTCCGAAGTTTAACATTATAAACCAAATTTTATACCCGATGAATGATCACAGGATATACAGGGGATGGCCAGAATGTTTGGGATAGGCAACTTTTTTTCTCCCACAAAAAAATTCAACATGCTGTAGTGCATAAAAAAATCTCAAATTTTGACTGTTTGTCAACCTATTATATATGCATCATTGGTACACATTTGGGCTCGATTGATTAATTTTTTGCGAAGTTGGAACCGTTTGGGTAAAACACTATTTTTAGACAACTAATTTTTGAACTGTCATATTTCGGAAACCAGTGAACCGAATTGAAAGAATTTTATAACGTTATCAACAATATATTGATACTTAATACAACGTTATAAAATGTAATATTTTCTCACGATGAATTAAGTTATACCGGGTTGAAATTTTAACCCATATAGAGGAAAATAAAAAAAAAATACAATACCACACAAAAATTACTAAATGTGTTCTTCTAAATGTGTTCTTCTTTCAATCTAAATAGGCTCTAATATATCTGATTAGAGATAACTTGAGAACAGAAGTGGAAAATCTTTGGATATCAACACTAAAATTTATTGACATTGATGTAAAAAAATTGCATTTTTTCGAGAAAAATCCAAAAAGTGTCAATCCATGATAACTTTTTCCAACGTACCTATGTTTTAATAGTTTGTGAAGCATTTACATATTGTTAGTGTACGTTCAAAATTTCATTTAAATCGGTTCACTAGTTTCCGAGATATGACACCTCAAAAATGAGTAGTGAACGGTTCTAACTTTGCGAAATATTAATCAATCGAGCCCAAATTTGTACCAATGATGCACACATAATAGGTTGACAAACAGTCAAAATTTGAGATTTTTTGATGCGCTCTATAAAAAGTTATAGCTTGTTGAACTTTTTTGTGAGAGAAAAAAAGTTGCCTATCCCAAACATTTTGGCCATCCCCTGTAGTTTTAAGATCTACTGGATCTACCAGCATTTTTGTTCACTCTGTTCAAGAAATTCAGTCACGTTGATGTCCATTAGACCTTGCAATACTATACGAGCATCTCGATATTGTAGTAGTTGGAGTATCTACACAGGCGGTGGCCAAAATGTTTGGGATAGGCAATTTTTTTTCTCTCACAAAAAAATTCAACATGCTATAACTTTTCATAAAGTGCATCAACAAATCTCAAATTTTGACTGTTTGTCAACCATTTATATGTGCATTATTGGTACAAATTTGGGCTCGACTGATCAATGTTTCGCAAAGTTAGAACCGTTCGGGTAAAACTCTATTTTTTTGACAACTCATTTTTGAGCTGTCATATCTCGGAAACCAGTGAACCGAATTGAATGAAATTTTGAGCATACACTAACACTATGTAAATGCTTCACAAAGTATTAAAACGTAGGTACTTTTTGAACGTTGATAAAAGTTATCATGGATTGACATTTTTTGGATTGTTTTCGAAAAAATGTATTTTTTTTACATAAATGTCAATAAATTTTAGCGTTGATATCCAAAGATTTTCCACTTCTTTTCTCAAGTTATCTCTAATCAGATATATAAGAGTCCATTTAGATTGTAAGAAGAACACATTTAATAATTTTTGTGTGGTACAGGTAATCGATATAACGTACCCTCGATATAGCGTACCCTCGATATAGCGAATTCGATATAACGTACATTTTGCTTCGATATAACGTACAACATTGAAAATTTATATTTTTTACAGGAATAACCCTCAGATAAACTACGACATCACTCAAATCAATGTTTTGTTGCAGTATTAGCCTTGTTACCCAGAATTAGCGCAATTTGGAGAAAAATTTAGTGTACGTTATATCGAAGCAAAATGTACGTTGTATCGAAGCACAAAAACGAAATTATTTTTTCGTGAAAACTCATTTTTCGTTATTGGTTTTGTAAATTTCACCGAAATCACTGTTTGGGGTTAATTTCACATCGAATACAACAACACTATCATACCTGTATCATAAGAGTACCTGTATTGTAAATTTGACTTATTTCCCTCTATATGGGTAAAAAATTTAACCCGGTGCAACTTAATTAGCTGTGAGAAAATATAACATTTTATAACGTCGTATTAAGTTTCAATATATTGTTGATGAACGTTAAAAAATTCATTCAATTCGGTTCACTGGTTTCCGAGATATGACAGTTCAAAATTTAGTTGTCTCAATAATAGTGTTTCACCCGAACGGTTCTAACTTCGCGAAAAATTATTCAATAGAGCCCAAATTTGTACCATATAATAGATTGACAAACAGTCAAAGGGCCAGTATGAAGTTGATCACCAATATTAACTTCTTTTCCCGATCAGCCTAGATGGCTGTGTAGTGTCGGTAGCGGTTGGTTCAACTGGCTAAGAAAAGCACTATGGACCGCCTGTTCCAGTGGTAGGAATCCAATAAAATCAGGTGATCCCTAATTCAAGGTGTTATGCGGCTTTACGGTTACCGTGCCTAGGAAAGAATGGTTAGGAGGGTCTTATAAAAACCTAATCGCAAACGGAGCCTGTGGAGTACCCTCCACAGTATTTTGCCCTTATTGCGCTAACCGGAGCAATAGTGCAGTGTACCTTGTGTTTCTCCTAGACAATCAGCTGCCCTTCTTTAGTCTCATACTTGAGGCTGAATAAGGGCGGGATTATGAAGATGTTATTAATCAGTTTAAATTTTCATCTATATGGTTTCGCATTATGCGTTTTACACAGTGTATTCTGTGTATCCTCGCCTTTGGCGCACTCAAATCGATATCGAGCTGGCTCTATTGTTGCTGTTTTTTTGTGCTGTGATTGTTAAGAGTTTAATCTTGCCTAGTTTGGGTAGTGGCTACGGTTAGGATAGCTCAGATCAATCTTCAGCACAAAAGAACAGCAACGATCAATCTTTGTAGACTTATGCAAAATGGTACAGCCCAAATGGCGTTATTCCACGAACCTCACTTTCGTAATGGGAATTTCTATCTAGGAAACCTTGTGAATCCGGTGTTTGCTACTTTCAGCAAAAATGAAATGGCAAACTCATGTGTCATGCCTCGAGCATGTGTGCTTGTCAACAACGCAATCGTTGCTACACTCATCTCTGAACTAACTACTAGAGATGTATGTGCTATCACAATCGATGTATCTGTTGGAAACCTCAACAGGAAATACGTTTATTGTTCGGTTTATTTACCGCATGATGAACCATCCCCTACGGATGCTTTCAAGCAAGTCATTGCATACTGCACTTCAAAAGGCTTTTCGATAATTGTTGGTAGTGATGCTAATGCTCACCATATAACTGGGGCAACTCAGACATCAATTTGAGCGGCTCCAGTTTGATGGAATACTTAAGTAGTACAGATCTTGGATTACTTAACATAGGCAACCGCCCAACCTTCATGGTATCTGCTAGAGAGGAAGTGTTAGACATAACGCTTTGCTCATGCAGAAATAGTCATGAGCTGACCAATTGGCATGTGTCAGATGAAGTATCTTTATATGACCATCGCTACATCTTGTTTGAACATGTGAATGTTACTTCGCAAACTTTACGTTTCAGAAACCCCCGGTCAACCAACTGGGATCTCTTTACCGATTTGGTTGCAGCCAAATTTCACAATCCATTGACATTCCAAGTGATTTAGATGATGCCGTTGATACTACAACGGCATTCATCATGGAAGCTTTTGAAGAAGCTTACCCTCTGCGGTCTGTGAAGCCCACAAGAGGAACCCCTTGGTGGAGTTCTGATCTGGCGAAGCTCAGGAAACAATGTAGAAAGAGTTGGAATAGACGACGTTCTGCTGGATCGGAGGCTTTCAGGTCGGCTCGCAAGGCCTACCAGAAAGCTCTTCGGTCTGCTAAACGATCCGGCTGGAAAAACCTTTGATCAAATGTTTCCAGTATAAGTGAAGCCAGTCGGTTGAACAAAATTTGCAAAATCTAAGGATTTTCAAGTGAACGAACTTCGTTTACCAAATGGTGATTTCACTTTCTCTGATGAGGAAGTTTTGGAATGTTTATTCAGTACACACTTCTCCGGATGTGTGGATATTACATCTTCGGATGAACCTGACTGTAGGATTTCTTCGTTTAAATTAAATCACACACTTTTTTCATGTTCCATTTTGATTTCCTTTTTTTATTCAGACAACTACAACACAACTATTCTTCACAACATCACTCACAAAACTGAAACATTCATCTCTCCGCCTCCTTCATCCCGTTCGTTCATGCGCTCGAACATCACGCACACCATTACGTATAGAGCACCACGCTCAAAGCTCGTGCCTTTCTGTCTTCGGCTTCTAAGAAAGCCAGGGTTGCAGTCATGTGCCCGACTCTGCTCTCGTGATAGTTGTTAATGAAGCAACAATGATACAAATTCCTAATTTTATTTCCTTTTATTTAAACAATTTAAAATACATGACAAATGAATTTCTAATCTAAGAACAAACAATTTAATTTATTTATATTACTTCCTACACTGACGTCTTTTCTTGTAGTTTTGATTCTTTAGCTTTGGCTCGGAGTATCATAACTTTAGAATCGATTGAATGGGCACTTAATAGCTTTGCTCCTTTCAAATCTCCTGGGGTAGATGGGATTCATCCTATTTTGCTTCAGAAGGGATTTGATCATTTCAAACATGTTTTGAAACAACTTGTTTGCAGTTTTGCTATACCCTGTCCCAAATCCTGGCGGGATATTACTGTAAAGTTTATTCCGAAAGTGGGTCGTGCGTCGTATGAAGAAGCAAAGAGCTTCAGACCTATCAGTTTGACCTCTTTTCTTCTGAAATGCTTAGAACGCATTGTCGATCATCACATCCGTGATGTTCATCTGGCCAATGTGCCTCTTCATGTGAACCAACATGCTTACCAATCTGGAAAGTCCACTGTGACTCTTTTACATAAAGTTGATATCGAGAAGGCATTCGCTGAAAAATCAGGATTGTTTTCTTGGATATCGAGGGTGCCTTTGACAACGTGCCTTTCGATGCCATATTGGAAGCCGCACGGAGTCATGGTATATCTCCAATGATTTCCAATTGGATTCACCAAATGCTCAAAAACCGACATCTCTTCGCGACATTGCGTCGAGTTGTGATTAGGAAATTGAGTGTTTGTGGATGCCCCCAAGGGGGAGTCTTATCACCACTTTTATGGAATCTCGTAGCAGATACGCTATTGAGGCAACTCAATAATAGCGGTTTTCCTACTTATGGTTTTGCCGACGACTACCTAACATTGTTAGTCGGTATGTGCATCAGCACCCTTTTCGACCTGATGTAAAACGCTCTTCAAGTAGTTGAGGGTTGGTGTCGCCAATATGGCCTTTCGGTAAATCCGAGTAAAACATCTATTGTTCTTTTCACGGAAAAGCGAAACCGTAATGGTGTTCGACCTTTACGTCTCTTTGATTCTGAAATCAATGTGACTTAACAGGTAAAATACGTTGGAGTCATTCTTGATTCCAAGCTTTCCTGGACACCTCATGCTGAGTTCAGAATCAAGAAAGCTTGTATGGCCTTCGGGCAATGCCGGCGAACCTTTGGTACAACTTGGGGGTTAAAACCCAAGTACAGGTCGGACTCGATTATCCGGAGTCGGGTTCTGGTGCTTCCCAAAATAATATCTCGAAAACGGAATACTGTAAGAAGCTGAAATTTTAACTAATTACTAATCAAAGTTGGTTTGACAAAATGTCAAAATTTCAGCTTGATAGAGCATTCCGTTCCCCATATATTCGTTTGAGAAGCTTCAGAACCTGACTCCGGATAATCGAGTCCGACCTGTATATCAAATGGATTTACACAACTATGGATGTCTTGTGTGGTGGCAAAAGGGCGAAGTGAGAACGGTCCAATCAAAGTTAGGCCATCTCCAAAGGATGTGCTTAATGGCGATGTCTGGAGCGTTCTCTTCAACTCTTATGGCAGCGCTTGAAGTTCTCTTTGACGTTTTCCCTCTACACATTCACCTCAAACAAGGAGCACTTTCTTGCACTTACCGCCTATGGGTACTCGGTTTATTAGAGGAAACTCCTGGGAACCGCAGTTCAACACACACCTCGTTGTTTCCACTTTTGGTGAATTGGGACAAAGTTGTCCTTGCTCCAAGTGATCTTACAATTGCTTGTAATTTCAATCTAGGACATTTTCCACGAAATTCCCTTCCCGGGAAGAGTTGACATCTGGATATCTGGAAAGAAGTATTTCAGACGGCACCGTATGTTACACTGGTGGCTCCCTTCTCGAAGGTCGAGCAGGTGCTGGTGTTTATTCTCGTGAGCTAATGCTGCATCAGTCTTACTCACTTGGTAGACACTGCACCGTTTTTTAGGCCGAAATCTTTGCTCTTATGTGCGGAGTGCAATCAGCACTTCAGCAGCACGTAATGGGCAAAGTAATATACTTCTGTTCAGATAGTCAGGCTGCTATTAAAGCATTTGCTTCGGCCAACTCCAGGTCGAAGATAGTTATCGCTTGACGAACTCAAATCGAGGAGCTGAATTCAGCAAACGCTGTTCACCTTCTATGGGTACCTGACCATTCTTCCATCGCTGGAAATGAATTGGCTGATGAGTAGTTCGCACTGGAGCATCACATGACTTCATTGGCCCTGAGCCAGCTATTCCGGTATCCAAGTGTTGGGTAAAGCTTCAGATTGACACCTGGGCTGCCACTCAGCACAAACAATACTGGAATAGTTTGGAGTCATGTCGTCAAACAAAATTGTATTATACTGAGCCATCTCTAGGGGTGGCAAAGTATCTAACTAATCTGTCAAAGCAGAATTGCAGCATGCTGGTCAAAGCATTGACTGGGCCTCTACCGACTCAGTTATCACATGGCGAATATTCAGCAAGCTGATTCATTTGCCTGTGATAGCTGTGAATCCGATTATGGAACTTCGTATCACTTAATATGTAATTGTCCAGTTTTTGTGCAATTGCGTTTCCGAGTACTCGGAAAACACTTAGGGGATCTCCATAAACCACGTGGACATTGGGTGGGGGGGGGGGGGGTTCGGCCAATGACCATTTTGTATGGACAAATAAAAAAAAATTGTATGGACTAATGTCCACGCGGGGGGTATGGACAGCCCCTTATTAAGTGAATCTTACTTCAGAAACCTGAATCTTCAGGACGTTCTGTTGTTCTTGACCCGCTGTGGTAAAGAGCTATAGGCTTTCTGTACGCTTTATGCGTTATCACAGTGCCCTTCTCAGGGCGCTGTTTGAACCCATTGTGGTACGCTTATGCGTTATTACAGTGTACTTTTCAGGACGCTATGTGAACCCATGGGTCTCCAGTTAGCCTAGTGGTTAAGGCTATGGATCGCCAATCCGGAGACGGCGGGTTCGATTCCCGTTCCGGTCGGGAAAATTTTCTCGACTCCCTGGGCATAATGTATCATTGTACTTGCCTCACAATATACAAATTCATGCAATGGCAGGCAAAGAAAAGCCCTTCAATTAATAACTGTGGAAGTGCTCAAAGAACACTAAGTTGAAGCGAGGCAGGCCAAGTCCCAGTTGGGACGTAGAGCTATAAAGAAGAAGAAGAAGTGAACTCATTGTGGTACGCTTTTGCGTGTATGACGATCCTATTCCCTTACCTGTCCTTTCCCCTGTCCTATCCTTTTTCCTTCCCTTCTCCGTCAGGTAAATGATGAATAGGCTCGTGTTCATGGCGATGGCACAAATTTCCCAAATGAAGGAGAACGTGCCTCTAGAGCCGACCTACTGATACCTGATACCTGATAGGGTTTTTAAAGATATTTTTAGAGGTACTTCTTTTAAACTCCATGGGAGAACTTTTGTGTGCATCGCTTTTTTGGAATTCCTGAATAGAACTTTGAAACTCTGAAGAAGTCAATGGGAAACATTTTAAGGGATCCTTGAAGGAATATCCAGCATACTGCAGAATCTATAGAATCCCTGTAGAAGACTCAAGAAGCACTGTTGACAGAATCTCAATAAAAATATTTGAAAAAATCACAGGAGGAATTTCTAAAGAACTTCCCGGAGAAATACCTGGAAACTTCTCGGAAGCCCTTTGTGGAATTTCTAGAAAAGTTTATTGTGATTTTTTTAGGAAGATTGCTGGAAAAATCTTTTAATAAGTTTCCTAGACAATTCTCTGAGATGTCAATTTCTTGATTTTGCTTTGGCTGACCAAGCCATGTGGGAAATTACACTGTTGAAAATGCTTTGACATCCATGTGCACAACAGAACATGTGCTCGATGAACAAATTGAGATTTGAAATTATGAAAAGAAATCCACGTACTCCGGTGAGACTCGAACTCACGACTCCCAATTCGCTAGACGGGCGCTTCTATTCCTTCAAGCTACGGAGTCACTCGACTATCTCCGTCGTGTGTTAGATGTTCATCTAATCCCATCCGAAGGGGGTTTGGATTGTGAAAAGAAGATAACCATGTGCGATTGTGGAATCGAGTTCAGTTCTAGGCCTGCTGGCGACGGAGATAGTCGAGTGACTCCGTAGCTTGAAGGAATAGAAGCGCCCGTCTAGCGAATTGGGAGTCGTGAGTTCGAGTCTCACCGGAGTACGTGGATTTCTTTTCATAATTTCAAATCTCAATTTGTTCATCGAGCACATGTTCTGTTGTGCACATGGATGTCAAAGCATTTTCAACAGTGTAATTCTCTGAGAGTTTTCCTGGAGCAATCTGTTGACTAATTTCTGAAGTAATTCCTCTTGCAAACCTAGAGAAACGCCTTGTAAAGATCCCTAGAAAAAAAAACCTTGAGGTTTGTAAAGGAATTACTGTAGTAATTCCTAGGAAATGTCTCTGAATTCTTTGAAGAATCCGTGGAGAAGTTCTTACATTTATCCATATAGAAAAACTCTGGAGAAATATTTCAAGAAAATCTTGAAGAAATCTGTGTAAGAGCTTTTGCAGGAATCTTTGGGTGAATTCCAGCCTGAATCACTGAAAATAATAATGCAAGAATCCCTAAAGAATTTACTGCAGAATATCTGAAGAAATTTCTGTACACATTTCTGCGTGAATTTTCCGTGGCTTCCCTATATCAATTTCTGAACAAATCTCTGGTGGGCTTCTTGATAAAATATCTAGAACTATTTGGAATGCGACCAGGGTTTTTTTTTTTTGAAAGATATAAAGTAATTTCGCCTAAAAATCCATTTTGACCGGAAACAGCCAAGAACAGAGGGAATATCTAGAACGTTTTCAGAAGGAACAGCTCGAAAAGTTTATGAATGAAACTTTGGAAAAACTTCTAAATTCCTCTAGCAAATTGTAGAAGAGTGCCTGGAGAAATTTCCGAAGGATTTTCCGAACAGATTTTTTTCTAAACACAATTTATGAAGTATACCCTGGTGGGGTTTCAGAAGGAACATGTCAATTTATAACAGAAGGAACATATGTCAAATACTTGAAGGACGCTCTGGAGAAAGTTTCTGAAAAATCCCTGGAAGAGTTTCAGAAGAAAAAAATCTGCTGTGGAGATTCTGAAACGGGAGGAATAATTTTTATAGGAATCAATAAATAATTTCTCTAAGGACTTCTTAGACAATATGAAGGAATTTCATAAGAATGTCCAGAAAAATTTCTTAATGAATCCTTGGTAAAACTCTGAAGATACTTTGAAAAAAAAAATCTGAAGGAACCCGTGAAAGATTTTCTAAAGAAATCCTTAGAAAAAAATTGAGAGAAATTCCGAACGGTGCCACACGGAGGTAGGTTTAAGAGTTGCTGAGCAGAAGCTAGTAATCGCAATGGGACTGAATTGCGCGAGATATTCAGCCTTTATCGTGCCTGGGGAGACAATGTTACTTGTTTAGATCGTTTGTCACAAAAAAGTCATAGGTTTTAGAAAAATGTTCGTTATTCTAGTTCTTTCTCATGATGTTACTCAACTTATATATTCCATGAAGCTTAAATAGGGTATCGCGCCACTTGGGCGGTGGCTTCTATATTCGTCTGTTTTCCACTATAACTCAGTCAATTTTGAACCAGTTGACTTGAAATGGTGTACACGGGTAGATACTATACCTATCTCACCACATTCCAAAAGTTGTGTCAATTAGTTCAAATTTGACTGAGTTATAGTGGAAAACAGACGAATATAGAAGCCACCGCCCAAGTAGCGCGATTCCCTAGATTGGATTGCAATGCTTGAATCTTGAAGGAAATTGGATTTTTCTGCTAATCGATAATTTCCCTTTTATGAAACCAACTCTTAACGCAGACTACTCACCAGGCAATTGCATATTAATTCCCTAATGATAGATAACTGACTGCTATACACTCTAATTGATTTATGTTGTGGTTTTCCTTCCTCGTTCTCCCCCCATCGCCAGATCCCCAAGCTCTCCAACATGAAAACGTTGGATCGGGCCCTGTTCAACTACTACTACTACCAGCTGCGGCACGATCTCCTACAAAGCAAGATCGGCGAGATCGAGAACGACGAGTACAAGAACAAAATCCTGGGCTACGTCGTCAACGACATGTACCGCAAGATGGTCGAGGATAAGGTCAGCGTTACCGAGCTGCAGCGCACCTACAAGGAGTACATCCCGCGAAAGATCAGCAAGGAGCACTCGTTTCTGTTCTTCAATCTGGCCCGAACCAAGGTGCTGGACTCGTTGAAGCAGATCTGTCGCAAG
The DNA here is from genome assembly GCF_035046485.1 of Aedes albopictus. Lineage (NCBI taxonomy): Eukaryota > Metazoa > Arthropoda > Insecta > Diptera > Culicidae > Aedes > Aedes albopictus. Next base: position 114,991,251 of record NC_085137.1, read on the forward strand.
GACCACGATGTGGAGTAAGTTGATCTGATTGCTACAACTGTCCCCAACACACTAATAATTCATTGTCCCATATTCCACCCGCCCAGCTATGTGAAAAGTGTGTACATAAACGATATCGATAACATCGCGCCCTGCTATCTGTACGAGGAGTACGACTGCAGCATACCGTACCCGCGGGACGACGGCATCACCAAGCCGGGAAAGTGTAAGGTCAAGGTGAAATTCGTCCCCTACGCTGGCCGCAGCCGGACGGTTGGAAAAAATGCGCAAAAGGACGACAGCGAGTCGCTGCCAGGACTGAAGGTGCTATATTCGCAGGAGGTTAGCATTTTTTCCTCTCCTTTCTGTTGTTGAGTGCATCCGGTATACATTAGTAATTAACTTGTTCACTCTGTTCGTTTTTTTCTCTTCCTTTTCAGTGGAGGCACGTAGCGAATATTGATGAAATTTTTACTATACTAGTAGACAAACAACTTACGGTGGACATTTCACTGAAGGATCAACCGAATCTGTACTCGATAGACTTTAGCAGTCAGACTGAATTAGAATCGTTCGTAACGTGTTTAGCTGGTTATTATAGGTGAGTGGCTTTTGGTCTATCTAATCGTTGCCGGATCCATTACTCATATTGAATTTACTTTTTAGATTAATGTGTAAGTGGACTGTGTATCTTTGTAAACCCCATTTGTCCTCGCCAACGTTGAATAGGCTTACGGAACTTAAATGCCATGGTCCTATCGGGTAAGTGAAAATATATTATTTTTTCATTTAGAATATGTCGGGAGATACGATAGTACTAAAATTTGTTGTCTACACATAGAGTGCAAAGGCTTATTGTTAGGTCCGTCATTGGCTCTGTGCTATGAAGTAGAACACTAGCTTGGTGTTATCGTTGTGGTAATGGAAAATTGTCTGTAACACAGCCTCAGCCTTGAGCTTGAGCTAGAGCTTGAACTTGATTGCCCACCCGTAGTTGCTACTTCAGTATCGCTAGACCAGCTACACTCACATAAGGAGCCTATGAGATGCATGCTTGGGACCAACAGTCATTTTCAGTGTGTGAGCGTTGATGGTCTAGTATTTTTAGGCAACAATGGCGGCACCTGCTGCGTCAGGTTGCTGGTAAATTTGGTGAAGAGGAGGGAAGTGATGATTCAGTCGCTTGTTGAGTCCTCTGCGCCTGCACAAGGTCACGCGGACTTCGGAGTGTTTTGGAAAATGTTTATTTTTGAAATATGGGTTCACACATTGGTGCGCGGATGCCAGGCGCAAAATGATATATTTTTATTCTTCAATCACTTAACCTAATTTACAGCTCTATTGAGCATGAGCATGAGCATGAGCATGATTGACCGCCCGCGGTTGCTCCTCTGTTATTGCAAGGACAACTGCATTTACACAAAGAACCAACAGATGATGCTTGGGATTAGCTTTCTCTTCATTGTGTAAATGCTGGAATCCCAATACTTTTCAATAAGCAATACCAGCGCCGGCCGCGTCTGAATGCAGGTCAATTGAGGATAGGGAAGGAAGTGATGACATGATTCTCGCTTTGGCCAATAACCGAGGAATTCTCTGCGTTACTACGAGAAATCACTAGGAGTTTGGACAGGGGAAATGGAGATGTGTTGAGGATTTTGTCGTGGTAAACGAGTGTAATGTTTTGATTCGCGATTAATAATGCGCTCGCGAAGAAATACCCTTCTAAACCTTGGACGACGAACGCGATCTTTTGTGCCTCAAAACTCACCCTACATAAGTTATTCATTCGCAACTAAGGAGAACACAATGCTAAACACCGACGCATCTGTAGTTTGCGTTTCCGCGCGAGACAATACTGAACGCGATCAATTCACAAGTATTAACAAAATAACACGTGATAAATAAATCAGAAAGATCTTACCGCATGGTTCGCCGTCTATTTTTTACCGACTTTTTTTCCAGAAATTCATGCAACCTTTATTTGAGTCAAAACATTTATTCATTTGGACTAAAATATTACAAATGTCGACACCGAAGATGACGAACCATTCAAATTTTTGTGTTCATGCAAAAAATTAAAGGAAATTATTTATTATCAACTAAATGGGGAATTTTAACTAGCGCCGACACATGACGTGACGAACTTTTCAATATTTGTTAGATAAATACACAAAAACCAGAGCTGCAGCATCTTCCACTAACTGGCCTCGAAATTACACTGAACTGCTACAACAACACAAGGGTACGACGATGTGCACATTCAAATTGTCGACAACGCGCCCGATCCGAGTGAAAAAAGCGGCACTTCCTTTGCCTCCAAAAACACACTAAACCGCCTCGTACGAAGATGAGTACGCACACAGGACGACGACGCGATGCAACGACGAACCAAGACGGGCTGAAATGTAATCCGCTGCTGGCATCGCACGACCGACTCGCACAAAAACTAGTTTTTTTTTCTCTAAAAGCACGCACACAGAACGACGATGCGATGCAACGACGAACCAAGACGGACTCTCATGCAACCTTTACTATTGAGTCAAAACATTTATTCATTTTGACTAAAATATTACAAATGTCGACACCGAAGATGACAAACCATTCATATTTTTGTGTAAATGCAAAAATAAAAGAAGCATTTATTATCAACTGATTGTGCATTGGGTACTAACGCCGACACATGACGTGACGAACTTTTCAATATTTGTTAGATAAATACACAAAAACCAGAGCAGAATTGTATAAATCCTTTAGCATTAATAATTATTATTGATTCTTTGTCGAGCGTTCGTGCGAGACAGTCGAAATTTCTCGTTCGTCCGGTTTGTCTTCGATACTTTCCAGTTCGGTGGCTATTTTTCGGCGTGCTAGTGTTTCAAGTGTTCACCTTTCAGTGATTATCCCTAGTGGGACGAGTGCGGTTGGCTAGGCCACAATTTTTACCGCAAAAGTTTCTTTAACCTTCCGTTAATCGCGCTGTTGTACTTTGTACAACACATGAGAATTATCGACTATTACTTTGAAACCATCTTTTCTATCGATGTCAACCCCAAATGTATTCTACAGGAATCTTATTTGGAATATTATAAGACCTTTTTTGAAAACAGTATAACTCCTTATAATGCGGAAAATTGAAAATCGCAATATGAAGAACGTACTATATTTAAGATAAGATAGACAGTTGAATGTGAATTAGTGAATTTCAAAATCTAAATGATCTAGAAATATGGTGTCTTCGGCAAAGTTACTTGGGATATCAAGGGCCTTCGCGAAGTGATCTGAGAAATTCAGATTTCAACCGATAGGCGGCGCTAGTGAGCATGTAATTTTTATATCACATATAACTCAGGATCCTGAGTACTTAGAATGATGGTGTCTTCGGCAAAGTTGCTTGGTTGGATAAACACTAACTGATAGAGAGCCGTTTGGTTTGAAACTCCACATCTAGGTGGCGCTAGTGGGCATTGAAATTTTATAACTCATACATCTCAGGACCCTGATTACATAGAAAGATGGTGTCTTCTGCAAAGTTGTTTAGTAGATCAAACACTAACTGATGAAGACAAGTATGATGTGGAATTCCACATCCAGGTGGCGCAAGTGAGTACTCAAATATTATAACTCATATATCTCGAGATCGTGATTACTTAGAAAGATGATGTCTTCAGCAAAATTGTTTAGTAGATCGAACACTAACTGATGAAGAGCCGTATGATTTGAAACTCCACATCTAGGTGGCGTTATAACTCAAATGTCTCAGGACCCTGATTACTTAGAAAGCTGGTGTCTTCTGATCTCCCAACCAACCTTGCCAAAGATATCAACTTCCCAGGTAATCAGACTCAGAGATATATAAGATATAAAAATTGCATACTCATTAGCATCACTTACTGGCGAAAGATTGATTTCAACGACCCATCAACCAAATGCACTTAACCTATTTGACAACTTTGCCGAAACCACCATCTCTCTTCTAGTAACCAGGATCCTGAGAACTATTGCATATACATTTTTTATGTTCACTATCATCATCTAGTGGTGAAACTACGATTCAAACGGACAACTATCTGTAAGTTTTCGATCTTTTAGAAGGTCGGCACGAGAGGTAACTTTTCCTCCATTTGGTCTTTGATCTACCAAACAACTTTGCTGAAGACACCATCTTTCTGAGTAAAGTGGAGCTTCGTGGCCGTTCGGTTAGCGTTACCAAGTGTGTAACCGCACCATGCTATCCACTGGTGCATGTAATGTATGTCGTGTCCATGGTCTAGTGTTAAGTTCTGTTCAGTATGTACAGCCTCTGGCTGAAGACGGTGTCCCGTGCCTTTTTAATCGGGATCCTGAGCTACATGAGATTAAAAATTTACATGCTCACTAGCGCCTCCTAGTGGTGGCATTTGAAATCAAACTGTCACTCATCTATAAGCCCTTGATATACCAAACATCTTTGTCGAAGACACTATCTTTCTAAGTAATGAGGGTCCAGAGATACATAATATATAATATTTACGTGCTCACTGGCGCCGCCAAGTGATGAAATTTAAATTAAACTGCGAATCATCCGTAAGTACTTGACCTACCAAACAACTTTGTCGAAGACACCATCTTTCTAAGTTATCAGGTTCCCGAGATACATAGGATATAAAGTTTATTTGCTCACTAGTGCCGCCTAGTGGTAGAATTTCCAATTAAACGGCCAATAATTTGTAAGCCGTTGACTTACCAAACAACTTTGCCGAAGACACCATCTTTCTAAGACATCAGGATCCTGAGATATAAGATATAACATGATATTGCTCACTAGCGCCGCCTAGTGGACGTTTTGTCAGCATCAAGTAGCCCATGAAATTTACAACAACTTTGCCAAAGACAGTCCTTTTCTAAATAATCAGGATCCTTAGATATTTCAGAATGTATGGGTGTTGTACAAAGTACAACGCGCGACTGCTCGCGTTACAAAAATTGGCGCGAGTACTGAAAGGTTAATTCGAGTGAAATTCTCGTTTTCATCGTAACACGTGGCGCATTGTCCGATTATCGTGCGCAGCACCCCCCGCACACCGCGCCGCTCGCGCGGCCGTGATCGGCTTTTTCCAGTGAGTACTCAAGCTCATCGTCGTCGACAGCAGCAGCCCACCGAGAGAAGAGCAGAGAGCGTTCCGCCGCACACCAACGTCGGCGCTCAGCAGCAACTCGCCTCCTCCCAGTGCGGGCAATCCGATCGCTTGGACCTGTCGTCGTCGAGCCTGTGGCTAAACAGAGTGCACAAAGATAAGTACATAAAGTTACCCCTCGTTGTTCCCCCCTCTCCACTGACTCTTTGATTAGATTTAATTTGGTACATAAGCAGTTTTTTCTCACTTTTCCTGTAGCGTTAATTTTGTCCCTTGTTTTTTTGATTATTTCTCGTCCCCGTGATAGTTTTAGTTTAAGGTTTTTGAGTGCCCCGTGGTGGTAGTTAACTACCACAATGGGCGATGATGACGATGGCGGGGGTACGTCGTACCGCATCAACGAAGCTTTGTTATTGGCATCGGATTGCTCGAGCCAACAAGGCGATATAAATGCTAACCCCTTTGATTCCCTTCACCCTGGTGCTTCTCCAATGGACACCAACAGTAAATCTGTTTCGACGTCCCCCCGCCTCAAGGCCTACCCTCCCGACTTTGGCGGGCCATATGTTGTTTTCTTCCGACCCAAAGGCAAACGTTTGAACACCGTTCAAATCAGCAAGGATCTGACTAAGCGGTATTCTTCCGTTGTCTCCATTAACATGGTCGGTACAGCTAAGCTTCGGGTGACAGTAGGCGACCGAAAACACGCTAATGAGATTGTGGCCTGCGAGTTGTTTACTCTTGAGTATTTTGTCTACCTTCCGAGCGCGTCGATTGAGATTTCGGGGAAGGTCGCCGACGCATCTTTGACCTGCGAAACGATCATGCAAGGCTGTGGTCGTTTCCATAACCCTTCTCTACCTCCTGTCCAGATACTGGATTGCCGGCAACTGCATTCGGTATCCCAGGAGGGCGAGAAGAAGGTTTACACACCATCTGAAGAATTTTGCGTGACCTTCTCCGGATCTGCATTACCAGATCTGCTGGTGATTGGCAAACTTCGGCTACCTGTGAGGCTGTATGTACCGAAGGTAATGACACAGACAAACAGACGTAACACTCTGAACATTTTACGATTCAAATCATAGTCACGGAAACATGTTCGCCCAATGCTAAAACAACTGAGTTTGGCTGACCATCAACTAGATGGCGGTAGTGGGCAAACGTCAAACTCGAACAAAAATGATGCGAGCGCCACGGGTGGTCAGTTGGCCAACTATCAATTTTTAAATTGATCGTTACGATGGGTGTACGATGGGAATTATCAGAGTGTTACGTCTGTTTGTCTGTGGTAATGAATTGCATCAATTGCAAGCAACTGGGCCACACCGCCCAGTACTGCAGCAATAAACCTCGCTGTGCAACATGCGGCGAGAGACATGTGGACGGTGCGTGTAAAACACCGCCCAAGTGTGTTTATTGTGGTAGCGACCGTCCACATGATCTGATTGCTTGCCCACGGTACATACAGCAGAAAAAACATCAAAAACGGTCGTTGTAGCAGCGATCACGGCGAAGCTACGCCGAAATGCTGAAAAAAGCTGCCCCGACCGTTGAATCGCGTAACATCTACAGGGGTTACTCAAAATAACTGGGACAGGTAAAATTTTCACTTTTCAAAAAATGTTCAACTCGCTGTAACTTTTCGAAAAATGCATCAAATATTCTCAAATTTTTACTGTAAGTTCATCAACTAGTTGTGTATCAGTAGTAAAATTTTGGAGAAGATCGGACCATTGTCCACGGAGTTATAAAGATTCTAGAAAAAGGTAAAATTATCCGATAGCCAACTTTGAGCTGTTATATCTCCGGATTCAATGAACCGAATGCAATGAAATTTTGACCATTCATGACTTGTATAATGAGCTATGAAAAGCCTTTGACTTAGCTTAAAATTCTCAACACGGAAGAAAATTATAACGATTAGATTATTTTTCTAATAAAACACCAAATTATCCAAAATTTCAACATCGTTTCAAAATTCAAGATGCAAATTATAGTTCAATTAATTTCCCTCTGAATGACTTATATATAAATGTGTTTTGAAGGAAAGTTACAACATAGCCGCTAATAAATTGAGAAAGTAATGGGATGCATATTAGAAATTGAGAAATTTACTAAAAAATCGTGAAATGAATGAAATCCTTATAACTTTTTCTCTTTTTAAAAATTTAAAGTTAAGTTAAACGTTTTTAAGAGTTCATCATATAAGTCATGAATGGTCAAAATTTCATTGCAATAAGTTCATTGAATCCGGAGATATAAAAGCTCAAAGTTGGCTATCGAATAATTATACCCTTTTCAAGAATCTTTATATCTTCGTGAAGAATAGTCCGATCTTTTCCAAATTTTGACCACTGATACACAACTAGTTGATCAACTTACAGTAAAAATTTGAGAATATTTGATGCCCTTTTCGAAAAGTTACAGCGAGTTGAACATTTTTTGAAAAGTGAAAATTTTACCTGTCCCAGTTATTTTGAGTATCCCCTGTACTCGTCTTTATCTCTCGATGATCAAGGCTCTGACTCTGAGGTCGGGGACGGGGTTCCCTTTGTTTTCAAGGGTGAAACGAGGAAACGGATGAGGCTCCAGAGACCCACCAAAAAACCTCGGAATCTGCCTAGCAGTGACCCCCAACCTACCGTGACAAATTCTAGGAGTGTTAAGAAAGGCGCCAAACGTTCACCTCCTGGATTCAAAATCCAAGATGAACGAGACTTTCCTTCGCTCCCGGGTACATCAAAAATCCCAGATGTCCCATTTTTTTCGACTTCTCAGCCAGAGGGACAGCATTCGGAGAACCAGGAACAACCCCTTGGTGCTCCGTTGTTCACGATTTCTGGCATCGTAGACATCATCCTTGACTTCTTTAATGCTTCTGACTCAGTGAAGAGCATTGTCAAAGCACTTCTTCCTTGTGTGTCTCCTCTTTTGAAGCAGTTGGCTTCTAAAATGCCCCTCCTTGCGACATTCGTATCTTTCGATGGCTAATTTAACTACCGAGGTCGAAGATATGATTTCTGTGCTACACTGGAACTGTCGTAGTATCGTACCAAAATTAGACGCTTTCAAATTTTTAATTAACAATTTACAATGCGATGTTTTTGCGCTATCCGAAACATGGCTGACACCCGATGTAACCTTACCTTTTTCCGATTTCAACATTATCCGTCTTGATCGGTCCGACTCGTACGGAGGGGTGCTTTTAGGGATCAAAAAGCAGCACTCATTTTACAGAGTCGATTTTCAACCGATGACAGGCATCGAAGCCGTCGCATGTGAGGTGACTATCCGAGGTAAAACCCTCAGTGTTGCCTCCATATATCTTCCACCGAGAACTGCGATATCTCGCAGGGATCTCGCCCACATCTGCTCGGTTATGCCTGAGCCACGGCTGCTCATGGGAGATTTCAACTCCCATGGTACAGGCTGGGGGGAACTGTACGATGACAGCCGTTCAACTTTGATATATGACCTCTGCGACGACTTCAACATGACAATTTTGAACACCGGAGAAGTTACGCGAGTGGCACCTCCAGCTAAAGATGGCAGTCCTAGAGACAGCCGATTAGACCTCTCAATCTGTTCGAGCTCACTATCGCTGGAGTGTACATGGAAGGTTATCCAGGATCCCCATGGTAGTGATCATCTTCCGATCGTTGTTTCTATTTCCAATGGTTCACGTCAACCTCCATCTATCGACATTTCCTACGACCTCACGAAACACATTGACTGGGGAAAGTACGCGGAAGCAATTATCGACGGTGAGCAATCGGTAGAAATTCTTCCACCGCGGGAAGAGTATCAGTTTCTATCAGAACTGATCATCAGTAGCGCGCTTCAGGCACAACGTCGGCCAGTTCCAGGTCCATCGGCTCGCAGGAAACCCCCCAATCCGTGGTGGGATAGCGAGTGTACAGAAATCTATTGCGAGAAATCCGCTGCGTTCAAAGAGTTTCGGAAACGCGGTTCGGTCGAAAACTTCAAGCGGTACGTTTCCCTTGAAAGCAAGTTCAAAAACTTGATCAAGGCGAAGAAAAGCGATTACTGGCGTCGGTTCGTCGAGGGTTTATCGCGCGAGACATCAATGAGAACTCTTTGGAACGTCGGGAGAAGAATGCGTAACGCGTCGTCGGTAAACGAGGATCGAGAAAGCTCTCCTCGGTGGATTCTCAAGTTCGCAAAAAAAGTTTGTCCAGATTCCGTACCCGTGGAGCGAATAATTCGTGATGTTTCCGAGGATAGGGACGACATGGATAGGCCGTTTTCGATGGTTGAATTCTCACTTGCTCTTCTTTCATGTAACAATTCCGCTCCAGGAATGGATCGAATTAAGTTCAACTTGCTTAAAAACCTCCCCGACGTCGCTAAGAGGCGCTTGTTGAACTTGTTCAATCAGTTCCTGGATAACAACATCGTTCCGGATGATTGGAGACAAGTGAGAGTGATAGCTATTCAAAAACCCGGGAAACCCGCGTCGGATCATAATTCGTACCGTCCAATCGCGATGTTGTCTTGTCTACGGAAGTTGTTGGAGAAGATGATTCTCTTTCGACTGGACAAATGGGTTGAATCGAATGGCATGTTGTCTGATACACAATTTGGTTTCCGCAGAGGCAAAGGAACGAACGACTGTCTTGCGTTGCTTACTTCAGAAATTCAGCTTGCCTTTGCTCAAAAGCAGCAAATGGGCTCAGTGTTTTTGGATATTAAGGGAGCTTTTGATTCAGTTTGTGTCGATGTTCTCTCCGACAAACTACACGAAAGTGGCCTTTCACCAATTTTGAACAACTTTTTGTATAATTTGCTGTTTGAGAAGCAGATGAGTTTTGCTCATGGCGACTTGACAGTTTCACGAATTAGCTACATGGGTCTCCCCCAGGGTTCATGTCTAAGCCCCCTTCTTTACAATTTTTATGTTAGAGACATAGATGATTGTCTCATGGAAAATTGCACGTTAAGACAGCTTGCGGATGACTGTGTTGTTTCTATAACGGGATCAATAGCAGTCGATCTGCAAGGACCACTACAGGATACTTTGGACAATTTGTCTACTTGGGCTCTTAAGCTGGGTATCGAATTCTCTCCGGAGAAAACTGAGATGGTTGTCTTTTCTAAAAAACACAAACCGGCAAAGTTTCCGCTCCATCTGATGGGTAAGACAATCACTCATAGCATGTCTTCTCAATATCTCGGCGTCTGGTTCGACTCCAAATGCACCTGGGGGAAGCACATTGTGTATCTGATACAGAAATGCCAAAAGCGAATCAACTTTATGCGAACTATTACCGGAACATGGTGGGGAGCACATCCGGAAGATCTGATCAGGCTGTACCAAACAACCATTCTGTCGGTTTTAGAATACGGTAGCTTCTGTTTTCAATCCGCGGCAAAAACACACTTGCTGAAGCTTCAACGGCTTCAGTACCGTTGTCTTCGGATCGCGTTAGGTTGCATGAACTCAACTCACACTATGAGTTTAGAGGTACTCGCTGGTGTACAGCCTCTGACAGACCGCTTTGCGGAGTTAACGCTCCGGTTCCTCATCCGATGCGAGGTTGTGAATCCATTGGTCATAGAAAATTTCGAAAAGCTGCTCGAACAGAACCCTCAAACTCGTTTTATGAGTGTGTACTACTGGTACATGACGCTGGAGGTAAGCCCATCTCCGGTTAACACCAATCGTGACAACTTCTCAAACTTCGACAGCTCCTCAGTGGATTTTGATCTCTCTATGAAGGATGAGATCACCGGTATTCCGGAATCTTTTCGTTCCGTAGGTATTCCACATATCTTTGCAAGTAAGTTCGGGCATGTTAGCGGGGACAGACAGTTCTTCACAGACGGTTCGAAAACCGATGACCAAAGTGGTTTCGGTGTCTACAACGAATTTCATAGCGCCACCTACATGCTTCAAAAGCCATGTTCGGTATACATTGCTGAGCTAGCGGCTATATACTACACCTTAGAGTACATTCGCACTCTTCCACCTGAGCACTACTTCATTTTTACCGACAGTCTAAGCTCTCTGCAGGCTGTTCGGTCAATGAAACCGATGAAGCACTCAGCGTACTTCCTGAATGGAATACGCCAAGTCTTGAGTGCTTTGTCCAAACGCTCATACATCATCACCATAGCTTGGGTCCCTTCACATTGCTCAATTCCGGGCAATGAGAAAGCGGACTCTCTGGCTAAGGTGGGCGCTAGCGGAGGCGATATTTACGAGCGTCAAATCGCCTTCGACGAATTTTTTGCATTGGCCCGTCAGGAGACCTTGATCAGCTGGCAACACAAATGGAGAGATGGAGAGATGGGTAGATGGTTGCACTCCATCATTCCACAGGTGTCGAAGAAGCCATGGTTCAAAGGGTTGGATTTGAGCCGCGATTTCATTCGTGTAATGTGTCGGCTGATGTCCAACCACTATTTGTTGAATGCACATACCTTCCGTATTGGGCTCTCGGAAAGCAATCTCTGTGTCTGTGGCGTAGCTTACCAGGATATCGAACATGTCGTGTGGGGATGCAATGAGTATCGTGAGGTCAGATCTGAGCTACATGAAATTCTCCGGGTCCGAGGAAAACAACAGAAACCCGTTAGAGAAGTGTTGGCAGGACTTGATTTGGAATACATGAACCTGATTTACCAGTTTTTGAAACGTGTTGATGTCAGAGTTTGATGTAGTACGTTCCTTGTTTTCGTTGTCCGCCCTTTGGTTTTGTTGTTCGCCCCTGTCTGTCGTCACCCCCGTTCCGTTTGTCCTCTTCTTGTCGTTGTCTACCGATAAAGTCCTCTCTTTTTTGTTCCATTTCAGATAAGGACATTTTGCCCCATCAATGTTTTTAGTATAAGTTAGCAAATAATTTAGTTTAAGACCCCTAAATCCCTCCTTCCCAATTTTATTTTATTTTTTTTTATCCCTAACCTCGAAACAGCCGCGAGTACTTCGGCTCCCCAAACTAACATAGCATTAAGGCAGTAAATATTGTAAAATGTAAAATATATTGTAAAAAAAACAACAAATGATTTCGGCTCAGTTATGCCCATGAGGCGCCCGAGCCTTCCAAATAAACGAATAAGTAAAAAAAAAAAAAAAATTATTATTATTATTATTATGATAAAATGGAAAGAGCTCACCAATAAACATCCTTCGAAGTGTCCAGTGCGTATGTGCACCAGCATCTTCCACTAACTGGCCTCTTCTCCGACATCACACTGAACCGCTACAACTACACACGGGTACGACGATGTGGACATTCAAATTGACGACGACGACGACGCAGCCGGTCCGATTAAAAATAGAGGCTTTTTCACTTTGCCTCAAAAATCACTCTAAACCGCCCCGTACGAAGATGATCACAGCCAAATCTGCGACGACGACGACGCGGCAGGCCAAAATGAAAAAAATGGCCTCTTCACTTTGCCTCCAAAATCACGAAGATGAGCACAGTCAAATAGACGACGACGACGGACGATCCGAATGAAAACGCGGCCTGTACACTTTGCCTCCAAAAACTCACTCCCTAATTTACAGCTCTATTGTCCACTAAGGCAGTGCGTGAGCGATTCCAATTGGAAGCTGTACATACACTTTGGACAGCGCCTAAATATATTCTATTTCTAATTGTACTACATCGAACTGGTGGCCGTTGCGCTGCTTTCACTTTCTACCCTATCATGGTAGAATGATGAGCACGAGGATGTTGATGTGTGGCTGTTGGTTGTTCCTGTTTCCAGTCCGATTGGGAGTCCACTATGGGTTGCCGTTCGCCGATGTCCAAGTATCCGGGTTCATTTGAACCATGGGTCAGTGTCAGCTGTTCTCAGGGGGAAAGAGCAACTGACGAAAGTGCCGGGGAAGCAACGGACGAAAGTGAAGATTTCTGTGAAGCAGCACAATTCGCTTGGTTACATAACTTGTAGGTGTCATATGATAGATTTACAATACTGTGTTGAAATTGGTGGCAAGGGAAACGGATTTTTTTCAGTCCGTTTGTAGTTCTAGCGATGGCTCTGAATACACTTGTATACATGAGATATAAATGTAGAGAAGAGAGCTTAGAGGAATCAAGTAGAAATAAACAAAGTAGGAAGACAAGGGACGATCAAGTCGTCGAATTCAGGACCTTCTACTATGAAGGGGTAGCCATTAGATCACCAAGATCGTCTCAGCCTAGTGATAAACTAGGAGTTTCAGTTTAGGATGTCAAAAATTTGCTCCCTATGATATCTTTCAAGAAAGCTTCATAAAGCCCACGTAGTCGAATTCTGACCACAGTTACTATTCTAGCGATACCTTTAGAATAGCGTGCTGGACTGCAAGCCCGTGCACAAGGGAGGGGTTTTGGGTTTTTTTTTTTTTTTCCTTCTAAACCATAGGGGGATAAATCTGCTCATCAGACACCCTAACAGGAAGGTTAGGGTAGTGTGGGGATGAGGCCGTCTTCTACAATGCCGGTAGAAGCCAGGACTACTCTCTCCTCGACCCACTAAAACACATTCCTATGGTCGCCAAACCCTACGTCTCTCCGGAACCACCAAGAAGGTATTGCTTCAGAGAGGGGCTAGTGCATATCGCACCCTCAAGGTTAGCTGCCGTAGCCTAGCAGCAACGAACATCGATGACTCGCACTGGAGAGTCCATCACGATAGCATGCTGGCGCTTAGCCAGTTTCCCGAGTGGTCCTCGCCACTCCCTTTGTCCTCGGAAGGCGGGCAGGGTCAACCCCGCCCGCGCCCTACTGCTGAGCGGACATCAAGAACTGATGCCCACATGCAACCCGATCTGACCTGCTGAAGGCAAGGGTATCACTACCCTTCAGGCCTTATCAGCTGCATCCGTAGGTTGCAGACAGCAGGGTCTCACCTACCCCGACCCTTGCCGGGGACCCCTTTCCAACCGCGGGCTCAGATCCAACCCAGTAGACTGACGCCACGACAGCACCGCTACCGGGACTTCCTCTCCGCGGCCACTTAATCGCTGTAAGGGTCGATCTCGACCGCAGGGCACCGGTATGACCTACGAAGCCGACTTCGAACCCCTGGACCACCTCTTGTACTGCATCTGGACTAGCCATTCTCCGAGTCCACGCGCCACCTCCTTTGTAGCTCCCAGACGATATGGGTGATAGCCGTTGAAACGGCATTCCAGCTAATCTCATCCCTACACATTCTCTGGACCAAGTTGTCCGGAGTTGTGTCCTCCCCGCATGTGGCAAGCATGCGGTCACGCATTGTGCGAAAACGCGGGCACACGAACAAAACGTGTTCCGCCGTTTCCTCTAAACCATTGCACACTGGGCATTCGGGAGAATCTGCATGCCCGAAACGGTGTAGATACTGTCGGAAGCAACCATGACCTGTAAGGACCTGTTTCAGGTGGAATGAAACTTCCCCATGGCGCCTATTAATCCAACTATCTACCCTCGGTATCAACCTATGGGTCCACCTTCCTTTGGTGGAACTGTCCCACGCGCGCTGCCATTTGACCATAGAGGCCATCCTGACAGTCTTGCGTATGCCTCTTGTGCCGCGCATTTCGAAGCACTCCATATCCTCACTGATAAGAATGCTGATGGGCACCATACCAGTAATGACACAGAGAGCGTCGTGTGACACGGTACGGTACGCGCTTGCAACCCTCAGACACATAAGCCTGTAAGTACTTTCCAGCTTCCGTCGGTAGCCGGTTCAGTACTTAGCGCGGTACCCCACGCCGGGCCGCCATACCTAAGTATGGACGTAGCAACACTAGCCAGAAGCTTGCGCTTACTGGCGTACACCGCTGAGCTATTGGACATCATCCGGGACAGTGCCGCAATAGCTGTGGAGGCTCTTTTACAGGCATAATCGACGTGGCTACCGAAGGTAAGCTTATCGTCGATCATCACGCCCAAGTGCTTGACAGAGCGCTTCGACAGGATAGTGCACTCTCCTACACTGATCTCCGTCTGCTGCGCCGACTGCATGTTGTTAACAACCGTCACCTCTGTCTTGTGGTGAGCCAGCTCCAGTTTTCTGGACCGCATCCACGCCTCCACAACCTTGATCGAGTGGTCGGTAGTCAACTTCACCTCCTCGATCGTTTCACCGTAGACTTCGAGCGTAATATCGTCGGCAAATCCGGGGGTTAAAACCCTCTTTTTGTTGATGCTCCATACACAAGGCGCCTCTCCTCCTTTGCCAAAATTAGGAAAAACCCTCCCTTGTCGCCTTTTCTGTGCCTGCTGGGCTGTTACAGCTGACACGGATTTAGCTTTTTTTCGCGGGCTTTGCGCAAATATTGCTTTTTTACTTGAATTAACTAGGATTCACAGTTTGAATGTAGTACTTAAATAACTTCTGCAAGAAATATGGTAATAATGAAACTTTCAAATATTTTGAAATAACTTCAACCCTTATGGCAAACAATACAACGAAAAAAAAAATGTCATCAATATCTTATCCGGCGTTCTTCATAGATTAGATGAATTTGATTACTTTTATTAGATTTTTATAGAATATGAAATCTGAAAAGCTAAAGATAAGTCATGAACTCTCGCCAAAAGCCATTAGCTTACTTTACGAAATGAATAGCTTCCAGGATGTCCCTTGCAATTTCTTCCGTGATTTCTTACAGAACTTCCTGGGATTCCTTTGAGATTTTTTCCCGTGATTAGACTTTGAATTCATCCTGGGATGTTGTAGGAAACTTTTTAGGGAAAACTTCTCGAAATTATTCTTGGTATTTGTCTAACGCCTTCCGGGACAGAACTCGCCCCCCCTTACCACCATCTCTTCGAAGTTCTCTCTGGATTTGTTCCAGATTCTTGCGGGAATTCCAACGAGGATATCATTCAGATTGTGTGGATATTTTTCTTATAACATCTCTTTCTGAGGTAATACCAAGAGAAACTTTAGTTAACCTTTCGGAACACGCGCCTGTTCGTAGCTGAAACGTCTCCGCGCTCGCGCTATTTATGACATGCGAGATTTTTGTCAGTGTCGAACTTTTAACAACAGCGCGCGTCCTGAAGGGTTAAGGGTTAAAACACATGCGAGTTCTCTATCAGAGGATGTAACATTCACGAATGTGCTATTCAGAGACATTCTTTCACGCATGATAAAGGTATCGAGTGCTTTTGTTTGTAGTCAAATCTCAGCTGAACTTTATGTCCGTCATTAAACGGTCATCTTCACTCAATTTAGCTTGAGAACCCTTTAGGAGGGTTCGGCACTTTTATTGAGTGGACTTGCAACTGTAAGGGAAATTTGCTATCATTTAGCCTTTGGAAGAAAATCAGGGCGGAACTTTAAAAAAAAAAAACACTAAGAAGCTGCAATAGGGTGGCCCTATTTCAATAATGAAATCTCAATACTTTTCCTCACTTTGCCTAGAGTATATCTTTTTTAACAAGCGTCGTATCTCTTTGCGGTCTTTGACAAAGTTGTTTGGCATATAGTCATCTACAATAATACCAAAGGATTGTGAACTTTTAGTAGCTACGCCGTCTTTATTCTTGAAACGGGTTTATTATTTACCCAGCGTTTCGGCACTTAGGCGTAGCGACTAAAAGTTCACAGTTAAGATTTTCAGTCGATCCACACAAGTAATACCAAAGGATTTTATCAGTAAACGGTTACAGCGTCACCTAGCGGCAAAAATCGAAAACTTAAAAATTCTGCAAACATTTGACCTTGTTTTCCCATACAAACGCACTTTGAGCGCCCCCTTAGACTCAATCGATTTTGTTCAAATTTTGAACGTACAGTGTATCAAACAATTGTCCGTACAGCGATTTTTTCGTCAATTTTATATATTCAAATGTTTATAACTTTTTTATACGTCAATTAAAAATGCTGAAATTTTGACCAATCATAAACCATATACTGAAGCTCCATTGGTAAAATTTTGATTGAGATTGAAAAAGTTTTCTGAAAGTTTTAGATATTTTAGTAAAACTTAAAAGATTTTTAACGAATTTTTAAAACATTATATCTCAATATGTACTTGACGAAACTTTTTAATTTTTTGTTGTGTTACAGCTTATATATAAGGCTTTCATATGCAGCTGCGTTTAAGGTTTTATATTCACTACGAAAAATATGAAAAATCTGTATGTGTTCTGAGTACTTTTTTGGAAATTTATCGTATTTTGACAAAAAAAAGTGCTAAGTGTTTCCAACTTTTTAAAACTTTCTCAATATAAAATTTTTATACGGGACTTACTAAACTACTAAAGTATCGCTGAAAAAATCAGTAGGATTTCAAATAAAAATCTGAAGAAAATTATAAATGAATTCCTGAAAGAATTTTTGAAAAAAAAAACTGATATATTTTAGGAATCCATAGATGAATTTTCTGAAGAATTTCCAGGAGTACCTGATACCTAAATGAACACCTGGAAATCCCTGGTAGGATACCTTACAAAACCTCTTAAGATATTTTTGAAAAAGAAATCCTAGAGCAATCCCTTAATTAAAATCTTGGACAATTATTTTAATGAATTCCCAGAGGAATCCATTGAGAAATTTGTAGAGGTACGCTTGGAGCGAACCCTGGAGAATGTCTTCCAGCTTTTCCGCAAGAATCCTTATACGAATTTCTGAAAGACTATGTAGAAAAGTTTCTGAAGGAATCCTTGTCGGATTTTCTAAGAGTGTCTTACGATATCATTGAAGAAATTCCTGGAACAGAAACACCTTGAACGTATACCTTAAGGAATGTGAAGGAATCTTGGGAATTTCCATAACAATCTGTTGTAGAATTTCTAAAGCAATTCGTAGAGAAAATTCTTCAGAAAGCTTCTGAGAAAATTTTCTAGGGGTTCTGATTTTTTTATTTTAATATGTATCCATGAATCATTTTCTCAGTACATCCATGGAGTATTTTTGAGAAAGTTCATGGAAGGTTTCCTAGATGAATGCTTCGAAAAATTTCTGATTTCACCATTTAAAAAATTGGAGAAATTCGTAGAGTAAAGTAGGGCAAAAGTTCAAGTGGGGCTGCTACGAACATACATGACTTTTTGCTGATATCTCAGTTGAATGGTGATTGATCGGCTGTGCGAATCTCGGCAAAAGAATGTCAATTATCCGAGCTCAACTGAGTGTGCACCCTAGGATGGATTTCAGCAAGGGTCCATAAAAGAATCATTTTCGGAGATATTTGTAGAGAAAACTATGGAGGAAAACCTGCAGATATTTCTGAAGAAATTATTATTCAAATTTAGAATAAAAGCCATGGGAGATTTTCCGAAAGAATTCCTCGATCAATGTGAAGGAGCCCCTAGGGCAGTTTCTATAGTAATTTTTGTGGAAAATTCCCGAATCGACCTAACATTTTTAAGAGCCCCTGGAGGAATTTCTAGTGATATTACAAGAAGATTTTCTGACATAAATTGTGAAACTTCTGGAAGAATCCCTAGTGGAATTTCTGGAGAAATTGGAAGTTTCCAGGAAATTTCAAGGAAACACTGCGGTGTGCCCACTGTGCTGCTAATAAAACAAAACAAAAAGCCTTTCGTCGGATCATGAATCGGTAATAATTTAATGACTTTTTTAGCAAGCATCTAATCGTTTTGCGGTCTTCGAAGGAGAGATTCATAGATGATTTCTCTACAAGAAGCGTTGGTCGGTTTGAATTAGGGAGACAAGGGGCGACCTCTGGGATTTTTTGTCTGAAAGTGTAATTTTCCCATAGTAAATACTATGCAAACTTTGAAACGCTTGCGCTACATTATAGTTTCAACGATTGCGATGAAATTTTGTACAGTTCATATGGGACCTTAATAAATAGAATCCAAAAAGTCGACTGGAGCGAGACTTTGATGTTCGTTCCATACTATTGACCATCGCCGTCCCCTGAACACGAAGAACTGATCTCGATTCCACTAACGCACATGGTTTGCTCCTCTTCACAATCCAATTCTCATTGTGATGAAGTTATAAGGTGACTATATGGCAGTGAACGTATGTATTGATGTTTTACATGCATACATAATTCCAAATATGTACTAGACTTTACAAATACTGGTTGAGTGAGAAATGGACATAGATGGAGTGGAATTGGTAAGGAAGTTACACTTCCTCTCGGTGAGACTCGAACTCACCACTATTAATCACTACCCAGTCAACCAGTGATCGTATAAGATGTTGCATAAGATGATGAAGTGGAGGCAATATGCGTACATTTTACATGCGCCTAAATGGAGGCATGTACGCATATGGCCTCCACTTTATCATCTTATGCAACATATTATACGATTACTGGTTGTCTGGGTAGACAGGCATGGTAGCACTACACCACGAGAAGGATCGAAGATGGAGTGATTCACCTGAATACAAATTCAACTCAAAGTTACGCATCTACGTAACACATCTACGCATCTATTGTCTATGTATTATTATTACTATATATTTAAGACACTTTACCACTTAAGTGGCATTCGTGTCTACCTTGTCTATGTATGTATGTAAAGGCTTGCAAGAACACAATTTCCGAGTGAAATTAACTTACTTGAGAAGAAGGTTTATGGTTACCAATAATTTTCTAAGATGGGTAAAACTCATAACAGAGCAAACCTACATAAGATTTGAGAGATAGATGCTGTGATTGGAAATACCTTGTTTTTTCATTAAATTAAAAGAAAGCTGCTCCAATAATCCATGAATTCAGCTAATAGCAGCCTTAAATAGATCCGTAGTTCATCTGTGCAATATAAAAATAACGTGGGGTTATAAACTCTCAAAAGGCTCAATAACTACTAATATTCGGTTTGGTGTTTGCTCGGGTTTACCTACCACTAATCTTCAAGGAAAATCATTCTTCAAAGTCAAGCTAACACCTAGCCATTAATTCCAAAACTACAGTGACCCCACACCGTTGAATCACCCACAGTTTATGAATCAGCTGGCTTTAAATAACAAAATCAGAAGGTAATTTGTCACAAAACATCTAAAAAGTATTTTTGCTAGACAAACCCTTGTGTATATCGAACGTCACAACAGTTGTTACAGCGCGGAATCTGATATTGTTTCCGAAATCAACAAAAATTGTCGGCTTGATTTTTATGCTGTCATTGTTGCCATTTTTTAGTCGCTTTTGTAAGACACACGGCTGTTGTTGATAAGAAAAAAATGACAATTTAGACGATTCTGTACAGCTTTTTGAGGAAAAATCGAACAGTAACCTACTGTAACATGATGAATCAGCATGTTTATGAAGGCAAAGTGTTGTGGAATGACGATTTCACATAAAAATGGAAGAAAACATCTGATTCATAAATTGTGGGGAAAAAACGGGTATGGCACAATTTATGAATCAGGTGAAAATCTGCTGAACTTTTGCATTTTTGAATTATATTCACCAGGTTTTCTATTTTTGTAAGAAATGCTCAGCATCTTATAGAACCTGGATCGATTTCGACAGATTCGATGCCATTTTGTATGATGTTATCGCTCCTGGACACTTGATAAAGAGCGTATCAGGAACGAATATTGATCTAAAGCACAGGATTTTGTTTATTTTAGGGCTACGCTGATTAAAATATGTGTGATGAGATAGTACAAAACAAAATTTGAAAACATGTTGGTAGCAAGGATGCTTTAACTCACCTGACAATCTTTAAATTCATTTGTCTGTAACCCAATTCAGAAGCTTGTTACTACAATGTGATGTTCGGCAAACTTGTAGGGCAGTGTTTTCCCACCAATTATCACCAAGGACATCATGTTATAACTCCCATATCTATGGCGTGACAACGCTAGGATTACCTACTCATCCTAAATGATCGCAAAATTCAATCGTTTAGTAACAGTTGGAGGTAGGCTCAGTGTACCAGTTATGGCTATAGTACCTCAAATTCGCCATAGTTGATTTTCAACCTTTAAAGATACAAATCAACTAGAAAAAATTCGTGAAAAACAGACCACGATCACAAAAGATGATTGCAATCATTCAAACTTCACAATTTGCTCAAATTATGGTAGAAATAAATCATTTTCCTTAACTTTTTGGCCTCCTTGCACCCTATTTCGCCATAGTGTACCAGTTATGGCAAATCCCATAAGGAATGCATGTAAATAGTGCGAAGTGGAACCCAAATTAACAAATGTGTCCATAACTGGTACAGGGTTCCTATCATTGGCACACGCCGTAATAAATACTAAAAGTGGTTTTGGTTCCGTTTTAATATTTTTTCTGTGAAGTATGAAAACTTATCAATCATTTGACTTATTGCATGCATTCGTCGGTCTTCTTCTTATTTTTGTAGAAATAGTTTTTCTTAGGTAGTGCGATAACTGGTACAGGCACCCTACCAACACTTTCACGCCGTAAATATAAAAGTTATAATATGGCGTCCTTGGAGATAATTGTAAGATAAACACTACCTCACAAGTTTGACGAACATCACATCGTAGTAACAAGCTTCTGAACTGAGTTATAGACGCTTAAATTAAATGATTGCCAGGTGAGTGAAAGCATCCTTGGTTGGTGGCCTCAACTTGGGTCTAAAAAAGATTTTCGATGAAATCACCGCCTTATTCATTTGAACCTTTTCTGATGCTATATAACACCAATAGAGAATATCAAGCAGCGATGAAAAACGCTTCTTGATCCCGATCTTCAATAATTGACTATAAATAGTCTTTAACCCTCTTTAATACCAGTTTTGCGATACCTTTTAGTGCATGTATAGTTGCATAGTTGTAAAATTGCCCATGCAAATCGAATGTGAGAATACTATGTTGCAGTTTTGTTCATTTTAAAAGTAGACACACCTGTCTGAAATTGATTCAGATTTTTGGCAGATGTCTATTATGTGTTCTGAGATGATGGTTCTACTGCCATTGAGGTGTATGGTGTCATGAGCTTTAAGAAATTTGCCAAAATTTCGATGATTCATAAATAGTGTCTCAACTGATTCATATCTGTGGGCAAGTATTCTGCTGATTCATAAACTGTGGTTTCCGGCGTTCTTCGAGAAAGTCAAAATTTTAACATTTTTCATTAAATTCAACGAACAAAGTGTTCATGAATTAGAAGTATAGACATAATCCTACTGTTTGGTTTTGACTACATTGAAATATATGGTTCATTTTCTTTTGTATTATTATTTTTATGATGCAAAAACCTTTAGATGATTCATACGTGTGGGGTCAGTGTACTTTTCAGTAGGTAGCCTTTACTATTGAATGGATGATAGGTGACTTATTGGGAAAGAGCTTATCTTCATCGCCGACTCGAAAGTTTGTCAATGAATGAAAGAATTTCGCAACAATGTTCTACTACCAACCGCCTTAGAAATAGTACTTTTTTTACTACTATCGTAACCTCCTCTGACGTATCTATTCATTCATAACTATAACGATATCCCGCCACCGTACGCTCGGATCGTAAAACAAGATTTATGAGCCCTTATTCCCATTTATGCTTTCAGAGGAAAGTACTCCTACCGGAAAATAGCGGAGAAGAATAGCAGTGTCGGTGCTAATATTGTTCGTCAATGCGAAAACCACTACGACACGTACTACGTGGACATTTTGGAGCGCGAGTAAGTATCCAAGATGATGACGATCGATTTCGAGGTGATTCACCAGGTGATGTGTTGTCAAGCGATCGTCATCCACTCCGTTTTATGACCATCGCGTCATTTTATCACCCACCACCCTCCTCTAGGAACCAAATGAAAACTTATAAGCTCACCTACGCGGAGAATCGATGGCATGTGCATCGCGGCCCCAGCGAAGTGACGGCGTACGACGAACTGCTCGACGCACTGCGCAATCTGAATCCGAAAATCAAGAATCTGTACCGACTGTCGCCGACGGAGCACGACAAGGCGCCGAATCTCCTGCTGTGCCAGCCCGAGAACGACATGACATCGAAGAAGCTGCTCCGGGACGCCGGCGAAATGCAACAGGTCCGGCCGCAGATTGTCAACGCAGCCAAGGAGCTGGCGATCAAGCGAAGTGAGTGGATGGAGGTTGGTGTGTTTTATAATTCAGATAACTGAAAGTTGTATTTCTTTGTAGATGCGTTGAAGAATGAAGGCGATGGGTTCTTCGAAAAGACAAGAGCTGAATTATTTCTTCCGAATAATACCAAAATGGAAGTGACGTTGAAGCTGCTGAAGAACGACAAAAAGGACGAACATTTGAGTGTGAGTAAAAATAGCATTATTTAATCATTTTAGTGGCCCAAACTGGAAACTAGTATTTGGATACAGCTTCCTTGGTTTAAGGTCAATCTGAACGGATGCTTTTGGATTACTCGACGTTTCGCCTGCTTCATTTGGCCTTTATCAAGTGTAAAATCAGTCAACCGCTAGCACTTACTGTAAACTTTAAGTGGCTACGCAGTCTCGATTCTTAAAACGAGTTAATTATTTACTCAACGTTTCGGCACTTAGAGTTGGTGCCTTCATCAGGGGGAAAATAATGTTCACGTTTTATCTCATTTTTACAACATCAAATTCAATATAAAAGTGAATTAACAATATTTCTCCATACACGGTTCATTGCTGTCGTTCTCTATCCTCGGTCACGCCCGATGCTCGCCAAGACACGCTCCAGCTGATCCGCCCATCGTGCTCCCTGCGCTTCACGCCTTCTTGCATCAACTGGATCAGTCACGAATACCAACTATGCAGGGTTGTCTTCCAACATTCTTGCAACATGCCCTGTCCACCGTATCCTTCCGGCTTCTGGATGCTGAGTTCACCGTGAAGTGCAGCGATCTCTTGGTTCATCCTTCCCCTGCACCCCGCCGAAGATCGTCCTTAGCACGCGTCGCTCAAAAATTCCGAGTGCTTGCAAGTCCTCCTCGAGCATGATCCATGTCTCGTGTCCGCAGAGGCCCACCGGTCTTATCAGCGTCTTGTACATGGTGCGTGGGTGAATCTTTTTAGGCCACAGCTTCTTCTGCAGCCCATAGTAGGCTCGACTACCACTGATGGTGCGCCTTCGTATCGTATTTCACTGATAGCTTTGTTGTCAGCTATCAGTAAGTATCCGAGGTTCTCCACCATCTGGAAGGTATCCTCGTCTATCGTCAGATTACTATAAAATGCTCCTGAAGAAGTTCCTGGGAAAATCCCTGAGGGAGATGCTGAAGGAAACCCTAACTTATGAAGGAATTCCAAAAAGAATCCCTAGGAGTTCCTGAGATACTGCCGTTTTAAGCATATCTGTACCATGTTGTTTTTCTACGCATACTGTCCCACTGCTCTAACTTAAGTTCTATCTTAAAATTAATGTCAGAAAGATGCCTCACGTGATCATGAAATATTTATGTGTGATCAAAATGGATAAAATATCAAATTAACTTCAAATCGCTCTGTTACTGAGAAAAACACGGCTAGAATGCAAAACAACATGGGACAGATATGCTTAGAAGGGCAGGATAGGTCTTTAAGAATTCTAGAAGAAATTTCTGCAGGAATTTCGTAAGAGTTCCTGATGAACCCTCCGAAAGAGTTCATGGAAAAATTCCTGTAGGATTCCTGAAGGTCCCCTAAAAATATCCTGAAAAAATCCTCGAAGCACTTCATGATACATCCTCAAAGAAACTCCTGGAGAAACCCCTGAAGGATTACTAGAGGTGTACCTCAAGAAAGTAAAAAAAAAAAACCTTAAGGAACACCAGGTGAAATCCCTCGAAGAATTCTGGGAGGAATTTTTGAAGGAATTCCTGAACTGTTTCTTGAGAAATTCCTGGACGAATCCTAGAAGGAGTCCCTGAATGAGGAATTCCTACAAAAGGATTCGAGGAGAAATTCCTAGTTCTTGAAGACGTTCTTAAAGAAATCCCAGAAGGAGTTCCTGAAGAAATTTCTCCAACAGTTCCAAAAGAAATCCCTCAAAAAATTCCAGGAAAAATCATTGACGAAACTTCCAGAGAAATTCCTAAAATAATTCCTGGATAAATCACTGAAGGAGTTTCTGGAGGAATCCTTAAAGTTTATGAAGAAATCTTTCAAGCAATTCCTTGAAAAAATCCACACAAGAATCAAGGTGCAATCTCTGAATGAATTCCTCGGGAAATGTTTGGAGGAGTACCTGGACAATTCCATGGTGAAGTTCCTTAAGAACTTCCTGATGAAGTTCCTGAAAAATTCACTGAAGCAGTTTATGGATAAATGCTCGATGAAGTTCCTAGCGAAATATTTCCATAAATTCCTGAAGTCTCAAAGATTTCCACGAAAATCTCTGAAGAAATTCCAAAAGGCATTCCTACAGGAATTGCCGTAGAATTGAAGGAGAAATTATTGAAGCAGTGCCCGGAGGAATTTATGAAGAAATCCCTCAAGGAATTCCAGGAAAATCCCACAAAGAATTCTAGGATAAATTCACGAAGAGTTCCTGGAGAAATCTTTCTAGATGTCCCAAGATAAATCTCTGAAGAAGTTCCTTGAAAATTCCCTAATCGAGTTCCCGACGAAATTTCCGAAGGAATTTGAGTAGAAATTCATGAAGAAGTTTCCGGAGAAACATCCCTAGCAATTGCAAAGGTTACAAGGAAAATCCCTAAAGCAAATTCTGGAGAAATTCAAGAAGAATTTTTCTAAGAAGCACTGGAGAAATCACTGAAGATTTGTATGATGGAATCCTTTAAAAATCCCACAAAGAAATCTAGGTACCTGAAGAAATAACTGCAGAAATTCCTGAAGAGCTCATGTAAAAATCCCTGAAAAAGTCCATGGAAAAATATCTGAAGGATCTGGAGGAATCCATGAAGAAGTTCCTGAAGAAAGCCGTCATGGAATTCCAGAAGAAACCCATTAAGAAATTCAAGGGAAATTCTTAAAGAAATTCCTGAAGAAATACCAAAAGAGTTCCTGCAGAAATACCTGAAGAAATTCCCGGAGAAATCCTGCTATAAGTTCCAGTAGGAATCCTTCAAGGAACTTAAAGAGATATTCTTCAAAGAGTTTCAGGACAAATCTCTTAAAGAATTCCTAGAAAATCTGAAGGTACTGCTTATGCTCGATTAGCAAATGTATGGACCAATAATCCGATTATTGCGGTACCGGAAAATTTCAAGAACACCATATGCTGCTATAGTCCGGCAGCTTAAAATGCATGACTATTTAATAAAAATAGAGTCTACCTCAAGGAGTTGGTTAGAGATTCCTTATTAAATTGCTCCAGGAATTCCTTTAGAAATTTCTCCAGAAATTCTCCAAGATATTCATCCCAGCATTTCACCGAGCCATTCCTTTAAAAAATTCAGTTCCCGCAGAAATTTCATCAACGATGGCAGAAGAGTTCCTCTAGCAAATTCTTCAGAAGTTTCATCAAAGATTACTCCAGCTATTTTTTTTTTTTCAATAATTCCTTCAGAGATTCTTCGGAAGTTCCTTCGAGTATTCATCCAGAAATTTCTCCAGCGATTCCTTCCGAAATTCAGATTTTTTTGTACGAATTCTTTCTGAAATTTTAAATAGAGCTCTACAAGAAGTTCCTTTCTCCGGAGATATTTTCAGACATTACTTCAGAAATTCCTCTAGAAAGTTCTCAAGATTTCTTCTAGAAGTTCTTCTTGGGGCTTTCTCAGAAGCTCTTCAAATTACACTATAAGCTCCTCTTAGGATTCATTAGGACCTTTCTTCAGGGATTTTCTCGGGGACCCTTCAGAGATTCTTTCAGAAATTCCTTCAACAATTTTTTCTGATTTGTTTCAAATTCCTGCTGGACTTGCTCCGAAAATTCCTCTAGCGATTATTCGAGAAAATGTTTCAGAGACTTTTGTCCACTCATATCTTCATAAGTTTTGAAAGAAATTGTTTTAAGAACTCTTCCAGAAGTATATCCAGCTGTTCTTTCAGGGTATGCTTCAAAACATCCTTAAACTATCGCTTCAGATATTCATTTGGGAATTTATTCCAGAACTCCTCCAATACCGTTGCCTGCAGTTTTTTCTCGGATTCCTAAAAAAAATATTTCAAAAATTTCTCCATTTCGGGTTCTCTTCAGAAATTCCTCAAGAGTGTCCCTTAGAAATCTCTTTAGGGATTTTTTTTCCAAATCTTTCCTGTATTCCTTCAAAAATTTCTTATATTTTTTTTTTTGAGGAATTTTTCCAGAGCGATCTAAAGGGTTTCCTCCAGAAACTCCTCAAAAGATTAATTTAGATTTTTTTCACATATTTTTTTTCTAGGAATTTCTTTAGAGCCATCCCAAGGAGTTCTACGGGGTATGGTTGGATTTACGTAAAATTTGGTATATTCGGCTTTCAGTCACAGAAAATCGTTGAAATAATCAATAGATCATTGTCAACATTTCGATCCTGTGGTTGGGATCTTCATCAGGGCTCGTTGTGAATCAACTTGTTTGAGATTTGTACTGTTCACACGGTGGAATATCGCTTTTTGTTTTGCACCGCATTTGTTTCATTGGACCCTAGCAGTTCGATTGAAATGGTGGGTGGGTAAACAGTTCGTGTCACAACACTTGGCACATTGGGAATACTTCTGTTCGTGCTGGCCGAGATGGAATTACTCTTCCAGGTATTTCCTCGAGACTCCTGCAAAAATTAATTCAAAGATTTTTTGAGAAAATTTATTTAGATAATTTTGTTCAGATTTTTTTCATAAAATTAGGAAAAAATTTGGAATATTCAGAAGTATCTCCAGGAATAACTTTAAAAAATCCCTCAAGGAATCCTTGGAAAAATTCTCCAGTATTTGAAGTATCATGATGTATTTCTGTAAAATCCGTGAATGGTATTTCTAAAGGGACAGGAGAAGTAGTACCAAAAAGAAATCTTTTAGAAATTCCACAGAGAAACAGATGTCACACTCTACTTGCACTGTATCGATCACCTTTTTAACGGTGAATTCAAATATTCGGTAGTTGGTCAACTGGTGCACGGCGCTTAAATCGTTTTTACTCCTGTTTGACGTTTGCTTACTACCGTCATCTAGTGGTTGCACGGCCAAGCACAGCATGAATTGTATTGGGCGGTTACGTTTTCGTGACGATGTTTTTGACTGATATTTGTTCCAAGAGTTACGTATGTTTCTCTGTGGAAATTCCTTCAGTAGCCCCTGACAAAATTTTCCAATGCATTCCTGGAGGAGCCGTTGGAAGATTTTTTTGAAAAAGCTCTAGATAAATTTCTGAAAAAAATGTCCATGAATTTCTGAAGAAATCCCGTATTGACATTCATGATAAAAACAATCCAAAACTACTGAAAGAGCCTCTGGAAATATTTCTGGAGGAATTCTTAAGAAGTTTCAGAAAAAACCGTAGAGGAACTTTTAATAAAGCCTTTAAGGAAATTTAAAAAAAAAATCTTATGTCTAATTTCTAAATAAATCTCTGGAGATATTCTTTGAGCAAATCCATGGAGGAATATCTGAACGAATCCCAGGAAAATTCTCAAAAAAACTCTGAAAAAAAAAATCCTTGAGTAATACCTGGAAAAACTGCTTGAGAAGCCCTTGGTGGAATTGCTTCAGGATTTTTTTGGAAATATTAAACAGCATTCCCGGAAGAATCCCTAATTAAAATGCAAGAGTTTTCTGAAAGAAGGCTGGGAGGAAGTGATGAAAGTTTTTTGAAAGGAAATCGTGGAAGAATGTCTCGAGAAACACTTAAGCTTCTATAAATTACAATAGAAAAATCTCGCGACAAATTTCCAAAGCAATTTGTGAAGTAGTTTCTAGCAAAGATTTCTTGAGAAAGTCCTGAAGGTATCGTAAGAAGAAAACCTGGCTAGACTATCCGAATGGTTTTCCGAAAAAAAATCCCAAAGAACTTTCTAAAATAATCACTCTCCAAAACGTTCATGAACGTGTAATATATCTAATGCAATGTAATGTAACATATTTTACGGCACCTCGTGAATTTGAATGTTCACAATACAAAACAGCAGCGAGTAACCCAAACAAAGAACGAAAAATAAAGCAAAGCAAAACAAAGCAAACACATCGTAGTTGCTACTCCGTTATTGACCAGAACAATCGAAGTTGCACAGAGAACCAATGAATGATGCTTGGGACTAGCTACACACACTCAATGTGCACAATTCGAGAGTTCAACATTTGAAAGTCAATAACGGCGCCGGCCACGTCCTTACGATCATCGGGAAAGGGAAGGAATGTTAGTTCGACAACCGCATCCCCACAGTTGTCTCGGGAAGGAGTATTTGTTAGTGGGGTAGGGTAAGGTGTGGATCTTGGAGCCACCTTTGGTAGGGGATATGATCCACAAACCATATAAAAATACACGTCGCGGTCCTCATCACGGTTATTATTTATTTGCTCGCGATGACCACCTCTCACAATATTAAGGGTATTACACATACTGTAACGATCGTTTAATATGTTGCATGCTTCATAACATTACCTTTTTACATTGAATCTCACAAATGCTTCGCATTTCCATTCACAGGATTTCCTCCAGTTGGCGGACTTTTGGGCGAGTATAGACTGTCGAAACATCATAAAACTGTACGGTGTAACGTTGTTCAAACCCGTTGCCATGGTGCTCGAAAGCTCCCGGGACAGTCCTCTGGATGAGTTCCTGCGACAACATCGGAAGATTTCCTTTTCGTCGCTTATCGATGTGGCCCACTCGCTGGCCTGTGCTCTCTATTACCTGCAGGAGAAGGGACTCGTGCATGGACGGATACGATGTTCCTCGATGTTAGTGACGGCGTACGAGCGGAGTGAGAACCGCTTGATAGGCAAACTGGGTGATCCGGGACTGCGCCAGCAGCATCAATACACGGAGCAGGATTTGCTGTGGATACCGATCGAGTACCACGATCTGGGACAAAGTGATGTGCAATTGTTGAAACGGGACCTCAGGGCGGATATCTGGGCCTGTTCGACGACTTTGTGGGAAATTTTTAGCCGTGGCAAAGGGCTTACGCCGCGGAATGTTAAGCAGTTTATTGCTTCCGGTCGGAGATTGGAAGCACCAGCCGAGTGCAAACACATAAAGGAGATCTACCAGTGCATGTTCTACGGGTGGGCGGTGGATCCAGACAAGAGGTTCGCACCGCAGATGATCATTTCGAAATTGGTGCAAGCAAGTAAGTATTTGAAAAACCTTTCGTTTTTTCTTTGTTACATGGTATCGTTGAATACGGATCCACATAATCGAAGTGTTTAGTAAGCATTAAACTAACACACATTTGTATTTTCATTGTAGAACAAAGAAAACATTATTGTGAGATACCCCAAACGGGTATACTGAACGGAACAACGAATTCAGCCAACGGCTCTTACTCACATCAGAGTATAAATTCTTTCGAAACAGGTATTTGAAGCTACTGACTGCTATCACCCAACAAAAACTCACACTCCATTTCTCAACCCCCAGATTCTACCCTCCTAAACTCGCGAACGGACGTATCCAATTCGTCGTACGTAAGCAACGGCAGCGACGGCGATGCCGGTAGTAACGCTTCGAGTGAATGCAGCTCTCAGCCGCTCATCTCCAACGGTGGTTCTAGTCATTACAGCACCGGTTCGCACAGTGGCTGGGGACAGGCCCAGGCGGAGAACTTCCTGTACGACTGTCCGGACTTTATCGAGCTTTCGAATGGGTCGAAGGTGATATTCCAAGGGGAGCTGGGTCAGGGCCACTACGGCAAAGTATACTGCGGATGCATCGATGACGGCGTGAACCAAATACAGGTCGCCCTGAAGACCATCTATCCGATCAGTCCGCTGGATGCGGAGATAGCAAAGACTGACTTCAAGCGGGAGGTGTCCATCATGAAAAAGCTCAATCATCGGAACATCGTGAAGCTGATAGACTTTATCGACGAGATCGACAAGCTGGTTGTGATTATGGAGTTCATGGAGAAGGGCTCGCTGCTAGATTTTGTCAGCTACAACAGGCACAATCTGACGAAGCTGAATTTGCTACGGTTTTCCAAGGATATTGCTAATGTGAGATAGCTTTGTTGGAATTATCCCTTTTGAGTTTTATTGTAATCGATTTTTTACCCTAGGGAATGAACCATCTATTCGAGAAGAAAATCATCCATCGGGATCTGGCGGCACGGAACATCCTGGTCCAGAGTATGGACTGTGTGAAAATCTCCGACTTTGGATTGGCTCAGGTCACGGACGGTGGCAATTACTACGTAGCGCAGAATAACCGGGATTTGCCCATCAAGTGGTACTCGCCGGAGACGCTGAAGACCATGAAGTACTCCTTCAAGTCGGACGTGTGGTCCTTTGGGGTGACACTGTTCGAGATGTTCACGTACGGGGAGACGCCTTTCCCGGAGTTGGAAATTCGAGATGCGGGGCAGTTGTTCGATTTGCTGACGATTCAAAGAATCAGGTGAGTAGCGTTGAAGATAGGAAGTCGTTAGGTAGGGTGACGAAGGGTATTATCGGCAGGTTTGTTCTCTTCGTCATGGGGGATTTTTGTGGGCCAAATTGTCTGAAATTTGGGCATATAACTCAGCTTGATTGGGAAGGATTTGGGGCCAACTCTGAGTTCAAAAAGTTTCAAAAAACCCCCCATGACGAAGAGAACAAAACTGCCGAAAATACACAATTTCTCCTATATCAGGTATATACCCAAAAATATGTACCTATTTTCAAAATAACTCGGAATGACTTCTGCGCAATCGAAACCTACGCTTCCGTCACTCTTCTGTGACATGTGTGTTGCTTGAAAATTTCTGGGGAAATCCTTACACAAAATTTGGAAGGAGATCCTTGGTAAAATTGCCGAAGGAATCCTAGGATGAGTCTTAAAATAATTGTTGGAGGAAACCCTTTCCCGAAGAAATACGTCTTGTTCTGTACCGAATTTTCGAACCCTCTAAGCAGAATACCCTATTCGAATGAGTTTTTTTTTGTTTTTTTTTTTTAACTGTATTAACGAGATTTCTAGCCCTAGGCTAGTTCATCTCGGGACCCACACTTTACTTCCCTTCCGAAGGAAGAACTCACATTTTGCGAGTTTGTCGGGAGTGGGATTCGATCCCAGGTCCTCGGCGTGATGGTCAAGTGTTCTAACCATCACACCAGGTTCGCTCCACTATTCGAATGAGTGTAATCAGTTTTGTACCTTTTAATGCCGCCCTATTTTGCTTATCCTTTGACAGATACGCGTATTTCGACTACCACTTGTAATCTCCTTCAGTGTTGGTAAGCAAAATAAGGCGGAATTTAAAGTTACAAAACTGATTACACTCATTCGAATTATGAAGGAGTTCCTTGACAATTTTTTGGAAGAATCCCTGAAGGATTTTCTAAAGGAACACCCGCAAATATCCTAAAACAATGTCTGGAGAAGTTCCGAGTCGGACATCGTCCTGTCGATGGGCAACGTCGAGCCCGAAACCGGTCGACTTAAAAGGTAAATTAAAACATCTTTAATTTTTTTGTAAGAACTATAAGTGTTATGTATTGTCTCGCGCCGCGTGTTTTGTGTAATTGTGAAAGTACTCCTGGATGACTTCTCGGAGAATTTCCTGGCTCCTGTATGCTGCCCCCAATCGCAAAACAGTCTCATATGAATAGGAAACCCAGCAAAGATGGGACTGTTATGCGAGTGGCGGCAGTATGCATCCATTTAAAATTATCTTAAAGAATTCCAATACAAATCGCTGGAGGAATTCTCCTAGAAATCCTTGAAGTAACTCCAAAAAAAAACTCCATGTAATCCTGGAAGATCCTGAAAGATCATGGAAGGAATTCTGAAATTTCTGAAGGAATCCCAGATTAAATTTTTGAAGAGATCCCGAGAGGAATTCTTGAAGGAATCACTAGAGGAATTCCTGGAGTGATTCCTGAAAGAACTCTCGGAGCAATATCTGGAGGAATTCTTGGAGAAATTCATGGAGGAATTCCTGGATGAATTCCTGCAAGAATGTCTGAAGGAATCCTTGGATGAACTTTCAAATGAAGTATACTTGAAAGAACCGATAGGAGCTCCTGCAGATATTCCTGGAAGAATCCCTAGAGGAATTCTGGGAGGATCCCTTGGAGACATTTCTGAAGCAATCTCTCGAAGAATTCTTGAAGAAACTCCAAGTGAAATGTCTGGAGAAATTCTTGCAGGAATCCCAGGAGGAATTTCTGGAAGAATACCTGGACTATTTTCCGGAGACAATCCTGGATAAATTCCTGGAGAAAACCCTGAAATAATTTTTGGAGAAATCCTTGGATGAATTACTGGAGGAATCTTTTGAGGAATTCTGGAAGGAATCCTTGGAAGTATTTTCGGACCAATACCTGGAGGAATTCCTAAAAGAATTCCTGGAGGAATTCCTGAAAGAATTCTCGGAAGAATTCCGGGTGGAATTCCCGGAGGAATCCCGGGAGGAATTTCTGAAAGTATACCTGGAGCAGTCATTGAAGCAATTTCTGCGGGAATCCTGGAGGATTCCCTGAAACAATTCAGGGACTTTTTCAAAAATCCCTGTTAGAACTCCTTCGAAAACTCTTTCAGGAATACTTCCCACAATCATCCATATATTTTTTCATAGAAATTCCTTAATAAAAATCTTCCATAGCTTCGTTAAAAAAAAACTCTTCAGTGAATAATTCACAAAGTCTGCTGGAGATCCGGTTTGAAAAGCCTTCAATGATGCCTAGCATTATTCCATCATAGAGTCTTCCACTATTTTCTTCTAGAGCTCCTGTAGAGAATCTCCCATTTATCGTTTCCAAAATTGCTGCATGGATTCCTTTATAAAATTCTTCAGAAATTTCTCTCAGAATATCTCTTACGGATTCTTTAATCCAGAGGTCCTTGAGAAAACGTTATTTTCATTGCTTCATAAATTTCTCAATGAATTTGTTCGGAAATTTCTCCATACGTTTCATCAGAAAGAAGAAATCCAAGAGGAACTTCTGGAACTTCTTTCAAATTGCTGGTAGAACTCCTGGAGGCATTCCTAGGGAAATCCCTAGAGGAAATCTTGGAGGAATCTCTAGAGGGACTATGGGAAATTTTTGGAGAAATTTCTGAAAAAAATCTTGAGAATGTCCATCCCTAGAAGAATTTCTGGAGGAATTCCTGGAGGAATCCTTGGAGAATTTCTGGAGAAATCCCTGAGGCAATTCCTGGAGGAATCACTGCAGCAATTCCTAAAGGAATGCTTGGAAGAATTCCTGGAGGAATGTCCATGGAGGGTTTTTTGGAGGAACCTCTAGAGAATTTTTTGGATGAATCCTTGGGGAATTTCGGGAGGAATCTCTGAAGCAATTCCTAAAAAAATGCTTCGTAGAATCTCAGGTGAAATCCCTGGGAGAATCCCTAGAGCAATCCCTGGAAAAAAAATCCTGGAGAAATCTCTGGATGAATCTCAAGAGGAATTCCTGGAGGAAGCCCTGCTTAAATCACCGGAGGAATACCTGGATAAATCTTGCAGGAATTCATAAAGGAATTCCAGGTTTTTTGCTCTTAGTAAGACGTTTGTTTGAATAAAATAATAGTATAAATTTGAGAATTTTAAGCTACATCCTATAGCAGCATATGGTTCTAGGAAGTCCTTCTCTTTCCCTGATGGAAATGGTTCCGGCATATTCGGAAAATTTAGCATGTTGGTATTTCATGAATAAAAATCACAAAATTTAGTCATTTAACCAAGCTTTTTATTTGGTAAAATTCTGCCCCCTACCCCCTCTGGTTACGCCCATGAGAAATCCCACAAGCTTATTCTGAATTAATCAGAAATTTTCCCAGGGATTTGTTAGAAAATCATTTAAAGTTTCCTTAAGAACTTTTTTCCGGGATATTTTCAGAAAAGATTTCAAAAGCTTCAGGGAGCCTTTTGGAAATTTGATCTTTTCGTCAGAATTTTGCCCAAAGATTCTAACACTGATTCTTAAAAAAAATCCTACAGGAGTTCTTTAAGAAATTCGTTCAAAGATTCTACTTGATATTCATTAAGAAAATGGAAATTTTTCAAAAAATCTTCTAGGTTTTTTTTTCAGTAAATCTTCCAATAATTTCTTCAGGGATTCCCTTGGTCATTTCTGTAAGTATTCTTTTGAAAATCTCCTAAGAAAAACCTTCGTGGATTCTTTCATAAACTCTTCAAAAGATGTGTTAGGAAATTGTCTTTAGGGATTGCTTTAAAAATCCCTCCGGAGATCCTCTGAGTAATTGCATGAGGATTTTTTTCCCATAATTCTACAAAAATGAAAAAAAAAAAATACATGCTTCAGAAATTCCACCAAGATCCTTTCACAACTCACCCTGGGATTCCTTAAAAAATTTTCCAAGGATTTATTTGGAAATTTTCTTCAAAGAAAATTGCTCTAAACATCCATCCAGGGGTTCTTAAAAAAAATCCACGAATTCTTTTACTAAATTTTAGCAAAAAATCCTTTTTCTGGGATTCCTTAAGAATTTTTTTAGGAACTTTTTTCAGAAATGCCTGTTAGAACCCATTCGAAAACTCTTTCCGGAATACTTCCTACAATCATCCATACATTTTTTCATAGATAATCCTTGAAAAAATCTTCCATAGATTCGTTAAAAAAACTCTTCAGTGATTACTTCACAAAGTCTGCTGGAGATCCATT
This sequence comes from Aedes albopictus, assembly GCF_035046485.1. Classification (NCBI taxonomy): domain Eukaryota; kingdom Metazoa; phylum Arthropoda; class Insecta; order Diptera; family Culicidae; genus Aedes; species Aedes albopictus. The sequence continues at coordinate 115,026,847 of NC_085137.1, forward strand.
TAGAAATACCTGCAATGATGCCTTGCATTATTCCCGCATAGAGTTTTCAAGTATGTTCTTCAAGTGCTCCTGTAGAAAATCTACCATTGATCATTTCCACAATTGCTGCATTTCAGAATACCTTTTACGGATTCTTTCATCCAGAGGTCCTTGAGAAAACATTGTAGGCATTGCTTCAGAAATTTCTTCATGAATTAGTTCAGAAATTTCTCAAGATTTTTCATCACAAATTCCTCCAGAAATACATTTGGAGATTTTTCGAAGGATTCCTCTAGAAAACCTTCCATGGACTATAGTTCCCCAGAAATTCTTTTATAAATGCATTCAAAAATTCCTCTGTAGGTTCTTTTGTAAAATTGGAAAGTCAGAAGTTTCTCCAAAGTTCTTTTCAAAAATTTCTTTAGGGATTTCTCAAAAAGTCTTCTGTTTCAGACGTTTCGCAGAAATTTTCCCTACAGTTGTTTTTGAAAGTCTTCCTTAAGTGTGTTACAAATTTGCTTCATAGATTTGTTTTTAAATCCTATCAGATAACCTTTCGGAAAATCTTCCTAGAAATGATTTAGAAATTATTTTATATCCGATGGCGAGCTACCTTATATCGTGGCGAACCTATTACAAATTGTCACTGCAAACCGAACTGAACACTGCACATTGATGATGTGGTGTGGTCAAATCTTAAAATATAAGCTATAATTCAAACAAATCCTTTCATGTTTCGTTCTGTATCACAGTCAACTTAAGGACAGACTTGTTAGAATCCCAAAATGGCCGCCACAATGCCCGACTTTGGGACCTACTCACGATTTCGAGGGCACAAATCTCTTCGTATACGAAACCAGCGCACCTGATCTTCTTATTTTAAGCTTATTACAAGTGAGCAAGAACAGAATAATAAAATGCACTGTTGTTTGAAGCTTGCTTCTTCAGATTTGTGCATCTGAAGTTCTGATGCACTGTTGATGCGGGATTTCAAGACATTTGTCCTTAATAAGCAAATTATTTTTGACCATCAATATGTTTTAACACCATTGATCATGGCTTGAAATGCAAAAAGAAAGAAGAAGGAGATGTGTAAATTTAGTGACTGTCAGTGAGTTGTTTACTCTCTCTCTTAAGCTGAAACTTTTTTTTAGATATTATAAATCCTTCCAAGAATTATTTCCATTGGTTTCTTCAAAAAATCCTCCAGTAGTTCTTCCAGGAACTCTTCCAGTAAATTAACCAGACATTCTACTAATGGGTCTCTCCAAAAAATCTTCTAAAATGTTTCAAGGGATTATTGTGGGAATTTGTACAGGCGTTTTCGAAGAAGCTTCTTCGAAAATTCTTCCATTCTTGCTGCAATTAAAAATGCAGAAAACCAGATGAATAGTGTGCTTATTCTACGGATGGAGTGACGTGACGAAGCTCGATACGAATATCGAGGTGAAAAATCTCATCTCGAATTAGGTGATTCATCGACGTGTGAATTAAATGGAGAGATTTCTCACTTCGACATACGAGTTGAGTAGCGTCACGTGACTCCATTCGTAGATTAAGCATATAGCATTATCCGGTGAGTTCGTTCCTTGTCGTTCCTTCTTATATTTCAACATGACATATACTTCGGAATTTGGGGGGTAGTCTGAGGAAACTAAATAAATTGGTTTCCTGCTACAGCAAACAGGTAGATAATTTTGTTTTGGTTTGACTCTGCAGTCGGTTATCCTTACGCTGATGGTCATCATCATCATCATCAATGACACAGACCCCTAAAGAAACTAACTCCCTATTCACGTTCTCTCATTCCAGGCTGCAGCTCACCGATCAGGATCGAGACGTCCAGGAACAGCTGATGGATCCCTGTTTCATCCTGGACTCTCATCAGCGTCCATCTTTTGTGCAATTATTCGAGAATATCGAGCAACTTATCGACCAATATGGCGAATCAATTCAACTTTTCTAATCGAATAAAAAAAAAAACACTAGAAATACGTTTGATAGGCATAGGATGCAAAAGTGAATGTCGCACGGGAGTTACTTAAGAAAGAATCTGAAACATATACTGAAAACGCATTTGAATACTTACATTTTTTCAAGTATCCAACACAACGTGACTGTGAAAGTTGAAAGGTTTCGTGTAGAGGAAGTTTTTTTCCTAAAAGAAAGTTGTAACAGAATTAGAGCACTCTTAGGTTAGGTAAAGGTATTTTAACATGTGGAAAAGTCGAAAAAACGAGACCTATTTTGGCTTCTAACTTTTTCTTATACGTACTAGAAACGGATTTTATGCCGGACGGCACTAGGAGTAAAAGTTATATTTTACTGCAGAATGCTCTTTTTCTTTAATACGCGTGTTCGGAGTGAACCGTTTCATTCGTTTTAATTCTTACAGAATTTTCTCCCAAGCGGAAAATCTCACCTGTTTGTTATAATAGGTTAGAATTATTGTTGCCGATCTGTCTACTATTACTACTGTAAATAAACACACACTTATAGCTCAAATCTTCGTCGTTTGGAGACAAACGAAATTGTCATACCTACCTAGTACGAAACTAAAGAATTGTGCCCGTCTAAAATGTGGATACGTGTCTTACTTGTTATATTGAATTCTTATGCTAAGCTAAATTGAACCCGCTTTGGACGAATTTCGTGCGATACCTATTGTAACCGATGTTGGTAGCACTCCTCTCAGAATACAATGAGGCTTTGTGGGATGAGACCTGTGAAACTTAACTACGTTAAAGCTAACACTTATATCATCAGCTGAGCAAGTTTACAATTTATTTCAAAGTTTATTTATATTTTTTGTCGTGATTGATATTTTGCAACTTCTTTTCATGTTGACCTGAACACATTTTCTGCAGATTTATTTCCAGAACCTAACGTAATTGAGCATTATGATAACCAATTTGGCATATAGCCATTTCGCATAACAAAATTTACGTTCATTGATATCAAGGCACTGTCACATGCCAAATGACTTTTTTTTGCCAAATGTTCCACTCCCCTTCAATACGGCCTCGAAAAATATTGGAAGAGATTCTAGCGAAAATTAGATAAAAATTCATGGAATTATTTCAATCCATTTGAGAGTAGGTATGCTGCCAACCCGAAGTCGTCACGAAATTCGTCTACAGCAGGTCGCGATACGTGACGGTTACACCGTACTAGGCGGTACACCTCACGGCCACGATAAATTCTAGTAAAATTACGCGCTACAACGCATACAACAAGAGAACCAGTCGACTACTCGAACCTATTCAAATTCTCAAAGTGCCACCTAGATGAGCGGTCGCTTCGGTTTCCATTTTACAAAAACCCTCCCTCATTTAGACTTGTCGATGGAAGACTGTGTTCTATAAATCACCTAACCAATAGGTTACACGTTGTGTTCGATTCGATTTGTACATTTTTGTTTACAGATTGTAAATATACCTACCTACGATTACAAATTAGTCAAGCTTTTTTGGTGCAGAAATCCTTCACATTTCGAAATCAAGTAAACATGGCCTTCGTTAGTTAAAAAATAGTGAAAATATCTTGCTGAAAATTTTACACCTTTGATTAGCTTACTGAAAACTAAGTGCAACTGGGACCCCATTGGTGATAGTTAAATACGAATAGAGTTATACATATGCCTTCCTATTTTGCGGATATTTCTTACCATTGCTTGGATACTCGTGAGATGGCACCGAACAGTCGATCTAGGGGTTTCAAACACTAAACCAACGACACGCTAGAAAACAAAACAAAAAATCAGTGAAATCGTGCTTATGTTATGTTGCGGCCAAACCAGCCGAGTCGAGTGAACCTGAAAGAAAATTAACGCAGATTAGAATTTTACCTGGAAGACAAAAAAAAGAATTAGAAACAAACCATGCGATCAATTTTCTGAAATTAGATAAGACGAATATAGTTTTATTTTTACAATGTTCTTGATTGATTCTCAAGAATCAGCGAGAAAACCCTTAATGACAAAAAGAAAACAAATTGGATAAACGAAGAGTAGTGGAATATTTTTTTCCGTTTACACTCACACTGCTTGGAGATCATACTAGGTGATATTAAGATATCTGATAAGTGTTTTTTCGATGAAATGGAATTATATAGGTGTACTACATCGATGTGACTCTGAAATTATACATACTTAAAGTGAAGCTGTTGTTTGTTTTTTTCAACGTAAAGCATTATCCGAATTCCGAATTGTATGCTTTCACTGCCTGTTCTTAGTCACAATTTTCAAAGGTTATATATGATTTTCGTTTCTCGAGTTTTGTTTGCTTTCCATTTTTGTAACAAAGCGCGCTATATCTGTAATAACATTTAACAAGGTCGATTTTTTCTGGTTTTTTGAATATACTGCAACTTAATTAATCATAATTATGGTTGAAAGTTGGAAAATATATGCATAGGTAGTTTTTTCAAAGGAAATTATATGTAGAATCTATTTTTTTTTATATAAAAATTCTCAAAAATAGTTTACTTTTGTTTGTTTGGAGATCGGTGAATAATACAAATTAGGGAAAAAAGGTTAGAAGCATTTGAACATCCTGGGCTGCTTGGTAAATTTTGAGGCTGAAACTTTCAACAGAAAAATAATAAATAAAACCAAAGGGTATATTTTTGTAAAATTGAAATGAAAAATGAAATAAAACAAAGATCTGCGAGGCATATTACTCAAAGTGTATTTTTTAGCTTAAAATGCTCATAGTCAGTCGTCAGTAAGCCGTAATCAGTTACGTACAAGTGAATAGTATATTATCCTTAAACCAGATATTTAAAGTTTACAAGTGTACTGGATATATCAATAAATCATGAAAACTACCAATAATCACTGACAAACGGACTTGTAGTGGTGTAGTGACTCTAAAACACCCCAGTCAGTGTACCAAAACCCAACCATAATCTATGAACTATTGATTGTTAATTCTGGCAATATCAACGTGTAACTTTCCAATACTTTTTGTGCGATGTTTCTACGTATTCGAGGCACAGCTTTGGAAAGGCTCGTTTCCAATGCAATCGAACTTTCACTAGTCGTTTGCCTCTTTCCATAGAAAAAAGCTGCGAAAATGTATGCAAGGAAATGCGCTGGTAAATCATTTAAGGCATTTGCAATACTTTTTTTATTGACGTAACGGCTCAACTCAGAGCATACTCACGTGATACCAACAGAACCGATACGTGGTCCCATGGCAAGCTCACAGATTGGCGCCCCACGGAAATTCGACATATAGCCGAGGCGGTGAACGCACAGTTATTCAGCATGACCATGCTGAGGGTGACGGGTTCGATTCCCGGTCGGTCCAGGATCTTTTCGTAAAGGAAATTTCCTTGACTTCCTTGGGCATAGAGTATCTTCGTGCCTGCCACACGATATACGCATGCAAAAAGGTCATTGGCAGAGGAAGCTCTCAGTTAATAACTGTGGAAGTGCTCATAGAACACTAAGCTGAGAAGCAGGCTTTGTCCCAGTGAGGACGTTACGCCAAGAAGAGAGAGAGAGACGAAATTCGACATTGTTAATTTGCAAAAGTATGTAGTTACATATTCGATTTCTTTCTCAAAGTTTTTTTTTTAAGTTGAATTTTGGTTTTTCGAAGAAACACATTTTATTTATTTTTCTATAGTGTTTTACATTCGTGTTTTTCTTTAGGAATTTCAAATGGAATCACCCAAACATTTCCCAAAATTCATTTTCCTTATAGGAGTATAAGTAGTACGACACATTTTGCATTTCAAGAATCTCACTAAGACCAGCGAACTAATTAGAAATCGCATTTCAAAAACCTTACATACATACATAATTGATGCATACATCTCTTCAAGACATCTAACAGAATTTTTTTATACTTTTTCTTTTCAGAATTTTTCGTTCAACGAAATTTAGTTAAAAAATACTTCATTGCGTTTCAGGACTTTTCAGGAAACCTCAAACGGTCTGGTTTACCAATTCTCGGCAATAAGATCAATTGGTTTAACCTGTTTTTACCAAAACTTTTCAATAACTTTACCAAAGGTTTCTTCTGAAGTTTAATAAAAAAATTAACCAGATGATCTGTAAGATTTTTTTCAGTAATTAATAAATACCTGAAGAAATCAGGTTTTTGTCGGAATCTCTGGAAGAATACCTGCTGGAATAATTAAATGAAATTATGCACGAATGTCTGGAGGATTTCTGCTGGAATATCCGGTTCATATGAAAATCTAGGATACATTTCTGCAAAAAAATCCAATGCATGTTTTTGCAGGAATTCCTGGAGTAGTTCGTGAAGAAATGCCTGAACGAATCCCAGCTAACAATCGTAAGTCACAAACAAGCATGCATGATGAATTGTTGCTTTACAATAGTGATGATAGCTGAAATATAATTTTAATGTACACATTACTGTACAAATGGTTTTTCAATTGAAAAAGTAGCCAATGCTCAACCTTTCGTATCGGTAATAATAAAGATAATATAAAACACTTTTGAAGATTTCTATTCGACTTGCAAAAAATCCTCTACAAAATAGTTGAACGAGACCTTTTTCCGCTTCTTGTACATAAGCTTTTGTACAAATTAGCACATTTTTCTGTTAAATGTGTTTTTCAAAAGTCGCTTTCGTTTCATCATACTTCGACTCAGTGTTCAAGAAGAAAAACACGTATTTTTTACTGAACTGCCGCTTAACTAATGTGTTGTTCAGTTAATTCACCACTGCTGAATAGTAGTCGAAAAATGATCATTATTAATCCACGGGAAGTTTATGTTTGGATTTGAGTGCTCATCATCTTCGGGATGGCGTAGATAGGAAGGTATGCAGCTGGCAGTCGACGGGACTCGAGTTCGTATCTTGATTTTGGTAAATTTATGTGTACGTATTATTACATAATAGTTGTTCATAGCATAAGTGTCAATCATGAGCTCTCGTGGTATAGGCGCCAACTTAGGGGGGGGGGGGGGCTTTGCAAGCATGGTTTTGCCCCCCACCATATTTGACTATTTTTCGAATTTCCCATACATTGTGGGCTTCGTGGTTTATTGTAAGCCACGGAGATAGGGTTCGATTCCCACTCCAGTTGGAGAAAACTTTTCGTCGAACGGAAAAATCTTCATTGGGCCACTGGGTGTCCCGTGTGTGTTGTCCGTTGTCTAGTGTAAGTTATGTTCAGGCTGTACAGCTTAGTCTGAAGACGGTGTGTGTCTTTTTTTCTTTTTGAAAAATCAGAAAAAAAGAGGCTTTGCCCCAATAATTTAACCAAGTTGGCACGTCTGTCTCGTGGAAATTGAAAAAAAAATACATTTTATTTATTTTTAATCATTTTTGCTTAAGCTGAATAACTATATATCAGGGGGATTCACTTATCAGCTTGAACCGCTGATTATTTGATATACTGATTAAACGTCGTGATCATTTCATACGCAATTTTATGAAACCATTCAATAATCAGATAATCACGGCTTACGAAGTCATCTAATCTGTTTTGTGAATCCCCTAATTTAATATTTGAATAACGCTTTTAACAACAAACAGTGTAGTTGATACACAACACTATGCTTTAAAATTTCTCCAAATTTGTGTGAACAAAACCCGAACACAGGTTGTTCCTAAAAATTATTTAAATGTTATTCAGCATCATGCTGAATTAATTCGTCGTGTAGGTGCTTGTTGCATAAGTGATTGTAAGTTATGCCTGTAAGAGTTTGTGAAAAACCACTGTAAGAATTTCTGAAAGAAATTGTAGAAAAAAATGATGGAATTCCTGCAAAAGCTTCTTAAACTTTAAAGACGCGCGGCTCTTTAATACTAAAACAACCAAGAAACAGGCGTCATACTCCGGCTGCTTCCCATCGATTACCTTTCTAACGGTTGATTCAAGTTTTTGGTAGTTGGACAATGGACCACTCGCGTCGCTAGCATCGTTTTGACTCCTTTTTGACGTGTGCTCATTACCACCACCTAGTTATGGCCGGCCAAACACAACCCAAGTAACCAAAACTTCCGCTTCCCATGACGAAATGCACTTTCAAGTTTCGTGAAGTTCGGATAAAGTTCCAAATGGAACTTTCTGGCTGCTTAGCCTTGCTGGAACTTTGCACACAAGTTCAGACATGGATCATTGCTAGCCTCTTAAGCAGCTTGAAAGCTGCTTAAGATGGTATTCGGAACATTCAAGTTCATAGAAGTTTATTTCAGTAACTTGTTGTGCTGAGAATTTTTTTTTTCATTTTAACAAAACAACTTTATGGACTAATTTTCATAAACAATAATATTGAATTTAACAAATACAGAAATTAAAAGTGGAAATGAAAAAAAATGTGACGTCCACTGGATTCAAACCGGAAGCCGGTGCGTGAGAGCCCTACCCTCTACCCTAACGTCAGAATTGAGATAAAGTTTCAAGCGTGTGAAATCTGACTTGAATCCATGCTTTGTGGACACCTAGATTTGTAAACTTGTGCAGTAGCGCAGTTAATTGTAATATACACCGATTATTTTTTGTACGGAACGTTATTTTGTTATAACTCGGCCAATTTTTAACTGATTCTCATGAAATTTCGTACACTGATAGTACTATTTGTACCTACATGTGTGCAAAATTTCATGAGAATCGGTTGAAAATTGACTGAGTTATAGCAAAAACCAGACCCGTGCACAAAAAAAAAGAATCGGGTGTAACAAGTTTCTACAGCAGCGCAGTGGTACGGCAGCAGGTTATCACGCAGAAAAACCCCGAAGTAACAATGAATGCTGAACAGTGAGAGTATTAGCTGAACAATAGCTGGTTAATGTTGTCAATGACTGCTGAATATTGATCTGACGTATGGCTTGTTCAACATCTTTGATCAGCATTACATAGATGGCTGAATATCAAGTTGAATAAAACTTTATTCATCTGGGTAACCAGCTCTAAACCATGCACCAACATGCAGAATTAATCATCTGTTGTCCAACCTTTAATCAAATAATTTTTGACAGCTGACCCAAGCATGGTTTTTGTGATGTCCATATCGCTTCTTCAGCCTCAATACAGACTTAGTTCAACCTATGTTCTTGATCAAAAAACGATCAAAAATCTGACTATACATGTCAATGGTTGCTCCTTCGTGATCGATCTGAGCTGGTACCAATTGCACTGAGATCCAAATGAAAAAGGGCTGGGACACTCTACTTATTCTCAAAGTGCAATTTAAGTAGCTCATACTTTTTTGGTCAATAACGGTGCCGGCCACGTCCTTATAGTCAGTTGGGGAGGTTCATAGAAAAATACAAAAATATTGAAAAAAAATCAGACGTTAAAAAAATATGTTTTTTTGGAACAGCCTACTGCATATTGCTCAAATTACCTCACCCACATTTGACTTGATGTCAAATTTTTTATGAAGAATAAGTTTTTGCAGTATTATACTCAAATTGGTTCAGAAATACAATTTGTTCCGGTCGACCCAACATTGGCCATGGGGAGCGGACCTGGTGTGATGGTTAAAGCACGTGACTATCACGCTGACGACCTGGGATCGAATCCCACTCCCGACAAGCTCACAAAATGTGAGTTCTTCTATCGGAAAGGAAGTAAAGCATGGGTCCCGAGATGACTAGCCTAGAGCTTAAAATCTCGTTTATATAGATAAAAAATATTGGCCGTGAATGTCTATCATCATGGGTTGAAGATGATTCTTACAAGAGAGTTAAGAAAGTATATTATAGCTTAAGCCTACATACATAATAGTAAATGAGAATTTGATGCTACATACTTAAAAAATGTGCACATTAAAAAACAGGCAAAAGTTAAGTGACTGTACCGGGAAAGTCGAGAAAAAGACGGGTATATCAAAAGTTAAATTAAGTGGCCACCCGGTACAGCATTCTTCTATCTAAGGAATATATGGAAGACTTCCTGAAGGAGATTTTTGAGATATCACTAAAGAAATCTATAGACGATTTTCTGAAAAATATCTGGAAGAACTTCTGAAGGAATTCTCAGAAGCATTTCTGAAGCAATGCCTGGAGGAATTTCTAAAGAAATCAGCAGGATTTTCAATAGAATTCCACTGAGGAATTACTGAGAAAATCTATTGAAAAGTTTCAATATAATCCTTAAAGAAATTTTTGAAAGAATCTCTATAAGAATTTTTGAAGGAAACTCTGGAAAATTTCTAAAGAAATTTGTTAAAGATTTTCCAGAAAAAAAAAGTTAAATGCAACAATTGGAAATTAAAAGTATGAAGAATTTTTGAGGGAATCTGCAAAGGAATTTCCGAAGTATCCTAGAAGAAAATTTCCAAATTTATCCTAACGTGCACCTTTTGTGATGTTTTGAGGTTTTGTGATATTGTTCAATGCCGTAGTTTCAATTTTGATGCATTTATTCATTACATTTGAAAATACATTTTTTAACACAGTGATAGTTTCGACATTTGGTACGAAGTGTGAATAATTGAAACGATCTATCTAAAAGGTTTGACGACATTCTGGTGGACGTGTCTTTTTAACTGGATAAGTGAGTGTTACAACATTTCTTAAGGCTAAGCTGACAATTTTAAAATGGATTTTTATTCACGGTTGTTCATCGTGTTCGCTGCCATCGTGACGATTTTCCTGGGTTGAGGAGGTAGCGTTACTAGGGGTGGGCAAAAGTTCATCTACTTCTTCGAGAATCTCTTCATCCGAAACTAGAATTAGTTCTAGAGGACCATTTGCGGGGATGATGATAGAATTTTCTAGCAGGATCGTGTCGTTCGTGACAGGCTCTGGGGACAAGCTTTGCTCGGTATTCTGGTCTGAATTAGAAGAGGGATTCTCTTGATTGATAGCAGGAGCGTCGGTTGCTGCATCAACTTCGTTTTGATCGGTACTACTATATCGAGAGTGAAGCATATCTAATTGTGTTGTGAGCCTAGAACCTCTCTTCAACGTTCGATTCATTTGTTGAAGTAGGGCTTGACTCTGGTTTTCCAATGACTGTAAACGATCGGACCTATTCTGAGTGTATTCCCTTTCACGGTCACTCAAAATCGCTAAATCTGTTGGAGAGCTTTCGTTTGACTTTGGTGTTGCTGGTCTGTTCTCTGAAGAGCTTCCAGGTATGGGAGATTCAGATTGTCTGGCTATAAATCCATTGTGAATTTCATCGATTTGAGCTGATATAGCACTACCCCGGTTCACTGTGCGAGAGAGCTTGTTTCTAAACTCCCTGGCTTCTCTTTCAAGTCGTTCCAGTCGAGCAGCTCTCCTTTGAAGGTAATCTTCTTCAGTACTGGTAAGTATTCTAGACGGACCGGCTTCGGCTTGATCTACTTCGCTAACACTCGCAGAATCTTTCGCAGCATTCGGACTGGAGTAGGTGTCCAGCCTTGAGTTCAACTCTGCCATTCGCTTTAGCCGAGCTTCTCGTTTCATATTGAACAATTCCTCACTGCTCAACTCGGGTTCTTTCGTTGGACTAGCTTCTCGCTGCTCAATTTTCTCAATCTCCGAACACTCCGAATCATCACTGATTTCACTCGCATCTTCTTCATCCTCATCTTCCTCCTCATTACTATTCTGCTCTAACCCAGCCAATCTTCTGAACATGTCCTCTGCTGTTTCCGGTCCGCTTCGCTTTTCCTTTTTCTTCTTCGACTTCTTTGCTTTCTTCTTCACTGCGCAGGTCATCTCCTCCTCCGGAAATATCGGTAAGTCTTCAATCTTCTCATTACAAAACTGATTAGCTCGTTCAACATTCCGCAGCGACTTCATATCGGACTCACTGTGGCACTTTCTCATCTCCAGTGCCACCTGCAGAACGTTCGTCAACGAGGCGCTTCGGTACCGTTCGAAATTGATCATCCTGCTGAGGCGTTTCTTCGAAGGCTTATCCTCGCGGAGATAATCCTCGTCTTCATCGTCGGTCGGTTGCTCATCGCTATAGCCACTTTCGCCCGAATTGTTCAACGAATCTTGCTTCTTGCGGGCGGCAAAGTCGGCCTTCAGTGTTTTCCATTGGTCTTCGGATTCGATGTTCTTCTGCCGGGCGGCACTCCACTTCAGCCGACAGTATTCCAACTCCTCTTTTAGCTCACTTAGAAGACGTCGTTTCTGTTGCAGATGGTAGCGTAGAATTTGCTCCTGGGTGTGCAGTTGACGATGTTGGCGCTGTATGGGAAGAGTAGATGCCTGTCATTTGATTGTCTTTTCGTTTAAAGATATATTCAACATACCTGCATTTTGCCAACCAGGTGCCAGGTTTTAGTCAACTCCAGACTCACGGCACTAAGGCGCTTTTCCTGCGTTTCCAAACGACGTTCCAGGTGGGTGTTGAGGGTCTTCAAACGATTTGTTTCTTTCTTGAGGGCCTTTTTCTCCAAGATTAGGTCCTGTGAAACAAAAAAAAATATAAAATAAAATTACATAGATAAAACAATTCTCTTACATGATTTACTGATAAATGGCCAGGCAGTCTAGCAAAATTTAATGTCTTGTTGAATTTTTTTCGGAGATGATCATTTCTAAGCTTCTCTTGGCATTATGAATATGCTTATCACATGACAGAAAAGTTTGAATATAAATAGATGATCTTCTAGTGTTCAAGAAAACATCATTTAACCTTTTGGAGCCGATTTGTTTCGCCGCTGTCGACGCAACCTCGCTGGTGTCGAACACGTTTGTTATGCTCGGTTTCATCACCGGGGTCATATATGACCCCTCCGGCTCCAAAGGGTTAAATAGAATTCATTTAAGTAAGCATTCTGTGTCAGTATCACCATTAAAGCATTATTACTTAAATTGCATTATATTCAGTGCAGTTGAGGGAGTGAAGTCGAGTTTATAGAGAGTTTACACGAAAGCGACGATGAGGGGGAGTTTAGGGGCGTTTTGGACGTGTTCAACATGGAGGAGAAGCAAAAATTCATCTTTGTCAAATTTTTTCAGTGTTTCTCTAAATTTTCATTCAGAAATTTCTCCAGGTTAGGAATTTTTGTGTACAAATCCCTTCAGATAAATGTATAAAAAATTGTACAAGAATTTTTTCTAAGAATTTCCTCACGGGTATCTCCAGATGCTCTTTCACGGATTCCTTCAGAAAATCCTCCAAAAAATCTAGCAGAAATTGATTGAGGAAAGAAAAGAATAATTCCACCGGTACCTTTAACTGCGATTTCGGCAGAATTTGAAAAAAAAAAACCTTCTGAAAGTCCCTCCATAAGTTACTCAAGTATTTTTCCTGCAGAGTTCTTCCGTAAGCCACTCATGATTTTTTTTTTTTTGAGAAAAAATGGTTATCTTTGGTTGTTTCTTCAAATATTCTCCTAGGCATTCATCCAGGAATTGCGCAGGAGATAACTTCAGTAATTGCTTCCGGAATTTTCATTTATGGATTCCTACAAAAAAAAATATCAATTTTTTTTTTCAGAGAGTTTCCAAAGGTATCTCCAGGAGTTTTAAAGAGATTTCTTGAGACGAACCTCCAAGGTTTTTTTTAGAAATTCCTTTAATAATATTTTTTAAATATTAAGCTTATTTCTGGAAAAAATCTGAAAATTCCCTGTAGAAATATCTGAACAAATGATCTCTGTAGACATTCGAGGAGATATTTCTTATTAAACTACAAGAGCAATTTTTGTGGGGCGGACCCTGGTGTGATGGTTAGAACACTTGACTAGCACGCCGAGGACCTGGGATCGAATCCCATTCCCGACAAACTCACAAAATGTGAGTTCTTCCTTCGGAAGGGAAGTAAAGCGTGGGTCCCGAGATGAACTAGCCTAGGGCTAAAAATCTCGTTAATACAGATAAAAAAAGAGCAATTTCTAAAAAAAAACTTGTATGAATTTTTGCAAACATTTTTGAAAGAAATTCCCACAGAATTTTTGAAGAAACGCTGGGAGTTTCCGAAGCAATGCCTGTAAAATTTGCATTTTTCTAAATTATTACCGTACGGGTTTAGGCCGAAGGGTCTCAGATTTCTATGAAACTTTTTCCACAAGGGTTCAGGATATATGAATTAATCTAATTGAGACAAATTCAGGGTCTCCTAGTTTCCTGACCCCTGACACTACTTATTTAAAAAAAAATCATAACTCAAGAATAAAGCACCGTAGAAACAATTTTTTTAATAAAAATAATAGAAAATTTTCTCAGGAATCCATAAAAAAATTGAACTAGAAAATATTTCCACAACATTTTTCACCGTTGAGAAAAAATTTTAAAGAAAAATTGTGAAAACTAATTTTGTGAAAAATGTCCAAATGTGTCATACCGTCAAGTGACCATTCACCGTGAATCTAAGAAAATTTGAGGCGAATAAAGGCTGTCGTTTTACACCAATCTTAAAAACATTGTTGGTACCGCTGGTCATTGCCTTCATTATAGGTTAGAATTAAAGTAATAACCACAAAAGTAGAAAATTTTTCACAAAAAATGATTATTTAGTACATTTAGTAGAGCATGGGAAGGTCGCCTGATTCCATGGTAGGTTACCATTCACCATGTATCAGAAGATTTCTTCTCTTTTGTTTTAAAATGATCAAAACCACCTAGCAAAGTAAATTTTCTTCGTTTATATTCATTTTAAGTAATAACTTAAAATGAATATAAAATATGTAACGACTTTCTTAACAAATGCACTGGAAGTCCTCAGGAATCCCTAGAAAACAACCTACAGCATGTGGCAGAGCCATCTCTTAAGAAAAAGAGGGATTGCGACACTCGCGTGACGGAATTTATGGCCCACTCAAATCTCTCCCGCCGTCCAGATTTAAGAAGAGACGAAACGAATTTAAGAGCATGAGTGCTTGCGGAGTGAGATGGCTCACGCCCCCCAGCAATATGGATTGCATTGGGGATCGCAACCTGCACCATGAGAGGAAATGCGAAAAAAAATCATCAAAGTGGGCTAAGCGGTAGATATTGGTTGCCCTATTTAATCTGCACGGCAGATATATTTGCAATGCGAAACTCCGAAACAATAGGTGTTTACTCGTTTCGCAAATTTGTATTGTTTAGCCTAAATCAGGCATTTACACGGGAATGCCATCAACCACTTTTGTGAAGGCAAGCGAGTAAAGCAGACGTAACACATGTGGAAGATTATAAATTGTAGAGGACAAGATCAAATTGAAGATCAGTTTCGTACTTGATGATAATTGAAAATTGATAGTGCTATACTTGAAAGTATTAGAAACTGAGGTGAGATAAAAAAGCAATATGTTCTAGAATTGAAGTAAATCGTGTTAAATGTAGGTTTCAGAATTTCATCGGAAACTTGGTTCTTAACTACTGTGCAGTGAAGAAGAAGAAAAAATGCATAGGTAAGCTATTTTGTGAACGGAAACTATCTAGAATGTATAATAACTTCGTTGTGGGTAGCGTTCCCTTCAACGAAGGGTTTTTATTTGGGGTCATAAAACCCAACGCTACAGATCCTCCTCGCGGACCGGCGCAAGCTCCACGCGCATCACTATAGCAGCTATACGTACTTCGGCGCAAGCTACACGCGTCTCGGTGCAAGCTCTAGGCGTAAACGGTGCTCATCTCTTTCCGGTGAGCCGATACCTCGCAGTGCGACGGAAGATCTCACCACTCTCCCTGCGTTCTACCAACAACGAGCGACGCGCAAGCCCACTGCTTTTCGTCGTCCGAGCGATCACCCTTGTTCGAGTCCCCCGCAGCATCCGTGCCTGGGCATCTCGCGGTGACCGCCTCAACCGCAATTCAATATCACGATGAGACGAGACTCTCGGTTGCCTATCGTCGAAGCGCACCAGCGTCGAATACGCCTGCCGTCCGTAGTTCGAACGGTCACTCGCTCTCGCCTCGATTGCAGCCTCCCCGTACCATGATCTCCCGGTACTCGCCCCTACACTGAACGAAAACCCCATCCCGAAATCGACTGATTTGGCCGACCATCCATTCCAAATTACCAAAATCGTGTTCTTGAATGACGAATCAGTCATACGGCAATCATCCTACACTGAAATAATTCTAAGAGCCTATTTTATCAGACACCACATATACATTGTACCCCTAGTCTGACACGTTCACTTCAAATGAATCGTTATACGTATCATTTAATAAACAGTTCCGATTGAAAAGCCTTCTAATAAAACTAAATGACATTTGCGCATATCGGAGTTATATGCACATAACACGATCGATACATTAGCTGTGCATATAACTTTGATCAGGTGGAAAAGCAACATTGACAGATAAAGTTGAACACGTTTTGCAGAATTCCGCAATTCCAGTAGTGAGCTTCGTGGTCGTGCAGCTAGCAGCGTCGGTCATTTGGGTGTTGTGAGTTTGATTCCCGCTCCAGCCTAAGGAAACTTTTTTTCAATATATTAAGGATATTATTGGAGTTGCATATACATTGGCGCACCCAGCCCACATGATAGAAGTAAAATGCATGGCATATAACAGTATCATGGCCATCTGAGAGTCATACCACATGCGTCGCATATAACTCTCACTTCCTATTTTCAACCTCAGATTAGATTCATATGATATTCCAATGGTGCAGTAATATATGACTGGCATATAACTGCGATCGAGAGAGTTGGCTCAGTGTAAAAAGCTGATGACGATCATCTTGTTCGCGTATGAGTCGACGCCGCTGTGTAAATGATTATTAGTTGCAGAGCGTAGGCCGCTCAGATGCACCGAATTTATGCATCGATAGCGTAACATGTTCCTTGATCGTGACACCCGGGTCGTTGACGATTTTGCGTCGCATGTCTTGGACATGCCATCTTTTTTTTTGAAAAGGATGCCCGCGAGGGTATCCTGGTCACAAAGCACATCATTTTGTTGGAAAAGATAGCGGTGACATTATTGTTATCAATCGCTAAAAAACAAGGTTGCTCGACCATATGGTTGACATTCAATTTTCATATCACTGTCATCCGGTTTTAGGATGACATCATTCGGTCGGTGGACCATACGGTTTCCGACCAAATGTCGTTAAGGGGCGTGATCGTATCGCCTCTCAGTCGAACTTGGGCGGGGAGTTTCGTTCAGTGTACGCAAGCCACAGTTAGAGAAGCACTCATAGAGTACCAGTTGGCCGAGGGCACCGCGCAGCCGCGACAACCGCCGCTCTCTCGACGACTTTGCCAGCAGGATCTCGCGCTCTGAGGAGCGACCGCGCTACAACAACGTGCCGCAGTGGAGACGACCAACAACTCTACGATCGTCCACCAGATCTCACGCGCTGCAGCTGCAAGTTGCGCCACATCGGAGCAACACGACGGCCGGGCCCCAACGTGAGAACAAAGTTTGTTTTTGATAACCGTAAGTCTTTGAAAAACCTTTGAGCTCAATAGGTAGGACTAGTTTAGTAAGCCCCCAATTGTAAAACTGGTAAAATCATCTCAACTAGGTCCTTAAATATATCGCTTTCTTCGCTTAATTGGTTGAAGCTTCCCTAGATTAGTCTTTTTTAAATTTTATTTGGTGATCTTTTTTCCATTTTCTGATTTCGTTGGAACTTACGTTTGGGTGGTCGGAGAAAGTGCGTGTTTGAGCCACTTTAAAAACTCGCCCGTGACAGAGTCTCAAAGCCGGACCTAAAAAAGCGTCGCAGCCTCTCTAACCCGAGAGTGGCGCTAAAGCTGCTGACGTTGTGCGCAATAGAACCGTTACAAATATAAGATTTATTTAGAAAAAATAATTTTTAAATTTTCATTTTTTTTACTTATATGGGTCAACATGGGTCACGGTGAATGGTGACCATTGATTTTTAGGGTACCCATTTACTGTGCCCTTTTGTATCAATAAAAAAAAATGGAATCGTACTTTCTTGGTAAACTTGCTTCGATAATGCAAAATAGATACCTGATAGGTGAATTTAATTGCTTCTTGGTGAAATAATATCATTACTACATTTAGTTAATCGCTTAAATCACGTAAGCGAAGTTTTTGTTTTTTTTACTACGAATGCAGTGACTGAGCGAAATATTGCTTCATGTAAACACACTTTAGTGTCAAAATGGTACTGTAAAAAGTTTCTAACATAGGAACAATCCATTAGGGTTGTATTGGTGAAATCAAAGTGAAATTGTCATACCATTCCATTGCAATATGGAAATAATGAAAATATATTCGAAGGCCCACGGTGAATGGAGCCCCCAAGGTGAATGGCGACTTGACGGTATAAGCCTTTTCTTTGCAAAATCATATCTCAAGGGCGAAGCATCGTAGAAACAAAGTATTTTTTGGATTCCTGAAAAAATGGTTTTCATTTTCATAAAAAAAACTATGTTTCTACGATGCTACGATGTTCTTGAGCTATGATTTTTCAAAGTCAGTAGTGTCAGGGGAAAACAAAAAAAAATCCACCTGAGTTTTCCGGGAAAAAAGACGACACTAAATTTTTCATTTTATTTATTTATATATCCATGGGCCCTGCCTGAGGAAAAAGTATAATGAAAATCTGAGACCCCATTTGTGAAGAAACTTTTATAAAAATATCTGAAAAACTTCGTGGAGAAAAATGAAGAAACCCCTTGCTCAAATTCCTGAAGAAATCCCAAAACATTTGGGAAGTTTTCTGGAGATGAAATATCTTCTCAAAGGTATTTCAGAAGGAATCCCAGCAGGAATCTTTGAAAGGAACCCTGAAGGAATTTCCAAAGAATCTTCAATAAAATCCCTTAAGAAATCTTAGGAAGTACTTTTGAATGAATCTCTGGAGAAATATTCGAAGAAATCGCAAGAATATTGAGGAAGGAATCTCAGGAGTAATTTCTAAAGAAATTCCTGAAGAAATAACTGGAGAATCTCCTCGGAAAATTCTTGGTAGCATTCACAGGGAAAGAAATGTTGAAAATCGCTGAAATTTTTGGAATGCACTTTTTTTCTTTTTTGAGTTATGACCAATTTTGTGAAAAATTACCATGTAAGCCGATATTATATGGTAATTTTTCACAATTTCCAGTAATTGGCCATAACTCAGGAACGAAAAAAAAGTGCAGTCCAAAAATTTCAACAATCAAAGCTTATGAAATTACCTTCTCATAAATATGTTTTCGAAATTTTTTCGCGAGTTTGGATATAGGGAAACTTACGTATTCTCGGCAGTTTTGTTCTCTTCGTCACGGGGGGTTTTTTGAAACCTGTTGGTCTCAGAATTGGCCTGAGTTATATGCCCAAATTTCAGGCGATTCGACCCACAAAAAAACCCCATGACGAAGAGAACAAACCTGCCGATAATACCCTTCGTCACCCTAGTTGTTCCGGCTTTTTTTAATAATTTTCTCAACGGTGGAAAATTTTGTGGAAAACTTTTTCCATTTCATATTTTTTTGGGATTCCTGAGAAAATTTGCTTTCATTTTCATCAAAAAAAACTTTGTTTCTACGATGCTTCGTTCTTGAGTAATGATTTTTCAAAAAAAGGCTTATATGGCACATTTGAACATTTTTAATCAAAATTGGCCATAACTCAAAAACGAAAAAAAGTGCATTTCAAAAATTTCAGCAATTAAAACTTATGAAATAACCTTCTCAAAAATATTTTTTTGAAAATTTTCCACGAGTTCGGGCATAGTTTTTCCGACATTTCTTAACGAATTTTCTCAACTATGGAAAATTTTGTGGAAAACTTTGTCCAGTTCATATTTTTGTAAGATTTCTGAGAAAAATTTCTTTCATTTCTTAAAAAAAATCTTTGTTTCTACGAGGCTTCGTTCTTGAGTTATGATTTTTCAAAGTAAGTGGTATTTCCACCTGAGTTTTCCGGGAAAATAGGCGACCCTGAATTTTTCTCAATTTTTTTGTTCATATATCTATGAGCCCTGCCTGTGCAAAATGTTTCATGAAAATTTGAAAAAAAAAAGTATCCTAAACGGGCAGTGGCAACTATATTGCCACCTTTCAAACAAAAATTGTTTCGTACATGTAATCATGTATATAATCGTTTCCATAATAGTATGCGTTGACAAGTCTTTTAGTTTTCACGGTATTATAAAAGGCTAACGGGGTACCAGGAGGATTGTAAGTGCGAGTCCCAATGCATTTCAGGGGAGCTTCCAGGGGATTTCAGAGGTGTTTCACGTGTAACTCTCATGCGTTTTAGATGGGTACCTGAAGGTCTCTGGGGCGTTTCAGGGATTTTCTGAGGCCTTCAAGGGGGTTGCAGGGGCGTTTCAGGATGCCTCAGGGGCGCTTCAAGGGGTCTCAGAGGGATTCCAGGGGAGTTCCAGAGGGTGTCGGGGGGTTTCAAAGAGTTTTAGAGGGTACCGGAGATCTCAGGAGCGTTTCAAGGAGGTACCAGGAAGCTTCAGGGGAGTACCAGGAGAGCGTTTCAGGCGGTCCAAGCGGGTTTCAGAGGGGTAGCTGGAGGTCTCAGGGATGTTTCAAGGGGTTCTTAGAGGTATTCAAGGGAGTCCTATGGGGTTTCAGAGGCATTACAGCGGGTCTCAATGGGGTTCAGGTGTGGTAATAGGGTTCCATGTGGCGGCAGGAGCGCTTCAAGAGGTCTCAAGTAGTTTTAGGGGAGTTCCAGAGGGTCATAGGGGTGTTTCAAAAGAATACCAAGGGTGTCAAGATCTACTAGTACCTTCGGAAACCCCCTAGAACACCCACTGCGGCCCTCTGGAACTTCCTAGGAACCCCCCGAGATTCTTAGAAGCATCTTAAAGGACCCCAGGAACCGCATAAGTTTCCCTGAAACACACCTGAAACCCCCTGAGACAACCCTGAGAGCTCCTGAAATATCCCTGTGACCACATAGTACCTCCTGCTCCTGAAACCCTTTGCGATCCCCTTGAAACGCCTATGGAACATCTCTGGAGCATTTGAAGCGTCCTTGATACCTCCTGGAATCTCTCTAAGATCACTTGAAGTGCCCCTGAGACCTCCTGGTACCCCTTGAAACTCTCTGGGCCCTCTTGACACGCCCCTGCATTCTCCTGAACCCTGATGTCGACTGATACCCTCTGAATCCTCCTTAAACATGCTAACCTCTTAATTACCTGGACGTCGTACCCGTCAACGGACATCGGACGCTTTTTGGTCAGAAAAATTCTTTAGATAAATGTTTTAAATTGTTGAACACTGTTGAATCGTCTGGTTTCGTAATAAGTAGAAATTAGTTTAAAACTAGTATTAGATTATAGGAAAATGAAGAGATCCTCTAGAACATGGTTTCTCAAACTGTGGGTCGCGACCCACCTCCCCCCCCCCAGGGAGTCGCCGGCCTTCATCCAGGGGGTCGCGAGAGACAGTAAAATATTTTACTGTAACAGACAACAAATGAGGGAATTTCTATAGGGGGTCGCAAAAACTACGTCTGCTGGCAAAAAGGGGGTCGTGCGACCAGAAAATTTGGGAACCTATGCTCTAGAACTTCCCTAAAATGTCCTGAGGCCGCCTGGAAGCCCCTGAAACACCCTTGAGACCCCTAGAGTCTCCTAGAAATACCCTTTAGTTCTCCTGATATCCTCTTAAACTCCCTGAGAGGTTCCTGACACCCCTTGAAGCGCACCTGTGGTCACATGGAACCCATTGACACGCTCTGTAACGCCCCTGAAACTCCATCGGATTCCCTTGAAGGGCTCAAAAATCCTTGAAAAGCCCCTGAGGCCACCCGTTGGGCCTGCCTGGAGGCCTCTGGTACCTGGTTTCCAACTGAAGCACCATCGTAGAGTAATATCGGAAGGAATCCATGGAAGGTTTTATAAACAAAAACTTGTTCTGTCGACATCCCATAAGAATTTTGCACAAAATTCTGAAATCTAAGAGGAAATTTTAAAAGAAAAGGCTGAAGATATTTTGGGGGTGATCCATTATAAGTCCTTGAAGAAATTTTTGATTTCCTTTTCCATTGAAATTCTTGAATATCTCTTGTGGAAACCTCGGACAAATTTAGAGCCAATTTCTCCATAACTTTCTTCTGCAACTTTCTCAAGGTCTCTATGGGTTTTATCAGAAACCCCTAATGAATTTCATCCTTATTTCAAAAAGGAAACCTCTTAGCTAAAAAATAATACTGTAACTCTCTAATTTGCCTAAAATTATTGCTAGAGTTCGCCAAAAACTATTCGTGTATTAGTCCTGGAGCTCTTTAATTTGAATAATCCATAAGCTGTCTAAGTAAAATTTGACTCTGGTTTCAGAAATACTTCAAAGTTTCGATGAAAATTCATGAAATTCTTTCGACGGCTCTGTGGAAAATTCTTCAAGAATTTTAAATAGAAATAAAAACAGGAACTTTTTGATTCTTCATGAACATTGGAGTTCCTCTAAAATTGAAGCAGAGAATTTTTCCAGCATTTGCGGTAAACTATCTTGAACGATTGAAATAATAAAAAGTAATACGTTTAGGAGGAAATTATCAAAAGTTCATAAATAGCTGGACGGGCAAATAGCTGCAGTCTTTCTTAAAAGAATTACATCACAAAAATGTTGCCAGTGGACAGTAATTTAATGTTCATAAGTCAAAAAATAAATCATCAGCAGTTTCTTGTGCTACTTTTTTCTGGCTTCACATTTTTTCGGAAAGTGAAATTGTGTGGAGGCCCCTGAAATGTGGTGGCCCGGGGTCCTGCCCACCTTTCCTAAACCCAACACTGAATAGAGGTTTCGAGGGGGAATTGCAGTTCTTCAACTTACATTCGAAAGATTTTCCAATATGCTGTTGCAAAACAAAATTGAATACATTTTCAGTACCTTGTACCTAGTTTTCTGGAGCATAAGTTACTGTGACGTACGTCTAATACTCTGCTGGACATGGGGGGATGGTGGTCTGAAATTTTCGAGAATTTGCTTACTTAATTACCGGATGACTGCTGAGGAAAGGCCCCAATTGGTATTTCGAAAATATGAACCAATCACATATTTCACAACTTATAGTAATCTTAATGCCTCAAATATTAACAACAATTAGTCACTGTAAATCTTTTCAATCGCAACCCACCTTCAACTTGAGATACGTCTTGCTGACGCTAACCACTGTTTTCGACCCATTCTTCGTTGGCTCACTCTTGAGGCATTCCTCGCTTTCGCCATTTTCCTGCGAAAAGAAATTATTTATCAGTTAGAACAATCACACGCTCTGAAATCATCACCCCCGCCCCAGAAAGTCAGCCACCCACCACGAATGGAACCTGCTGCACCCGTTCCTGGTGATTCACCAGCTCGATCAACACTCGCCACACTTTTGGCAGCTTGTCAGCAATCTGCTCCGGCGACGCGGTCTGTACCTCGTTGAACGCCCCATCATCCTCCTCGGAGCACTCGCTTTCGTCGGTTTCGACCGGCTCTTGGTCCACCTCGGCCACCAGGTCGTAGAGGGCCCGCGGCAAGAATGCGCCCAGGTCGATGGTTTCCGATTCCTCTTTGGTCATGTCTATCAGCAGACCGCGGTTCTCGGCCAGCACTTCGGTCAGCTTGTCCAGCTTGACGCTGTTGGTCGTCTGCTTGCGGTTCATCCCCAGGAGAAACTTGGAAATGAATTGATTTACAACGGTCATTTCGGCATGCAGTCGCTGGGATTCCAGTGTGGATTGGCTTAGCTTTTCCTGTGTTTGGATAAGCTCGTTTTTCATCGTTTCCAAGTCTGTTTGCAGGCTGGCGACATGTGATTCGAGATTTTTGTTCCTGTGTTGAATGGATTGGTGGGAGAAGAATTAAAATAGCATCGAATCGCGTCATTGCAATCGTTTGTTCGAGAGAAATATTGTCATCTGTGTGCTCTGTTTCCGTGATGAATTAGCGTGTAGTAAAAGGAAAAAGTAGTGCGCAGATGATCGTCACGTTGAAATCCTCATTCGGTGTCAATTGTTTGCGTATGGATATGTGTATTGAGTTGTATCTATGTTTTGCGAAAATTGGAAACGTTAAAAGTTTAATATTGCAAAATTGATAGTGTTATTATGGGTAGAGGCGAAGAACAAACCAAGGGCAAAATAATAAAAAAAATGCCATCATACCTCAGTTTATCATTCTTATGCTATTTATGAATAACATTAAATAACTCGCTAAGAACAAAAAAAAAAATACTATTATTGCGAAATTTGTTATTTCTGAGTTATTATTGAATAACAATAAATAACTCAATAATAACAAAATATGCAATCATGGCAAAATAAGTTCTTCTGAGCATCCTAAGTAAACTAACGTCCTAATTGCATATTTTGTAATCAAAACTGGTTTTGTAATTGATGAGTTATTTAGCAATTATTTCATTTTTATAAGAATATTGATGAAGATAGCAAATTGTGTTATTGTTAGGTTAGGAGTAAGAGCTAAACGAAAATAATAACTCATTTTGTTCCAGAAAAAAGTAAATAATAACTTATTTTGTTAATATAAGGTCAAACCTAGGACAACAGATTTCTGAACTTACAATACAGTTTTTTTTCAATCAAAAGAACAAAATTTACAATTATGATGATCTTTTTTGAAATAACTTATTTTGTTCAGGATCGAGATGACCATTATGGGGGAGTTCTTTTGGGGATCAAAAATGCTTACTCATTTTATAGAATTCCAATCGCGACTCACCCTGGCGTAGAAATCGTCGCTTGCCAAATAAACGTAAAGTGTAAAGAACTTTGCGTAGCTTTCGTTTACATACCTCCAAGAATTTCAATTAACGATGACGACATACCTCCAAGAATTTCAATTAAAGATGACGACCTTTGGAATGCGGTTTCTGCACTATCACATCCAGTTTTAATTCTGGGTGATATGAACTCACATGGTACTGGGTGGGGCAAATCTTATGACGATCACAGGGCGGCCATTTTCCATGATTTATGCGACGATTTCAACTTGAACCTTTTGAATACAGGTGAAGTGACACGTATTGCATCTGACGGCAAAGAAAGTCGTCTTGACCTATCACTGGTATCAGGTTCACTATCATTCGATTGCTCGTGGAAGGTGATCGAAGATCCTCATGGTAGTGACCACTTGCCCATTATAACCACCATCAAACATAATAGTGAAAGGTCAGACCAACCAATTCAGGTTCCTTTTGACCTCACTAGGAATATCGATTGGCAACAATTTGCAGCAGCGGTATCCTTTGGAGTTGAATCATTCAATCCACTCCCAGGGGTGAAACCTCTCCAGAACCGCTTCTGGGAGCTCTCGCTAAGGTTACTTATCAAGTGTGGAGTGAGCAACACACTTGTTATTGAAAACTTCGAAGAAATGCTCAGTCTGAACACTCAGTCAAAATTCATGAGAATTTATCTGTTCTACATGTCGTCTGACATAAGCCTACCAAGTTATAACCCTCCTCGTGTACACTTCACTAATGACAGTTCCTCTGTTAAATACGATCTGTCCATGAAACAAGCTATTCATGGAATACCAGATCAACTTCGATGTATACCTATTCCTCGCATTTTTAACGAAAAGTACCAAAATGTAAATTCCTGTAAGAGATTCTTCACTGATGGGTCTCGCATAAATGGATCCACTGGTTTCAGTGTCTTCAATGAAAATTTCACGGCCTTCCGCAAACTTCAGGAACCTTGTTCGGTTTATGTTGCTGAGCTGGCAGCAATCAACTTCGCTTTGGGGATGATTTCCAACATGCTTGTAGACCATTTCTTCATCTTCTCGGATAGCCTTAGTTCGATTGAGGCACTCCGGTCGATGAAACCTGTTAAACATCCATCTTACTTTCTTACAAAAATAAGAGAGCAGATGGATGCACTGGGCGAAAGATCATACAAGATTACCTTTGTATGGGTCCCCTCGCATTGCTCAATTTTTGGTAATGAGAAGGCGGACTCTCTCGTAAAGGTGGGCGCACAGGAAGGTGAGATCTATGATAGAAGAATTTCACATGATGAATTTTTCCATTTTGTTCGCCAGATTTCTCTTCAAAGTTGGCAAAATGATTGGCGAGATGGCCAGCTGGGACGGTGGTTACATTCCATTATTCTTAATGTTTCTTTGCGAGTGTGGTGGTATGGTTCGGATGTAAGTCGAAACTTTATTCAAGTGATGTCAAGACTTGTGTCCATCCATTACTCACTAGATGCGTATTTTACACAAGATAAACCTCGCGTTGAGCAATCCCAGACAACCAGGAATCGCATTAGGATACACGCTGTACATCGTATAAAGTACTATTTTAAGTCACTATCGCATATACAGGGGATACTCAAAATAACTGGGGCAGGTAAAATTTTCACTTTTCAAAAAATGTTCAACTCGCTGTAACTTTTTGAAAAGGGCATCAAATATTCTCAAATTTTTACTGTAAGTTCATCAACTAGTTGTGTATCAGTGGTCAAAATTTGGAAAAGATCGGGCTATTCTACAGGAAGTTATAAAGGTTCTAGAAAAAGGTATAATTATTCGATAGGCAACTTTCAGCTGTTATATCTCCGGATTCAATGAACCGAATGCAATGAAATTTTGATCATTTATGACTTATATCATGAGCTATTAAAAACTTTTAACTAAACTTAAATTTTTTTACACGAAAGAAAATTATTACGATTGGATTATATTTCTAATATAACACCAATTTATCCAAAACTTCATCATCGTTTCAAAATTCGAGATAGTAACTATAGTTCATTTAAATTCCCTCTAATTGACTTGAATATATTCATGTTTCAAAGGAAAACAACCAAATAGCCGGCATTAAATTGAAAAAGTGATGGGAAGCATATGAAAAATAGATAAATTTACTAAAAAACATAGAATAAATGAAATTGCTATAACTTTTGTTCTTATTAATAATTTTAAATTAAGTAAACTGTTTTTCAAAGTTCATTATATTATTCATAAATGATCAAAATTTCATTGCATTCGGTTCATTGAATCCGGAGATATAACAGCACAAAGTTGGCTATCGGATAACTATACCTTTTTCTAGAACCTTTATAACTTCGTGTAGAACGGCCCGATCTTTTCCAAATTGTGTCCACTGATACACAACTAGTTGATGAACTTATAGTAAAAATTTGAGAATATTTGATGCCCTTTTCGAAAAGTTACAGCGAGTTGAACATTTTTTAAAAAGTAGAAATTTTACCTGTCCCAGTTATTTTGAGTATCCCCTGTATGTACGGCTGAGGGACAATTTTCATCGCATATGATGTTATTTTATGAACTTACTGCGATGTATCTGGTAAAATCATATAAGAGTGCAAATTAACTTTTATAATGTATGACTACATCGTAGTAGACGACATTCCGATGTTTTGCTGCGACGAACTTTACTTATTCGCAAAAGCGTTCGAGTAAACTCGCAAAGTGTCAATTGAATTCGCATAATTGCGTACTGCGATGATTATACGACTTCGCTTGGTGCTTTTCTAATTATGTCAGTTAAACTCGCATTGGTGTACAAACTAAATCGCACAAAAGTGAATATAAACTCGTTCAAATGTACATACAAACTCGCATAAGCTGGAATCGTTAACGTTGGCATATTGCGATGTGATATGTGATAACAATGAAAGAGGTGCTGCTGGAGTGCTAAAAAGTTAAAAAAAGTGAAAAGTCATCATTATGGTTACAAAAAAAAGTTACAAAGTCATCATTTTCGTTTTGTTGACCTTATAACTAAAAATGGGTGGTGCTAGCAAGAGAGGAGTAGTGGTAACTATGCGGGAAATCATGCTACATCATTTTGATTTCCAAAGAGCCTGCCGAACACGTACAGCGCATGGAAACCAAGTGCATTCCAACAAGCACTAAGGTGAGTTAGAATGTCATGACATTTAATCAGTGTGTTTCATAAGTAGTGTTTGGTGCTTAGTGTGAAGTGCGGCTCGATAATCCAAAGGTTATTAATTCGATACTTAGGTGACAAGATTTTTTTATTTCGAATATTTTAAGTCGCATAAGGTGCTATATTACGTCGCAGTAGTGCATAGCGTGCATCGCATAAAATATCGCTTCAAGTCATATGGCGTCATTAATTTCCCGTCAATGCACGTATAGCGCCTTCACTTTTGTATGCATAAGGCACTTTTACTGCATCTTATGCGATGTAACTTAACCGTATAAAAGTACGTATAACATGAACATAAACTTCATTATACGTGCAAATTGGTTGTCTGGGATGTTTGTACTAAGTGCGGTTCCGGTTATGATGACATCGACCACGTAGTTTGGCAATGCCCGGATAATGACGCCTCCAGAGCACTACTTTTGGATACCGTTGAGGCCCGAGGTAGACAACCCTTTGTTCTTGTGAGAGATGTGTAGGGGACCCGCGATGTCACATACATGGGATGTATTTTCGACTTTCTTCGCTCTGCTGGTATAAAAGTTTAATTTGCTTGTGTTTTCTTCTCCAGTTTTTTTTTCTCTGTTTTGTCCTCTTTGTGTTACCAAGCTGCTCCTGGCCATCCGGAAGACCAAGTCCCACAACAAGTTGGTACCAACACCACAAGGCACCGAATACGCTAGCAAGATGCGATTCACCCCCGGATGAGCTGCAGTGAAACCTTTGGCCCAATCCTTACCCTGTCCATCCCTCAAAATGTGACCTTCTAACCTCAAGCTGCCACGAGTACCCTGGCTTCCACCCATTACTAACAGATATCATGAAAAAGTTATTACTCTGTATAATGCATACTGTTAAGTACAAAAAAAAATCTTCGGCTACGCAAAGCGTTATACGCGATTGAGCCCCAAATAAATGAACTAGATAAAAAAACTTATTTTGTTCTTGCTTTGTTCTCCATAATTCGATAATAACTTATTGAGTTCTTCTTCTTCTTTTTGGCGTAACGTCCTCATTGGGACAAAGCCTGCTTCTCAGCTTAGTGTTCTATGAGCACTTCCACAGTTATTAACTGAGAGCTTCCTCTGCCAATGACCATTTTGCATGCGTATATCGTGTGGCAGGTACGAAGATACTCTATGCCCAAGGAAGTCAAGGATATTTCCTTTACGAAAAGATCCTGGACCGACCGGGAATCGAACCCGTCACCCTCAGCATGGTCATGCTGAATACCCGTGCGTTTACCGCCTCGGCTATATCGGCGAGCTTTCTCTCTCGCGCTTTAATTTCACGTTTTGAAGTACTAAAATGTTGGTACTTTAGTAAAGAGAGCGAGAGTGGAGAATGTTACGCTAGGCGCTTAACTTAAGTTAAGTGGGGGGAGAAAAATAACTAAAACATTGTAATTATATATAAGGCTTAAAATTTGAATAAAGGTTGAGTGGTAGTTTTAACTAGGAAAAAGTGAGTCGGCTTCTATGTCGGATGACAATTCCCGGTGACCACTCTGGTCAACGCGGTGCACATGACATATATTTGGCCAAACAAGCTCGACAAAAGACCAACACAACGTCAATTATGGTTACCTTTGATGAATGTCGGACTACAATGACAAATATTTGGCATTACGACAAACAGTCTATTGGCACCTTAATTTTCAGGACAAAGCTGAAAAATCGACGCCAAAGGCGAATGTGGTTCTGGTTTGTGAAAAGTTGAAGGGTGGTGTCGCATGTAAACGCAGAACTGAATGGATATTTCCTGTTCACAGTACCCAATCCTAATTACTACCGCAACGATAAAACCAGAAATGGTAAATTTTTGGACTGGCTTGCAAAGGAGTTGGCCCTTAAACAGGCAAAACAACGACAAAAAGCTTTTGGTTTGTCAAGTAATGTAATTGATAAAATTTTCCACATATCTGAAAAGTTATGAGGAAATGTATGGACACTATCTTCCATTGCATTGACAAAGAATTGTACTTATTCTTGCATTAGAAGTGTTCAAACATTGCATGCAAAACCCATTCTATACTGCTAATTTGATGTTGTGCCAACTTTATAAGGGTTTACAAGAGAGGGTTTTGCATCCTGATTTCAGATTCGTATCCGATCGAAAAAATGTTTTTTTTTCTGATGCCGATCCAAGGATGTGAAAATTCACACTAAATGTTCCTCATGTCTCAAGGTAATTTGTAGAGAACATGGAACAAGTGGAAAGATGCAAACATTTTGTTGCAAATGCTGGGCTAGCGAAGAAAAATGAATATTGCAAACGGTTGAAACATAAAAATTTTAAAACGTTATTTTTGAAGTTATGCAATTTTCCCTGCATCCTGAATATAACCAAAGTTCGAACCATGCATGTTTAAATACAACATCCTATTCATGTCTCAAAAAACCAATATCTATTGCATGATTTCCTAAACTGTGGGTCGTGACCCCTAGGGGGGTCACCGGCCTTCATTCAGGGGGCCACGAGGAACAGACGAATAAGTTTACTATAACTGACATCAAATGAGTTTGGGAACCTATGATCTATTGATTGATTCTCTCAACATCGCCACCATTCATTTTTCATTTTTCATCACCATTTTGGTGAATTCTTCGAAGCATATTCTATGCAACCAGATTGATCCCGAATGCTCATAGCTCTCAATCTTCTACATTCTATTGCATTTTGCGAAAAAAAAAAACTACAACACTGTAAAGATGGCATCTCGAACAGGGTGTATTCAGGACGTCATGAGAATCTAGAAGGACTGTTTTCCTTCATGTTTCGACAAATCATGAAATTTGAGGTGTCGTAAGGCTGATTTTGATAATATTTGAGAAATGACCACTTCCCTGGAGCTTTCCGGAATAGATCGGGTGTGGCTAGAGCGATCCCAAGGGGCCATAATGGCCTAGAAGGACTATTTTTTATGTTTGTTGAAGTTAGAAGTGTCGCATGGTTGATTTTGACAATTATGTGGAAATTGCTACTTTTATCACATTCCTGGGGGCACCCGGAACATTCTGAGTATGGCCTGGTCATTCCCGAGGGATCATAGGAGCCTAGAAGTACCTCCACGTTTTGAAAAATCATAGAGTTTGAGGTGCCGCACGATTGATTTGACCAACGTTGTGGAAATGGTCATTTTGACCATTTTCCTGGAGGCATCCGGAACATTTCTGGCGTGGCCAGACCAACTCTTAGGGGTCATGGGAGCCTAAAAGGACTGTTATCATTCATGTTTCGACAAATCATGAATTTTGAGGTGTCACACGGCTGATTTTGTCAATGTTTGAGAAATGACCACTTTCCTGAGGGCATCCGGAACATTCCGGGTATGGCCAGACCGGTATCAAGAAATCATAAGGGCCTAGAAGGACTATTTTTCTTTATGTTTCAACAAATCATGAAGTTAGAAGTGTTTGCACGATTGATTTTGATAACATTGTGGAAATGGCCAGTTTTGTCACATCCCTGGGGCACCCGGAACATTCTGAGTATGGCCAGGTAGTTCCCGAGGAGTCATAAAGAGCTTACGGACAGACTTGTTAGAATCCCAAAATGGCCGCCAGAATGTCCGACTTTGGCACCTACTCACGATTTTGAGCGCACAAATCTCTTCGTAAACAAATCCAGTGCACCTGATCTTCTTATTTGAAACTTATTACAAGCGAGCAAGAACAGGATAATAAAATGCACTGTGGTTTGAAGCTTGCTTTTGAGATTTGTGCGTCTGAAATTCTGATGCACTGTTGAAGCGGGATTTCAAGACGTTTGTCCTTAAAAAGATTATTTTTCTTCACGTTTTGACAAATCATGAAGTTTGAGGTGTCGCACGGTTGATTTGACAAAGATGGTGGAAATGGCCATTTTGACCACTTCCCTGGGGACATCCGGAATATTTCGGGTGTGACTAGAACCACTCTAATGGGTCATGGGAGCCTAAAAGGACTATTATCCTTCATGTTTCAACAAAGCATGATGTTTGAGGTGTCACACGGCTGATTTTGACTATGTTCGAGAAATGACCACTTCCTTGAGGGCATCCGGAACATTCCGGGTATGGCTAGACCGGTCCCAAGGGGCATGAGGGCCTAGAAGGACTATTTTCCTTTATGTTTCAACAAATCATGAAGTTAGAGGTGTTACACGGTGGATTTTGATTCCATTGTGGAAATGGCCACTTTTGTCACATCCCTGGGGGCACCCGGAACATTCCGGGTTTGGCCAGGCCGTTCCTGTGAGGTCTTAGGAGTGTAGAAGGGCTATTTTCCTTCATGTTTCGACAAATCATGTAGTTCGAGGTGGCGCATGAATGATTCTGACAATGTTGCTAGAATGGCCACTTGGACCAAATCCCTGGGGGCACCCGGGACATATCCGATTCATAAGACTGCTTGATTGTCTCATTTCAAGTCAATGGTTCCTTGCAGTTATATAGTTTCTGTATTCCTGGCGAATAATATGTGCAAATTTCCAAAATAACCTTGGATACAGAGTAAAATGCATTCATGTGTCATTTTCCGGCCGGTCCCCACGGAATCTGGAACAACTCCGGAACGTAAGGGTGAACCGGTTCCGTATGGTAGTCCTTGACAATTTGGACAAATCTGGAGCGTTTGCAATTGACTTCAAAAATATTGATTGAGAAATGCCTTTTTTATAGCTGATTTCAGATTCGAAAATCAACCGAAATTGACGTTGGGTACGCGAAGGTTACAGCGAATTCAAAAAATCAAAAACATTATGAAATGTATGGGACCTTGTGAAATATCCCGGAATCGAGGAAAAATAAAACTTCGTTAAAAAATAGTTAGAAGTATATGACCTGTAAATTACAAGGCTGGAATCGAGCCTTCCAAATAAACGAATAAAAATAAAATAATAATAATAATATAACTTTTACAATTTTTTTTCTTAAAGTCATTCAAATATCCTCAAATATCTTCGAAGACATAATTTCAATCCAACCAATCGATTTCGAGTTGTAATTGTTTTGAAGCAAATGTTTTTTTTTCATGCGCCCTTTTCAAAAGTTAGATGAAGAATATCGCAAAACAAATAACACGAGAAACGTTGTCAAATGGAAGCTCATATATGAGCAAAATTTCATTTGAATTAGAAAAGGTCACGTCTACGTCTTGCGCAATCTTTTAGGTTGAATACTAATATAGGACATGTTCATCAGCCAATATCTCGAAAACCAGAAGAGATATCGTAATTTCGAGGTAAAATTTGGTCTAATTGGGTTCTGGAATCACCGATTCAGCTGGGAAAAGTTATGTTTGAAATCCAATTTGATTTTTTTTAAATGTTGGCTTTAGCATAAATTTCACTTACACCCTTTGCGCCATATCAACCGAAATCGCTAATTTTTGCACAGCTCACTAATTTCTACCAGAAGATCACTTTTCACTTGAAAAATCTTATCTCGGAGAGATTTTGGAAAATTAGCCCATCCCTAATTTCTGATCTAATTTTTGAAAGCTACTGGCATTACCTAAACTGTTAGCATCCCGAGCAAAGTCTGATTGCAAATTGAAAACAAATTTTGATGTTGTGATATTGCAAATTTTGATAACTCAGGTTGTTATCGTTTTGGTCGTTTTAACGATTAAAACATCAAAAATGAGAGCAGAAAAATGTTCCTGTAACAGCAAATTGAAAACACTTCCTGCTATCGATGATAGCAAATTGATAACTGTTTTTGTAATCAGTGCAAGAAAAATGAAAAATCGTTAAATGTAGAGTTTTTCAGTTGATATCAATTAATAAATGCAATAATATACACTAAAACCTCTTTTTATGCATGTTTTTTTTTATGCACTTTTAATTTATGCACCTTTTTTTATGCCCTGCATAAAAAGAGGGAGAGCTACTCAGAACCAATATTGTGCATAAGAATATTTAATAATGACAGGAACTATTGCAACGGCGACCAGGGGGTTTTTACAGATGAGAGCAAAGGAAGGCTACAGGTTCGTTTTTGGGTGTGTCCGAAGGTCTCATGTGCGTTACATGGGCTCCGAGTGGGTCATTTCAGGAGTCTCAGAGCATTTTAGGCTGGTTTCAAAGCCGTTATGGAGGCGTTTTTAGGGGTTTTGGTTTAGGAGGATTTTTTTTAGACATTTCAATATGTTCCAGATCATTTTCGGCGTGATTCAGAGGCGTTACGGAAACGTTACGGAGGAGTTTTCGGGGTGTTCGGAGCCTCTCAGGTGCGTTACATGGAGTTCGAGGGGGTTTAAGGGGGATTTCGGAGGCATTTCAAAATGTTTCAGTGAATTTTCGGCGTGATTCAGAGGCGTTACGGAAGCGTTACGGAAGAGTTTTCGGGGTGTTCGGAGTCTCTCAGGTGCGTTATATGGGGTCCGAGGGGGTTTTAGGGGGGATTTTGGAGGCATTTTAAGACGTTTCAGAGCATTTTCGGCGGGATGCAGAGGCGTTACTTATGCGTTACGCAGGAGTTTTCGGGGTGTTCGGAGCTTCTCAGGTGCGTTACATGGGGTCCGAGGGGGTTTAAGGGGGATTTCGGAGGCATTTCAAAATGTTTCAGACCATTTTCGGCGTGATTTGGAGGCGTTACGTTAGCGTTACGGAGGAGTTTTCAGGGTGTTCGGAGCCTCTCAGGTGCGTTACATAGGGTCCGAGGGGGTTTAAGGGGGATTTCGGAGGCATTTCAAGACGTTTCAGAGCATTTTCGGGGGATTCAGAGGCGTTACGGTAGCGTTACGGAGAAATTCTCTGGGGTTTCGAAGCCTCTCAGGTGCGTTACATGGGATCGCCGGGGGGTTCAAGGGGGATTTTTGAGGCATTTCAGAGCAGACTCTGAAATACCTTAAATTGCCCCTCAAACCTCATGCACCCTTTAAAGTCTCCTGAGATCCCTTGAATTGCCCCTAAAGCCCCTTGGAACGTCCCTGAAACCCACTTAATACTATTGAAATACCCCAGAACTCTCCGTAATCCCATGAAAACACCAAAAAATCCTGACAGAACACCCTTGTAAGGCTCCTCAAACCCCCCGAAATAACCCCTTAAAACGCCCCTGAAGCCCCTTGGAACCCCCTTTTTGGGCTCTCTGGGAACATTCTGGAAACCCCCTTAGCCCTACCTCATCTGCCCAGGAGCAAGATCTGTTCTCGCAAACCAGATTATCTAATTAAAGCCCAAACTTAATTTATGCATAAATTTCCCTCTTTTTATGCCTTTTTTTGATTTATGCACATTTTTAATTTATGCAGTCCCAGCCATGTGCATAAAAAGAGGTTCCAGTGTAATTGCACTAATGATATATTCCTAGAATTGCTTTACATGGTTTACTAAAAGATTTAAAATTATTCTAAAACTAAATATTTACATTAATTTAAAATGACAACAAACCGAAAACAAAATTTGAAATCAAATTAAGTAAAGGTAAATTGATATCAAAATGTGATATCAATTTGTTGCTGAATACAAATCATGTTTTCGATTTGCTGTAATTTTGTTGTTGGACTTTGCTCGGGATGCCTGCCAGATTTTTTTTTTCGATTTCAGGAACGTTTCAGGGGCGTTTTAATTCATGGGGAATTCAATATTAGGCTGTCCCAAAAAAATGGATGTTCGAAAATTCAAGGTGGTCTACGTCAAATTAATGATATGCATATTTGAAACATTATTGTAAAACATTTAGATTTTCTTAAAAAAATACTAAGAGTTTTCGCCAGGGCGATTCTTGAAAAATGTCCCTTTTTATTAAGAGTGCTCATAACAATATTTTTTCGTAATACTTTTTCAACTTCAGACTTTTTCAATATTTTTGTATTTTTTCTAGGTACCCCTAGTCGTTCTTGGAGTGTATTAGTATTTGAAATATTGTGTTTATGTTGACGGCAGAACCGTCTTGTTGCTGATTAAATGACTATTTTTTGAGATTTTTTCATCAAAATTTGATAAAAAATACACGTCCATTTTTTTATTTTCAATCATACAAGTTTGGTATGATAGTACTATTTATTTGCGTCATTTCTCTCAAAATAATATTTCAAATATATTTTCTAGAAACTGATATGTTACGCTTTTGGTGAATGTACAATATTTCAAATATACCCTAATGTACGTATATTTGAAAGAGTTATAGGCTAAAATTACAACTTCACTTGTTGAATGGTCAAGTTTTCATTTTTTTTTGCGAAAATCGCCCTGACGAAACCTCTACATGATTTTTTTTTAGAAAATCGAAATGTTCTACGAAAATGTTTCGAATAAGTATATCTTCATTTAAGGGTGGAGCCTGGAGCACCTTGACTTTTCGAACATTGTGTTTTTTTAGACAGCCTGTTATGGTCTATGATGGGGGTTCTAGAGTCGTTCTAGGTGTGTTCCAGGGGATATCAAAGGGTTTTGGAAGCACTCTAGAGAGTTTCTGTTGCGTTCCAGGGGTTTACAAGGGATTTGAAGGGCAATGCTGGAGTTTTATGGGCTTTCTTTGGCGTTCCAGGGAACGTCAGCGGTGTTCTAGGGGTTCAAAGAGTGTTCCAAGGCAGTTTGGGAGTGTTCCAGGGGCTTTCAGGGGTGTTCCAGGAAATATCTAGGGGATTTCAGGAGTTTTCAAGGGGCTTTAGAAGTGTTCTAATGAGTTTCAACACGTTCCAAGTGTGTTCCGGGGTTTCAGGGAGTTCTAGAACTATTATTGCTAGGACATTTGGAACGGTGGCAGAACAGTACACCCGCCTGAAACGTGAAGCAGCAAAGGTCGGACTGGTGGTGAATGCGGCTAAGACAAAGTACATGCTGGTAGGTGGGACTGAGCGAGACAGGACAAGCCTTGGAAGCAATGTTACGATAGACGGGGATACTTTCGAGGTGGTAGAAGAATTCGTCTACCTCGGTTCCTTGCTAACGGCTGACAATAACGTGAGCCGTGAAATACGAAGGCGCATCATCAGTGGAAGTCGTGCCTATTATGGGCTCCAGAAGAAACTGCGGTCAAAAAAGATTCACCCCCGCACCAAATGTACCATGTACAAAACGCTAATAAGACCGGTGGTTCTCTACGGGCACGAGACGTGGACGATGCTCGAGGAGGACATGCAAGCACTCGGAGTTTTCGAGCGACGGGTGCTAAGGACGATCTTCGGCGGCGTGCAGGAGAACGGTGTGTGGCGGAGAAGGATGAACCACGAGCTCGCTGCACTTTATGGCGAACCCAGCATCCAGAAGGTAGCCAAAGCCGGAAGGATACGGTGGGCAGGGCATGTTGCAAGAATGCCGGACAACAACCCTGCAAAGTTGGTGTTTGCTAACCATCCGGTTGGTACAAGAAGGCGTGGAGCGCAGAGAGCACGATGGGCGGACCAGGTGGAGCGTGATCTGGCGAGGGTTGGGCGTGACCGACGTTGGAGAGCTGCAGCTGCAAATCGAGTATTATGACGGCAAATTGTTGATTCAGTATTATCATGAATTTGATGTTAACTAAATAAATGAAATGAACTGTTTCGGGGGATCTTAGAAAGTTGCAAGAACTGAGAAAGGGTCAAGGACGTCCCAAAGGGTGTCAGGCACTTTTAGAAGAGTTCTATAGGTATTTAAGAAGGTTGCAGTGGTGATTTAGGATCTTTTCAGGTTGTTTCAGGGTTTTCCGGAAGGTTTCAGGGTTTTATTTGGGGGGGTGGGGGGGGGGGGGGGGGTTTCAGGGTGTTCCAGGCGGCTTCAGCGAGTGTCATTGGTTTTCAGAAGCTTTCAGGTGCGTTATGAAATCAGGGGAAACCATCTAGAATGCCCTGAAACAGCTTTTAGCCCCTATTGGAACTCCCTCTACGCAACCTTGAAAGTTGGCTAAAGCCTTATAAATCGGCTTGAAACGCATTGGTACATCTTGAGCACTGAAACATCCCGAAAAATATTTTTGATATCTTTCTGAAACCTCCGGAAACCAAGGATGTTTTCGATCACCTGGCAATCGTTTGACTCATTTGTTCATAACTCAGTTCAGAAGCCTTATATTAATATGTTGTGTTCGGCAAAGTTGTAGATTAGTGTTTTTCCTACAATTATCACCAAAGACGCCATATGCTAACTCTAACATTTACATCGTAAAAGTGTTAGTAACACCTACTCATACTAAACGATCGGATTTTTCGATCGTTTAGTATGAGTAGGTGGTACTAGCTCTCTAGTGCCGTATTTATAAAAGTTAGAATATGGCGTCTTTAATGATAATTGTAGGAAAAATCCTAATCTACAACTTTGCCGAACAGCACATTTCAATATCAGGTTTCTGAACTAAGTTATGGACAAATCAGTCAAACGATTGCCAGGTGATCGAAAACATAAATAAAAAGAAAATCGCGTTAAGTACTGTTCCTTTGAATTCCACTAAGAATTTGCATCCTTTGACAGATACGTATTTCGACCTCAACTGTAAGGTCGTCTTCAGTGTCTTGTACTTGACTTGATCATCATGTACGGATAAACAAATGAAAACTAAACTGCCCATGATCGCATAATCGACGTAACCACCTTTGAAAATGTCCGCATTCACAAGCTAATATCTATCGCATGTGATAACTGTGATAAATGTCACTCAATAGAGCAGAAGATCTAATCAGTAGCTAGATGTCAACGTGAAAAAAAAAACCATTATTCATTGTTAAAATTTCAAAAGTGTGTTGAAAACTACAGTCAACTATGTGAATATGTGCAGTAAAATTCGCTTCAACAATTGGCGAATAACCTTATGTAGCTGCTACACTTTTGAAATCTTAAAGAACAAATACAATTTTGAAAGAAATATAGCTTTTTTTCATTTTTGAGAAAATTTTTGCGTACTTCCGAAATATTTCTCAGAGATTATAGAATCTTTAAACTATTGTTTGTTCAAAAGAGTTTTCCGTTTTTAAAATTTGTTAATAATTTATAAATTATTCTTGAATTCTAAATCCAAATATCTAAATTGGCAATCAAAATGCCAATTAGCCTTGTTGAGGTTTTGAGAACCGTCATTAAACTTCATATTATTTATTTTGGTTTTATTAAGGCTTTAGGAGCCTCTTCTAGTCTATTTGACTAAAAGATGTTATTAGGGAGGGCCCATATAGCCGAGGCGGTAAACGCACGGGTATTCAGCATGACCATGCTGAGGGTGACGGGTTCGATTCCCGGTCGGTCCAGGATCTTTTCGTAAAGACAATTTCCTTGACTTCCTTGGGCATAGAGTATCTTCGTGCCTGCCACACGATATACACATGCAAAATGGTCATTGGCAGAGGAAGCTCCCAGTTAATAACTGTGGAAGTGCTCATAGAACACTAAGCTGAGAAGCAGGCTTTGTCCCAGTGAGGACGTTACGCCAAGAAGAGAGAGAGAGATGTTATTAGGGAATGGACTTTCTTGAAGATTGCCAATACCTAGAACATCGCCAACATCCTTTAATATTGGGAACATAAACCCATAAGCCTAATTTTTACTTCTTCTTCTTATTCTTGACAAGATGTCCTTATTTGGACAAATCCTGCTTCTCAGCTTTTACAGTTATTCACTGTTAGCTTTCTCTGTCCTAACAATTGTAACTTATTCCATGCTTTCCATGCCAAGATTAAGACTAAGGACATATTTAAAATATCAAAACACTATATCAATTTACACTCCATTGCAGTTAAGGTCGATTATATTTAAGTGGCAAGGGGCAGTTGCGTAGCCAGAAATTTGCTCTGGGAGGGGTTTTCTACGATCATTGATAACTTTTCGTAAACAACTATGAACAATGAGGTCAAATACATTAAATTTGAGTCGTAATTTCCAAATAGCGGCGAAGCCGAAACATTTTTTCACCTAAAAGTTTTTTATTCTGAAAATTGGTGCCAAAAATTTTGCCGTGGGGTGAGGGGGGGGGAGTTGGGGGTAGGGTTGGTAGGTAGGTGTTCACCCTGAAACACCTCCCTCCCGTGGCTACGCCACTGGCAAGGGGGAATGCACGGCCTTTCTCAGCCCTCCTCCTATTATACCTATGATCCTGGCGGCGCACATGCTCTACATACCTAGTGCAGATTATCTCAAGCGTTCAGTGGTACCGGCCCATTTATGAATAATGTTCCCAAAGTTATATGCACAGAAAACCCTTAGATTCGCCTCGTTAGCCACAATTCATTTAAAAATTCTGAATAATTCGAAGCTCCCAGGGGAATTTAATGTTTACGCTCTGTTTACAGCTCGTTTAATTGAAATGCGTCTCGCGATGCTTCCCACCGCCACGAAAAGCGAAACAAAAGGATTAAAAAGTCCGTCTCGTCGTCGTCGTCGTCGTCGGCGTCTCTTGGGCAATGTAGGTACCTTATTATACCAACAATCAACATGCAGTGCAACATACTTCTCCTGTTCGGCTTCCAGGTCGTTTTTACGCAGCTCCAGCTGGCGCAGCAGATTGTCACGCTCCATCCGGGAGACACGTTCCCGTTCCTCGTAAAGTTCGCGCAGATTGCGGATGTTGGCCATTTGTCGTTCGTACTCGCGGCGTAGATCGGTGGACATAATTTGCAGCTCCCGCTCGTGCAGTGAGTCCTCGATCTGGCGCAACTTCGCCTTAAGCTGGGGGGAGGGAAAAGAAAGGGAAAATAAGGCGCATGAAATAAAAAAAAATGTTACGGCTACGATAGTAACAACGGAATAAAACCCCTGATGACGACGTGGGGGGTTGGTGTAAATATGCACGCTTTTTGACTTGGGTGGAATTGCGATGCGAACCGGTGGTGGGACAACAAAGGGAAAGACATTGAGACGATGGTGAAAATGTTTGCTGGTGTTTTGTTGCTTATTATTCTCTGATTATTGCTGTTTTGAGTAAAAAAAAAACTATAAATAGGGCGTTATCACGCTGTAAAACTGAGCGATGTCAAGGTTAAAGAAAATATTGTCACTTGCGGACTTTCCGAGCCCAGTTTACCGATGCAATGCAAGGCTTTCGTAATTGATTTATGTTGTCAAGATGAAGCAAATCTCTGGGTTGATATCCCAATACTTTAAGTACTACTATCAAATTGGATGAATGTCACGTTATTTTGAATCTTACTATTTTTACGCTTTTCAATGAGAAATGTGGAGCTTTTCTATTAACCTTCACATACCTGACCCCCGACAACTCATTTGAAAATTCTGGTATTTCGTCAATTTCTATCCGATTTTTTTGAAGTCGCCCTTAATCGATCATTAATTGGTGCAAGTTTACTACACTCAAGTGGTCATGTAATATATGGAACCATTCCGGAGATATTCCGTATTGTAGTGGGGTCAGGGGGTGGGGGAGGTGTCTGTTTTGCCAAATGGCTAAAAGTGATTATTTCGTGTGTTATTGTGTTTGAGAGGCCCCCGCGGAACCTGTTTCAGGTGCTCCGGAGCGGGCATATCAGTTGCTACAAGCTTCAGTCATTTTTTTTCTGTCCCATTCTCTCGAAATAATAAAGTTTGATACGTCGCACGGCATGTTTTGGTTGCAATCCAGAAATGTCCAATATGTCACCCCCGTGGAACCTATGCTACATGTTCCGGGGTGGCCATATTAGTTGATACAGACTTCAGGGTATCGTTTCTGACTGAGTCATTCGGAATCATGAAGTTTGATATGTCGCACGACATGTTTTGGATGAAAACCAGAAGTGTCCTCAATGCGGCCCCTGCGGAACCTGTCACGGTGATCCAGATGGGTCATCTTTTTCAAATCTGATTATCGCAGTTGTGTTTTATTTTTCGCAATGAAAATTTCGCTGAAAATCGATGGTTCAAACACAATAACACACGAAATAATCATTTTTAGCCATTTCGGCACCCTCCCTGACCCCAGTATAATCTGGAATATCTCCGGAATGGTTCCGGATATTGCATGGTCACTTGGGTGTAATAAACTTGCACCAATTTGTGATCGATTGAGGGTGACTTAAAACAGATGAAAATTGTCGAAATGCCAGCATTTTAAAAATGAGATGTTGGGGGTCGGGATGTGAAGGTTAACCCTTTATAAGGCAGTGGCAACTATATTGCCACCTACTGTTTTTATTTTTTTCTGTTTTATAACAATCTATTTCGAACCTCTTTTTTGGTTTACTCAAAATTAGGATTACTAACAACGCCTGGTATTTTTTTGGTACTAAACAAAGCTTAAAAAATAATTTGGGAGCCATTTGTAGTCTCAAAAATGGCAAAATTTGACCGCGTGAAGAAAATTAGCTCAAACTTATTGTAAAACTATAGATTTGTTAAATATTTTAAGATATAATCAAATTATGGGTTGATATGAGCTGCACTACACGGTTTAAATTATGGGTTAAGCCCTAATCCACTCTCAGATCTCCTTTCCGGCTTTTTGTCGAAGTCAAAAGAAGAAAAGTACCCTAAACGGGCAGTGGCAAGAATATTGCCACCAGCGCTGGTGGCCTAAACGGGCAGCGGCAACTATATTGCCACCTCAAAAGCTCGTTTTTGGGGTAAACGGGCAGTGGCAACTATATTGCCACCAGCGTTTTTGGGCTGAACGGGCAGTGGCAACTATATTGCCACCTAGATTTTTGAGAGTTTCTTTCAAACAAAAATTGTTTTGTACATGTAATCATGAGTATAATCATTTCCATAATAGTATGCGTTGATAACTCTTCTAGTTTTCTCGGCCTTATAAAGGGTTAATGCCCTTCGTAAATCAAATAGCTACCATGCGTCCCCATTGAGTAACATTTTTTTTTTGTTGCAAATGCACTGTCCATGAGAGCACGGTGGGCAACGTTATCTCACTAAGGGCCGATTTCTTCACCTACCCGGTTTAACGACGTAAGCCTGGTTGACCTTAAACCACGCTTAAAGTTAAGCCAAATTCTTAAGCCAGGTTTAAATATTTGCATTTCTTCACACCGGCTTAGCTAATGAAGGCGATGGCTTACGCTATC
Organism: Aedes albopictus; assembly: GCF_035046485.1. NCBI lineage: Eukaryota > Metazoa > Arthropoda > Insecta > Diptera > Culicidae > Aedes > Aedes albopictus. Next base: position 115,069,403 of record NC_085137.1, read on the forward strand.
GTTCCAGTGACTTTCCAATGGAAACGTCATTTTCAGCCGCCGATATTTTGAAATGCCCGCTACATGCAGTATGGAGTAACAACAACAAAACATCCGCTCGGTAATTTTTTCGGATGCAGTAGGAAATTAACAATGATGAACTACCTAGACTGTTGAAATACATATTACCCAATGCTAGAATCGAAGATCTTCGATTTAGTATTTACTCTATATGATCATTCCACAACATTTGATATTCGAATTTGGCTTTTATTCAGAGGGAGCGACACTAGTTTTGCCAAACCAAAAAACCTAAAAAAAGGCCGAAAAAAGATCAAAAAAGTAGCTAAATCCCGGAAAAGTTTTGCGGGTTTTATCAGGTTCTATCGTCTTTTTTGACATTTTTTTTTGGGTTTTTCGGTTTGGCAAAACTAGTATCGCTCCTCCTGCTTTCATTGTACAAAGTTAGAGTGCCATATTGCAGAAAAGGCGTTGCAATGATGATTTTATGTTTTGATATCCAGAATCGCCTTCGAATAAATAATCTTTTTGAAAATGTGTAGGTCGTGTGATGCTTCAGGTCCAGGTCTGGACTATTTTTCGAATATGTTTAAAATTTGAACTGTGTACATTCAATGAAAGCCACAGCAAAGTTCAAGTTCAACTAGAAACTGAACTGTCTTAATAGAAACAGTTTATTCCACTTTTATTCCATTCGTTGGTGTTTTTTAATAATTTATTTTGAAAATGTTTAGGTACCGTTCGCAAATTACGTAACGCTCTAAAGGAAAGTAAAATATCATCGTGCTTTACGGTCCATATACATGATTTAGGTTTTAATATAAAAATGCGTTAATACGATGCACGCTGCCTTGTACTAAAATATAAAACGGATCGTTTTTTGCAATGCTGAAAATGTAATTTCGACCTTATTTCGTAACGTACGCAGATCACCTTGAAATGGTGCGTTACGGCGAAAGATCTACCACATCAAGTTTCAATTTTGCTATTTTCCTGCCTAGTTTCTGTTTTTTAGTGTTTTGACGGGCTTAGAGGTCTAGTGGCTACCGCTTCTGATTCGTATGCAGAAGGTCATGGGTTCAATCCCTGGTCCGTCCCTTTCATCCTTCTTTGTATTTTTCTATCCACTTCCTCTCTCTCTCTTCTCCACATATACAACTCATGTATATTCATATGTTCATAGCCATCGCTAGAACCAGAAACGAATTGTAAAAAAGTCGTTTCCCTTCCTTCCAACTTCCACTCACAGCACAGTGTATATAACGCCTACAAGTTATGCAACCAAAAAGCGTGCTGTGCCGCTTGACCTTATTCACTCACCTTATTCACCACACAATCTATCACCTTACGAACACTATAAATAACCCCTATCCATGGATCGCATCACCGACCCAACGGTGACTCCCAGATCTCCCATCCTTTCCGTCTAACAAATACCCCAGTCCGTGCTGGTTGTGGGGATGCAGAGGTGATCTCGGTCTTTAGTAGCAACAACCAGCACACTCTAACATTCCTCTCCCTTCCCAACTGACTATAAGGACGTGGCCGGTGCCGTTATTGATCCAAAATGTATGAGCTGCTAGAATTGCACTTTGAGAATAAGTGGAGTGTCCCAGCCCTTATTCAATTGGATCTCAGTGCAATTAGTACCAGCTCAGATCAATCACGGAGTAGCAACCATTGACATGTATAGTCAGATTTGATCGTTTGATCGTTTAGTGTTTTGACTTTTACTGCGAACGATTTCTGTTTTTTATCTGTTTATTTATTTTTTTCATATTCAATCTTGTGTTTGCCATACATTGATAGGCTGCCTGAATATTTCGGCCCCTTCAATAACTTCAATATTGATATGCAAATGTGTATGTTATTTATATTTTTGTTTTTATATACCAATATGCTTTCTTTCAGGGATAGCAAGGTAAGTACATTTGACAGATCTGTAAACCATCCATCAATAATGTCAACTGCGCTCTAGATTTTCGAATAGAGCTCCTCATAACAATCCCACCCTACCAACACAAATTCCTTATCCTTAACGTCTATAGAGATAGTTTGGGTACCTTGTATCTTCAAGTAGACGTTAAACTAACATTCCTACCCTTTCCTAGCGATTGTAAGGACGTGGCCAGGTATACAATGTGATGCTTGTTTCGACCAACTCTAACACGTAGAAAAAGGCGTTAATACAAAACGTTATTTTATCGCCACTACGTGCTAGATTTTTCAAAACATCTCAAACTGAGCATTGTAGCGACCCACGATGTGTACAATAGGCCGTCCCTTATTTTGTAAAATTTAGAAATACTTTAAGTTCGTTAGTGGAAAATGATCGTTTTAGCTAAAAAATGATCGTGTCAAAATTCGAAGTCCGTATCTCAAGGCTAAGTGGTCCCTCAAGGGGCCTAAAGTTGTCAAAAATGGTATGGAACCAAAAAAACATGAATTTTTTTTCGACAAAACAAATGCGCTATTCCACTAAAACCGGTGATTATAGGATCCTAAAGCATAGCATAGCATAGCATAGCATGAATACTTGCACAGATCTTGGATGGAGTTGCAAAGCTGAATATTTCCATTGACATTGCTGATGTCGCTACTATCTACAATGTCATAGATTCACTCAGCTCCACACACCTGGCCAAGTCCTTGCAAGCATTTATAAATCCCTTCATCAACTTAGAAAGAGCCCAGAACTGAAGCATCTTCCAATAGATGAAAGGATGTTGAAAATAGCGAATTTTCAACTTATAAGCAGTTATGAAATAAATATACTGAAGTAGAATTATTTATAAATAAATAATATTGGAAAGATCTCAACAATTGTTGTGGGGTTTTTGTGGTTCAATGCCGATCATCTAATTGTCTTGATTAATGTTCTTCTCTGTAAAGAACAACACAATACTCAGCAAAGAACAACACAATACTGAACACTAAACACCCGCGCATCTATTGTTTTGATTTTCACTCGAGACAATAGCGAACGCGATCGATTATGCTGCCATACTCACCCCTACAGGAGTGATGCATGCACAGCCAAGAACAACACTATACTGAACATTAAACACCCGCGCATCTATTGTTTTGATTTTCACTCGAGACAATAGCGAACGCGATCGATTATGTTGCCATACTCACCCCTTACAGGAGCGATGCATGCACAGCAAAGAACAACACAATACTCACCGGTGATTATAGGATCCTAAAGGGCCAATAATTTGTTTAGATTTGCGATATCTCTACTCTTTTCCAAGATATTGACAAAAAACGACTGAAAAATAAGCATTTTTGAACATTCTTTTAGATTCCGAAGGAAACTTACCCTATTTTGTTCAAAAACTCAAAAACGAGTAGAGATATCGTAAATCTAAGCACATTTTTGGCCCTTCAGGGTCCTAAAATCACCGGTTTTAGAAGAATAGCGTATTTTTTTTGTCGAAAAAAATTTCAAGTTTTTTTGGTCCCATACAATTTTTGACAACTTTAGGCCCCTTGAGGGACCACTTAGCCTTGAGATACGGACTTCAAATTTTGACACGATCATTTCTTAGCTAAAACGATCATTTTCTACTAACGAACTTATAACATTTCCAATTTTTGCAAAATAAGGGACGGCCTAGTTTACAATCGCCTATGCTATGCTGAAAATGTAATTTCGACCTATCTAGATTCAATGTCACCGAATATCTTCGAAAAAGGCAATTCATATTCATCATGAAAAAATGGGATTACATGTGCGCTGTAAAAATCGAGTTTTGCAACGAGTTACAAAACATTTTTGCAATGAAAAACAAATCACTAGAATATGATCATTTCCATCAGTACCATCGTGCTTCGCGGTGGTTCGGTGGGAACGGTCATGCTAGACACTCAATTTTGATCAAGCAAGCTGTACTATAACCGTGACAATTTGGCAAGCTCTTGCCGTGACAACTCTGGTTGTGAATCAAATAATTGCATTATGATTCATAAAACAACCGAAATCAGTTGCATCATGAATCATATTACAATTGTTTGGTAAAGTACGAAAAACTAGTCCGTTGTGATATGGCAAGTATAAATCAAATTTCATAGTGCTGAGTTGCAAAAAGATATTTAAAATCTGCTTGCGTCATTTTTAGATAGTGGAACTTACGTATTTTCGGCAGTTTTTTTTTCTCTTCGCCATGGAAGGTTTTTTGAAATCTATTGAACTCAAAGTTGTCCTCAAAACCTTCCAAAGTAAGCTGAATGATTGACTTCAGCGCAACAAAAACCTGCTCTGCCGTTACTCTTCTGTGACAATTGTGTTACTTGGGAATCTTTTCGGCAGGGGTTCTTGTAAGAAATCTTGAAACAATTCCGAAAAAAACATACTGGAGCAATCTCGGATGGAATCCTGGGTGAAATTGCTGCAAGAAATCTTCAGATGGTACTATGGAAGAAACTCGCAAAAGAACACCAGGAGGAATCCCAGAAGGAATCTCTGGGGGAATCCTGGAAGGACATCCCGGAACAATCCTAGTTTCTGGGAGAATCCCAGAAAGAACTTCTGAAGAAATTCTTAATAGTGTTTGTGGATGTGCTGCTTCCACTGGCCTGTCAAAAGCTCCGATCTCCTCACGTTGGGATGTCAAAAGGTTCCCGTCCTTTTCCTGGCACATTTTGGCTTGAAGCCTTGCAAATTAATTAATTCGTTAGATATGGTCCAAATTGGGCAAAAACGTTATTGTGTCAATAATTACCCATTTTTACTAATTTTAATAAATCGTATTACCCCAACAACACAACCATTTTAAAGTTTAGACAATAACTTTTCCAACGGACCGTTTTTCGCTGAGAAAATTGCATTTTTTCTACAATTTCCACTATTTTTCTAAGTCTGATATCTGTGGCGCAATGAGTTTCCATCACAGAGGGCTGAAATTTTAAGAATCTAGGTTTGGAGGTAGCCAAACATCAAATGGTATATAAGATGATAAGACATGTCAAAGCAATTAAATTTCTAGAATTTGGCCAATCCAACGCGGAGCTCTATTGAATGTCGTTAGCAACAAAAAATTGTGACCGGAATAGGAGGGCGGAAATGAAATCTGTAAGCAAGTGTTAGATTGGTACCCAGCAAGACATCGCAGCAGAGGCAGATCCAGAGGCTCATGGCGGCGCAGCCTCAACAAAAATAAAGGAAGTCGACAGAAATTTGACCGGAGTGGAGTCTATGGAGTCGCAGGTTTCAGAGCTATAGAGTTTAGTGTAACGTGTTCAGAAAACAATGGATAATATAATAACCAAGATAAACCAGAACCATAATTCAAAAGTCTAAAAAGTCCAAAATTTGAAAGTATCAAAATGAGATTGCGTCGGTATCTCTGAAGACGGACTACTGATGGCGAAACAAAAAACCAGATTTATCTTGTTCATATTCAGGTAATCCATTATGACAGCATCACCTTTTCAAAGATAAAATTCTTCTACGTTGCCTGAATCAGGAAATTCTGTTCGAATGATTGCATGTGAAAGGACAATTCAACTTATTCTTATGTAGGTCAGCAAGCAGCTCAAATGCTCGAAACTGTCTCCTGTATGGCTAATTTCCAAATGAGACAACGGAACGAGAAGGAGAACGTGCCTCTGGAGCTGAACTACTGATGTATATATAAAATTAATAAACCGCCATGACAGATTAATCACAGTTTTCATTGGAAACTGAGGATGCTTTAGATGGAGTTCAATGCACTGCTTTGGATACCACAAAGAATTGCTGAAGTTCGTTTTAGCTTCTTCTGGATTGCATAACTTTTGAAGTGGTAGTCAGTCAAGAGACTGTGTTTCTTAAGAAAACATTCCAATTATCCTCAACGCAATACTTATCGTCACAACAGACGTACATAGCTATAGCTTAGACGCATTTCAACAATTGGCACAACAAGTTCATACGTCAGTCAACCATACATATGTCGAATGATGCTAAACAAATTGTTCACTCACAGGTCAACAATTTTAATTGAACGATTGTTCACACGTAGAAATTTTCCATAAATTCAATAAATACCGCCCGGTACTGCTAATTAAAATACCAATCACCACAGCACCTTGTTGAAGTTCAGGTTCATCGTGGCCAGTCACTGTACTTTACCGATATTTTTTGGCATCAATTCCGTAAACATACTGCCCTCTCCACGTAGTACAACACATCGCACCTGTCCTCAGAAATACACGACTGTCTCAAGTTCACTAATGACTTTCCCCATGGTCACTTTGCGGCATATTTTCCACACCCCATATCCTCTACCTGCGGTAAACTTACTTGTTCAACTTGGTCCTCTCTGATTTGTATGATCTCTTTGCCGGCTTTGATGACGTCTTTCAGTCCTTTGATTTGATTCTTCTGCTGGTTGATGTCGCTATGGAGCGAGAGCACTTCGGCGTTCGCGATCTGCAGATGGAACTGCGAATCCGCAAGCTCGGCCTGCAGATGGCGAAATTCTTTGTTCCGTGCTGCTCGGGCGGCTTCCTCCTCTTCGCTGGGCGTCTGAAGGGATTGAACCTGCGCTCGAAGCTGGTCAATGGTGGACTGAAGCGACAGGATCTGGCTGTTTGCTTGCTGAAGCTGAAGCTGTGACTCAGCCAGGTCACATTTTAATCCGAGGCGTAGATCATCATCGTCTTGGGGCGTTGTGGTAGTGCAGTTAGGGCTAGCATCGCTTTGTTCTGAGCGAGTCTCCGTGTCGTTGTAACACGCTTCGCTCTCAATGATGGCAATTTCCGCGACGCCGTTTGTTGTGTCTTCCGATGAGCCCTTTGTTTGCTCTTGGTTCTGTTGGATGAACTTTATGAGAGCTCGGTTCTTGGCTTTCTCCGCCGCCAATCCCTTCCTAAGCTGATCCATCTCCTGTTTGATGTCAGCCATTTTCGATTTTCGCAGTTCACGTTTTCTACCCAGTTCCTCGCGGAACTCGGCCAACTCTCGGCGCCTTTCCGCCCCATCACTTGACTCTGATCCATCAGGACCGGAGTCCACTTTATTCCCATGATTTTCAGTTAGAGTTCCGTTATTTAACGCGTGTTTCTCTGATTTACGGCCTATTGTTGCACAACTTTCACTGACTAGCATATCCGGACTGCTGCTACCGCCATCGGTTTCATGTTCTTGACCCGTTTCCACCCCTCCGCCATCGTCATCTCGTCCCTCGCGGCCATGCTGCGATGACTGAAAACTACCCATTTTTCTCGCCCCTTTTTCCGCTCGGATAATTAATCGCCCTTTGCACTCTGCCCACTCGTTCGGGGCTGCAGCTGACTAATATTTATTCGCTTTTTTTTCGCGTTTCTCGTGACCGTTGTCGAGTCAAACTTTTTTTCCGGAACGATTATTAAATCATTGCGCGAAATTCGAATTGCGGTTCCGACTTGCTCTACCTTAGGCTAGGAACTGTCCCGAATGAATTGTGTGGATTTCGAATTCAATGATATGCAGAAATAATAAGGAAAAACTCGACCGCAGCACCGCGCTCCGATGGGTTTTCCCCGTCGATCTTTTCGTGTTTGAGCAATCGCAACGACTGAGCTATTTTTGGACCGGCAGAGTATTTGACCGACAAAATCAACTTTGGGCCGCGGCCGCGTGTGCGATGCTAACTAAGCCCGAGCATCAGCAGCAGCAGCACAGCTGACGACGACCACGATGGGCGTGCGCGAGCGGTTCCTCGGTGTTATGATGCTGCGCGAATCGAAGACTGTTGGCCGATCCGGGTGAAAACACCCACAAGTCAGACAGAGCGGATACCTACTTCCACGCGACGATTGATTGCAATAGTTTCTCAACAAGACGCAAAACAGTAATTCGTGTGTTTGTGTGATCATTTTTATGGTCTATTTTTAAATTTTCCGAAATGGTATTCATTTTCACGACTTTATTTCTTCGATTCCCAATTAAGACGGTTTCAAGGCGTGCGTGCGATTTGTACAGCTTTTACACGTAAGCGATGCAAACTGTTTTTTTTTAATGGTGGGAGAAAAGCTTTGAAATCAGAAATAAATTGATTTTGAGTTTTGTTTTCGACATTATTCAAGAAAAATTAATAGTTCTCAATCTATAAATTGTTTGAATTTACAGTATTGCAGCCTTTTTTTATCACCAAACCATGATCCTTTTAAATGCAATAATTTCTATTAGTAGACTTATTCAAATGAGATTTTTGAAGAAGGCACTAAAGAAATAAGTATGAGCTTTTGACTTGAAGTGTCTAAATAGTGCGGATGATGTCACTGTCTAGACTAGTCTAGATACAATCGCTCGCAGCTCATTTTAGAAGCTCAACCTGAAAATATAAAGTTTGAGAAACGTGTGCGGCTAGACCAGTCCTATAAGGGAGTCTTGCAGGACTGGTCAAGCCGTACAATTTCATCAGATAAGTAAATTGACATTTTCAGCCCTGATCCAAATACATCTGGTTTCTTATGATATTATTTTTCACTCATTTGACAATCCAATGCTAAAATATGTCACGCGGATTTTTACGTTTTTTAACTGTGTTTGCTATCAATACATCATTTGTCGTAAGACGTCAATCGTTTTTTTTCCTTTCTGTACTTTTTCAAACAAACAAACAAAAGGTAAATTTTCCATGCATACATCTTGATTGCAAAGTTAGTTTGCATTTTTTTTTTCTGGCTGACAACTTCTTCTTCTTTATGGCTCGACGTCCCCACTGGAACTTGGCCTGCCTCGCTTCAACTTAGTGTTCTCTGATCACTTCCACAGTTATTAATTGAAGTGCTTTCTTTGCCTGCCATTGCATGAGCTTGTATATTGTGAGGCAAGTACAATGATACACTATGCCCAGGGAGTCGAGAAAATTTTCCCGACTGGAACGGGAATCGAACCCGCCATCTCCGGATTGGCGATCCATAGCCTTAACCACTTGGCTAACTGGAGACCCCCTTCTGGCTGACATATCTTCAGCCATCGATATTGAGTGCTTTTTCCCTAAACATTAAAAAAAAAGCACCGTAAAAATTTAACCGTAAGAGTGGCAGTTCCATTACTTGGTGGATTACTCGTTTGAGATTTCACTTTCTTTATGAAGAATAATGTATGCCATGTAGATGAAACAAATTTCATATTCATTTTAAAATCATAAACAACACAGACGAATTTTCGCAGAGTCGAACTACATTTGACAACAGCCAATGTAAACATGGGAATATCAACAGATACAACTCATTTTAATATGTATTAACTTCTCCAGAATCTGACCTCAATTAACAAAATATCAACAAAAGAGAGAGGAAATCGACATAGTTAATTCACTTATTTTCAGTCCTGAGCACCCATGATGGTGCAAAGTTCCGAATCGAAATATCTTCATCCTGGACGATTAACCGCCATCGCCTTGACCTATGGCCAAGTCAAATGTCTGTCACCTTTATTTCCTGAGGAATTCCACGGAGTCATGTCAGTCGATCCTGAGCGACCATTTCAAAAATATCTGAAACTTTGCACAGTTTTTCAATTTCATCTAAATCGCCATTTTTCGATATCAAACCTTCATTTTCAATCACGACTAACTTTTCAAAAGGGTGCATGCGAAAATAGTTCAAAAATATTCTAAAAGCTGTACAGCAAAAACGGATTGTTCGATTGTTATAAATTTTTCAGCAAAGTTAGATAACTAAATGATGATTCCTTAGAAAATATACACTGTAAAAAATTTCTTTTTTTTACTTTAAAAAAATATGATCTTTGTCACAAAAACTCAAATATCTCAAAACCCTATCTTTTTACCAACGTCAATTTTTTAGGGAAAATGACCCATTATATCAGCTATCTACCATAAAATTTTGGTGATGGTAAACTGATAAACAAAAAAGTTATGACATTTCAAACATTTCACAATTTTTACATTTAGTAACAAAAAAAAAAAAAATTTTCTGTGTAAATTATTTCGAGAGTTATATTTTGATGCTGATTTTATTCCCTGGCCAAGTTCGCAGGGGTTGACGGTATTAAAGTGAAGGAGTTTCATTTTGGTTATTGTAATGTAGTGTTCTTTAGTGAAACATATCACCTTTTTTTAACACTTCAATGCGCCTCCAACGGTTCATCACGAACCGGCTGCTGCAGATGGAGTATGGCTGATCATATGCATCAGACATGCTCGATAAACACGGAGGAACCGCCGGGGCTCAGTAGAGTCTATTCCCAAGCAATAGTTCCAAGTCGGTTGGATATAAGAAGGTTTTGAAGATCGTTACAAATCCAAATAAAAGTATTATAGGATTTGTGACAGGTTTTGGAACCTTTTACAGCCAACTGACTTCAAAATGTTGTTTGGGCTCTATTTCCCACGTTTCTCGGCTGATTTGGATTAGTAATTAATTAATGTCAGAGTCGCTTTTTTCGAATTTTTACAATGTTAGTTGGTCATATTTTCTTTAAATAAAGCAATTAAAATCGACCGAAGAATTAATAGTGGGAAGGAGATTTGCAGCACTTAATTGTGCTGATAGATTCGAAGCTAACATGCGAACACTTAAACGCATTGTTGACGTCAATGCGTTCGACGTGACATTTTGGACAAAAACTGACTGCTTTTTATTTACTGAACAACGTTACTTGTGTATGACTAGGTTGACATTTCTAGGCTACGCTTGAGAAAATGACATGGTTTATGTAGGACAATTGAACGAATTTTAATAGTTTTCATAGTATTTGTAGGGGGATGAATACATAATAGTTGACATGCAATCTTTATTATTTTGAAATTTTATTGCAATTAACTGACCAACTTGGCGTATTTTTGTTCAACTCTTAGATGGTATTATGACACCAACAGAAAAATATCAGAAGTTCAGTTACATGTTTCTGTGGGTTTTGAACTGATCACAATTTAAGGACACAAGAGAGGAACACAGAGAAGTAGAAAACGATTAGCGAAATCAAGAAAATAATTTGACACAGGATCGACTATACTTTAACATACGGGGCTCGATTGATTCGATGGAAAAAACAAACATACGACAACTGACTTCACGAGAAAAAAAAACATATTGAACCATACCTCAAAATCAAACAAGAAGACAAACACAAACCGTGTGACCATAACACTACATAGGCAAATCCTGACTGACTGACCAATTGAAAACTTTCCAACCTTCTACCGTAACTTTCTGAGTCAGTAGGCAACAGTGTCTTAATGGATATCATTTTCCGCGTACGGCTGGCAAACTGCTTCTGAAAGATTACGTACTCTTTTCTATCTTCGGGTCTAGTGTAGAGGTTTCAACTCTACTCAGAGTGCAGCTAGAAACCTAGCAAAAAAAAATATATATATTGATGCTGATTTTATTGTAAAGGCTACCACCTGAACTAAACAAGTTGTTTTCATGATATTTTTGTTTGATTATTCATAATTACTATAGTTTATATTTGAAACTTAGGGGCCATCCATTAAGTACGTCACGGTCCTAGGGGGAGGGGGTTTGTGAAAGTGTGACAAGCAATGTATTAAGTATAGGAAAAACCCGTACGAAAGGGAGAGGGGGGGTTGAAAATTCTCAATTTTAGCGTGACGTACTTAATGGATGCTCCCTTAGACGCGATCCAGTGTTATGATCAAAAATATTGAGAGTGTCATACTTTTTGTTGTACGTGACTGGTGAAAAAATCCCTTGATAGTGTTGAAAAGCTGTTGATCATAAGAAAAATGGAATTAAACTTATTTTTAAGACGAAAGCTGCATAATAAAAGTTTAATATATACGCGTATACGTCTAGTTGATCTGCAAAAAAAAAAATTACCTCTTAGAGAACAGACTTTATGATCGGAAGAATGCGAGTAACTTCAACAACAACAAATACATGAGAGGTACATACCACAGACAAACAGACGAAACGCCTAGAACAATTTTCGTGAAAATCCATCGCCCAGTTCACACTACCATCACCTGGTGGAAATGTTTCACGAAACACTGCGTTGTGCAATATCGTCATCAGAAGGCGCTAGTGTGAAACGTCAAACGCAAAGAAAAACGATGGGCACTCTTCTGGTTATGGAAGCCACAACCAAGATTCAAAATGATCGTTAAAGGCGTGGTCAATGAAAATTTCGTCAGTGTTACGTTTGTTTGTGTGTATACATACCATACCAATGCTCACGAAAAAGCAAAAAAATACTACCGCTATGGATATTAAAAATTTTATATTAAATTTTTTCTTCAGGCAAGCAAACAACACCAAACTAGTCAGTTTAAACTAATAAGTGATTTTGTTTATTATAATCTAACGAACAACATGATCAGTCGCTTTCTCAAAGGTCTTCAACTCAACGCTCTCTTGTAGACCGTTTGATGAAAAAAAATGTTCAAAAGAGTTACGAAATCTCACCGAAAGCACCATAGATAAACTAAAAGAGACTGGTTATGCCCAAATTGAATACAAATTTACGCATTTGCACGTCCTGCCGTCTAGACTTTGACAAACGAGCCATCTGTATATCATCGGTAAAGCAGGGCGTAGGAAGTTTGAAAATTTCGAAAACGACAACTGAGAAATTGCCAGAAGTGCTAAGTGCAGAGAGTCATGCCACCGTACCATGAGCGACATCTATTTAAACAATTTAATCACGCCCCTTTTCAAAAATGCTTTGAAATATACTTCAACATCCATACCCATTTCAATATTTTTAACGTTGCAAAACACGCTTTCAACATTCATCTTGAAGAAGAGGGAAAACACTTGTCCTCAAATGTAACAGCAAATTAATGAATAAACGACCAATGCGCGGAGGGCGTGATAAAATCGGAACATTACTGTACATATAATATACATAATACATAATAAAAACAGCTTGTTTTACTCATGCAATGCCATTAACAATAAAATCAGCATCAAACTGCGATTTCCGGCCGAAATAATTTACACTAAAAAAAAGTTATTACTAAATGTGAAAATTGTGAAATGTTTGAATTGTCATAACTTTTTTGTTTATTAGTTTATCATCACCAAATTTTTATGGTAGATTGCTAATACAATGGGCCGTTTTCCCTAAAAAATTACGTTGGTAAAAAGATAGGGTTTTGAGATATTTGAGTTTTTGTGACAAAAATGATATTTTTTAATGTTAAAAAAAGATTTTTTTTTCACAGTGTATATTTTCTTAGGAATCACCATTTAGTTATCTAACTTTGCTGAACGATAAAATCAGCATCAAACTGCGATTTCGGACCGAAATAATTTACACAGAAAAAAATATTTACCAAATGTGAAAATTGTGAAATGTTTGAAATGTTATAACTTTTTTGTTTATTAGTTTACCATCACCAAATTTGTATGGTAGATTGCTAATACAATGGACCGTCTTCCCTAAAAAAAATTACGTTGGTAAAAAGATAGGGTTTTGAGATATTTGAGTTTTTGTGACAAAAATGATATTTTTTAAAGTTAAAAAAGATGTTTTTTTACAGTGTATATTTTCTTAGGAATCACCATTTAGTTATCTAACTTTGCTGAAAAATTCATAGCAATCGAACGAACCATTTTGGTTGTGCAGATTTTTGAATATTTTTGAACCATTTTCGCATAAACCCTTTTAAAAAGTTAGTCGTGATTCAAAATAAAAATTTGATATCGAAAAATGGCGATTTAGATGGAGCTGAAAAACTGTGCAAAGTTTCACTTCAATAGAAAATTATGAATTAAAAAATTTCCTTAATTTTGATGCTGTCGCTTGGAATCGCTCTCCTTGTTTAAGCTGCGCCGCCAGGAGCTTATAGGCCTGATTCTGCTGCGATGATGTCCTGCTGGGTTTCAATCTAAAGCGGGAGTCACAATGCTGCGTCGACTTCGACTTCAGCTGTAACTGACAGCTCGGTTTCAAGCAACTTTTTTCTGCGCAGCAAGTCGCAATGATGCGTTGCGTGACGTACGTCTTTGTACTAAAAACGCTGAAGTAGTTCTAAACTTTGAAAATTTCCAAAGCTGACGCACTGCAACGCAAAGCCCAGCATCGAAACCAGTATGGGGGGGTGGCAATGTTTACCTTTCTTTTTTGAAGAACAACTTCAAAATTTCATAGGGTAAGAAATCAAACTTTGAACTAGTCAAATTGTAATCTTAATTTGAACCATTTCGAAATTCATTAAAACGACGTATTTTTTAGGCAAATATTGTCCCGAAAAAGATGTTTAACAGCTTTCCGTAATAAAACCTGATAACATGGACATTAAAAGCATTGAAAAAAGCGTTTTTGCCATCGAAAATAAGCAATTGAAAAATCACTGTGATTTTCACCTTTTTCCCCCCAGAGAAAGCACATTTTCGGTGCACCCATACAGGTCAAGCATTGCATCACACGCAATAAGTGAACACGTCAAATGAAAGCTTATTTATCGTAGAATCGACCAATAGAATAATATTTCGTATTATTGGTCATAAAATTATCAAATTTAAGTGATTCTTACTTGGAGAATGTTATCTAAAGTTGAACCATTTGTAATCTAAATTTGAACCAGTAAACGGGGACGAGCTTCCAGTATTGGCCTGCAGACTGCGTTAGTGGTTGCTTTGTTTACTCTTGGGGGATGAAAAATTCCAAATTTAGTTTCCAAATTCCTAAAGAATTTCGAACATTCTGAGTTGAAATTCCACTACCTAATGATAAATAGGTATGAGAATTAGCAGATTCATGTGATTTTGAATTGTTTAGCATGGAATTGGCTGTTTTGTGAGTTGCTCGAGCTGCTGCCGCCAGTAGTTCAAATTAAGATTAAAATTGGTTCAAATTATGATTACGATGGTTCAAATTAAGATTAAAACCATTGTTGATGAAAAATCGAATATTTCATTGAAATTCGGTGCAAATACAAACTCTTTACCATTTAACAGAATGCTTATACCCGTGGCTTTCATGTACATAAGATTTTGTCGATGTAAATTATTTCCATGTGGGAGAAAAAATCGCTTAGAATTTGCACTGCTTCAGAAAGCCGCAATTTGGTTCAAATTTTGATTACCTATCCTAAAATAATTTAAATGCAGCACATTTTGTGAAATTTCAATGGCATCGGACACATTTTAGAATGCCGTGGGAAATTGTATGGAAAACTCTTAATAGTGTACGAAAGTTTTTTTTATCCGTGACCCAGCATATCGAGTGTCAGATTGGTTTTTCACCTGCCACAAAACTCCTCTTTACTGTATAGCACCAGCGGGAATATTTCTCTAGTAGGAGTTCTCTTGTGACAATCCTCCAGAAGCAAATGCTTCTGGTATGTGCCCAGAGATTTCTTGTGGAATTTAATTAGGAATTCTATCTGAAATTGACCCAACAGGATTTTCTTTGGTATTCCTCCGGCAGGAACTTCGTCTAGATATTCCACCAGGACTACCTTCTGAGCAAGAACTTTTTCAGCAAAATCTCTAGCAGGGATTGCTGTTGAGATCTCGAGCAGAAAAAATCCTTTCGGCATTTCTAGCAAGAATTCTTTTAAAGGATCCTCAAAGAGGCATTCCTTCGGGGAATATTTCTGAAAGTATTATTTTTTTTTTCAAGATTCCTCCAGCAGAAAGCACTTTTGGGTTCCTGATACCAGGCATTTTTTTTCTGGGATGCTTCTAGTAGGATTTCCATGGGGGATTCCTTGGAGATTCCAGTAACAGTCCAGCTTTTTTTAACTTCCTCCAGAATATATTCCGCTGACAGGAATGCCTTCAGAAGCTTTTTTTCTTATTGGAGATTCCTCGAGCATTTTACGGGAATTTCTCCAAGAGTTCATTTGGGAATTCTTTCAGAAGTTTTTTCATTCAGAATTCAAACATTGAAAAAAAAAAGTTTTTTTTTGTGAAATTCTACCACATGAATTTCTTTTGGAGCTTCTTATGGATGGATGGATTCCTGGAGAAATTCATGAAGCTATGAAGCATGAAGCTCTAAGGAACTCCTGCAGGAATTCCCGAAGCAACTCTTGGAGAAATTTTCCAAGGAACTTGTAGATTTCCAAAGTGGAATGCTACATCTGAAGTAAAATCCATTTGGGACACCTGAAGAAATTCCCAATGGTGCTCTTGGAGAGATTCCAAATAGACTCCTGAAATTCCTGAAGAAACACGAAGACATAATCCCAATGAAGTTCTTCGTGGAATAGTCAATGGAAATCCTTGAGGAATTCTCATCGAAACAGACTCCTGAAGGTATTAAGAATGCATCTCTTCATCCGGAAATTTTCAAGTAAAACATTTTTTTCAGGAGTTTCAATAGAAATTTCATCACAACTTCCTCCAGGAGTTTCATCGCTAATGCAGTCGGGAGTTGCTCCAGGAATTTCCTAAAGAATTTCTTCTGAAATTTCTCCAGGAGTCCTTTCGGAAATTCATCCACGGGTATTTCAAGGTGAAAGGATTCCCAGTTCTTTTGGGAATTCATCTGGGGCTATTTCAAGACAATTTCGCCAGGTATCTCTTCAGGATTTCTTTTAAGAGTTCCATCGGAAATTTCTGGAGGAGTTCGAGTACTTTGCCAGGGGTTCTTTTGGAAGTTTATTATGGAGGTTCATTGAGTTTTCCTTTTTTTTTGGGAATTCCACCAGGAATTTCTTTGGGAGTTCCTTCTGGAGATCCTTCAAGATACTTCTGGGCATTAATCCAGGAGTTCCATCTAGAATTCCTCCAGGATTTTATACGGAAATTTCTCAAGTTCCTTCATGAATTCTTTTAGGAGATCCTTTAGAAATTCTTCCTGTTGATGCTTCGAAATTTTTTCCATGAGTTTCTTTGGAGATGTTATGAAAAATTTAGGAGTTCTATCGGAAGCTTCTTCAGGAGATGTTATGAAAAATCCTCCAGGATTTTCCTCGGAAGCTCCTCGGGAAGTCCTTTCCCGAATTAATTTGAGAAATTACTTTATGATTGTCACCTGCAGTTTTCAAAAGAGATTCTTCGCGGATTTCCTCAGGTGATCGTTCGATATTTATATAAGGGACGTAGAGAATTCCTTAAAAATTGCTTCGAAAATTCTTCCAGCTTTTGCTTCGGATACTCGTTTATGTGTTCTTTCAGGAATCTCTGCATGAGTTCTTCTACTATCCTATTAGGGTTTACTGGAGAAGTTCCTTCGAGAATTCCATCAGGTGTTCTTTCAGGAATTCCTTCAAGAGCTCCATCGCGAATTCCCCAGGGAGTTCCACTGGGAATTATTTAAGGAATTACATCGTGCTTTACTTAAAAATGTTTCTTGGGGAACTATTCCTGGAGTAGCTTCGAAATTTACAGCTGAAGTTCCATCATAAATTTCTCCAAATATTGCTTCGGGAATTCCTGAGGAAATCCGTCATATTCTCTTAAGAAAAAAAAACCCATCGGGAAATCTAGCAGGAGTTCCTTTGTGAATTATTCCAGGGGTTTCCATTGATTGTTTTTCCTGGAGTTTTTTTTTGCGAATTACTATCGTAGTTTCTTTGGGAATTGCAATTCCTTTATGCTATGTTAAATCCTTCAGAATTACCTACGAGAATTTTTCCAGAACTTCCATCGAGAATTCCTTCAGAAATACCATGGGAAATTCTTCTAGGTATTCCTTCGGAAATTCCTCCAGGAGTTCCATCGGGCGTTTCTTCAAGAGTTTCTTCAAGAAATCGTCCAGAAGTTTCTTTTGGAATTCATTCAAAATTTCATTCAGAATATTTGTCAGGCGCACTTTCAAGGAATCTTCCAAAAGTTCTTTCAGAAAATTCTCCACAAATTTCTTGAGAAATTCTCAAAGTAAAATCCAGTTTCGTGTTCAAAAGGAATCGCTCAAGAAAGATCTTGACCGATTCCTGGTAGTAACTTTCCACAGTGACAGCCATTTGAATTATCATTTCTTCGCAACTGCGTATTGCGATCGAAGAAAAACGGTTTCTTGGGCGATTCAGGCGAGGATTTTCCTATGCATCGAGATAGGCCAAAAATTCTTCTGAATTGCAAACAGCCCATAAGTCGTGGAGGAATTCCCTACACAAGATCCTCAAGCATTTTTCAGACGAAGTCCTAACTCACAACAAATCTCCAGGAGGAGTAACCGATAATGCTCTTGCACCACGAGTATTATTATACTTCCCGAAGGAACTCCTTCAAGAATTTCTGATAAAACTTTTAGAAAAAATCGCAATACAACTCATAGAGAAAATCCCGATAGACCTCAGAAATTCACAATTAAACTGCTGGAAATATTGGAATTGAAATACTCGGAGCAATTCCCGTTGGAAATGTAGGGGACATCGAGGGATAATGGACACCCGGGGTGAAATGGGCATCCCTGTTTTTGCTGAAACCGTTGACTTCTATGATGAAGTTTTGAGGCATAAGTGTAAGGGAACGAGTCGTTTTTCTTTTTTTAAAAGTATCATTTATATTCCTACAACATGACTAACATATCAATGAATTTGAAATATGTTTTTCATATGGAAAAATTCATATAATTTCGAAATAGCAGCAAATAAGGCAACTATAAAAACAAGTAAATTGTTACCTTATCTGCATGTATACGCATATTTAGCAATGGTGAAGTGTTTATTTTTTATAAGAATTTACTCAAAATAGCAACTTAAATGTTGTAGTCGATTAGGGGCGAAATAAACACTGGCAATTACGAATGGATGTACGCACATTGCATACTGTTAGGCGTCTTAGAGTGTTTGGAAAAATCAATCCGTTCATTTCTGTCAAATGTTTATTTAATGAACTTTGATGTTATGTAAACTCGTCCAAGATGGAATATGTTATCTGCGGTATTTATCTCCGTAGGCATATTACTTAACTGGTCGATGTAATCAAAAAATTAGCATAAAATATACATCGGTGTCCATTACGCCCCGGAGGGTGTCCATTTCGCCCCGTACCTTTCCTGTCAGCCCTAGAAACACACGGTTTACAATTCATTACTTCTTCACAATAAAAACATTCTTCTTCTTCTTCTTCTTCTTCTTCTTCTTCTTCTTCTTCTTCTTCTTCTTCTTCTTCTTCTTCTTCTTCTTCTTCTTCGTTATGGCTCGATGCTCGCATTGGAACTTGGCCTGACTCTTCTCGACTTAGTGTTCTTTTGAGCACTTCCACAGTTATTAATTGAAGGGCTTTCTTTGCCTGTCATTGCATGAATTTGTATATTGTGAGGCAAGTACAATGATACACTATGCCGAGGGAGTCGAGAAAATTTTCCCGACCAGAACGGGAATCGAACCCGCCGTCTCCAGATTGGCGATCCATAGCCTTAACCATTTGGCTAACTGGAGACCCTACCTGCTGTAAATGATTGAAATACGTAGGACACAAGCTAAAGTTTTAGGCCAACTGATAATATGCTAAATTTTTCTCTGTTACACAGGCCTAACGCACTCATTTGATGCCCCTAATATCTTTATCAGAGTTTTTATCAAGAATTAAAATTCGCTATTTCTGGGAAAACTCTTCAAAACGGCAAATTAGTCAGTAATAATTAGTTGTAGGATATTGTAATGTTTGGCAAAGTTACTTGTCTTGATGCAATGAAGATCGACAGCAGAAGAAGAAGAAAAATAAAAAGAAGAAGGAGATATACAGTCGAAATTTGATATAAACGGGCTGTCTAAAATCCGAATGAGCTGATTTTCTGTATGTCATTGAAGCATATTTTAAACAAATTGCTATCCAAAAATCAAATGGATTGGGTGGAAGACAACAGATAAATTGCAGTGTGCGTTAAGTAGGGTCTGGGACCATTTCGGCAGGAGCACCTATTTTGGGAACTTGCTGCTATAACTCAGTCAATTTTGAACCGATTGACTTGATTTTTAAAACACGATCAGGAAGGCGCAGTATCTAGCTATGTTCAAAAATTCAAGTCAATCGGTTTGAAATTGACTGAGTTATAGCAGCAAGTGCCCAAAATAGGTGCTCCTGCCCAAATGGTCCTAGACCCTAAGTGTTACCGTATATAACGACTCCAAACTGTAGTGTTTCCTTCCCAATCAACTACACGATTTCACTAGAACCTCTTCGAAAGATACAGAAGCTAAATAATCGACTTATCATGTGTTCGAATGAAGTACAAATTGATAATATATCGTCCGTAATTGACAACTAAAAGCCGCCAGTACTGCCAAGATAACGCAAAGGCATTTTCCCCATAATAAATTCCATAAGGAAATTCTGCCTATATTAACCTGAAGAAGATAAATGTATCCCAATCACCATGGAACCGTATCACGGAAGAAACATTTCATCTCAATATAGGATGTGGAGTAGTGTGTACGTGTGTACTCCGACTCTACATCCCCAACATGGACCACGCCGCTCACAGGGAGGCTGAAGAAAGAAACTGAAGGAGCATCTCTCATTCCTACGATTTTTTCACGCAAAATTCACATCAAAGAAATACGCGCATGCTTCCGTTGAGTAGCATCACTAAAAGAAGACTTCGTTCTTTCTTTGAAAACATCAATTCAAGCACGCAGAAGATGTCTCATATGTGGTCACAACAGCATGCAAGACGATGGAGATTATTTTAGATGCGATTAAGCTAGGCTCTTTTTGGGAAAATTTAAGTTTAATTTTCTGCATTATTAGCTAAATATTTGAATAGTTCTATAGATCTGAGCAAAAAAAATGTCTTTGCTGTAGATTTTACCCACCAACTAGAACTTGTAGATTCTGCAATCCATAAATTCCTAGAATAGGCGTGAAGTGTGCAGACTTCCAACCATTTAGAGCACACCCTACCAGAGAAGTGTGTTTCTTGAACAAAGTCAAGCAGTGCCGGCTCCAACACTTGTCAATCATGCTCTCCGTAAGAAGAACTCGACTCAAGTTGAGACTTTTCACCATATGTGCAAAAGCAGCGGAAGCACTCGTCGTCTCGTCACGCCATGAATTATGAACGCATTCCGACTCAAGTTTCGGCACTTTTCCATCGTTGCCGGTCGGTAGGCAGTATCCAGATCCACACTGCCGTCGCGCCGCCGTCGACATCACGTCTTTTTGGCGCAATATCGCGTTCCACACAAGGGTAACTCACACGCACTGGTGGGAATTTGATGAAATTAGAAAATAAATTGCACGAGCGATGAAAATCTACACGTTCCGGCAGGGGAGAGAGAGCTGAAGTGCGTCTGTCAGGAATGCAGCTATATGTTGCTGATTTTCCGTTACAATGGTTTTTTTACGGCTGGTACGTAGGGCCTGACACCAGGAGGCCTTTGAAATGCATAGAAACCTCTCTTAAATCCCTCCAAGACTCCGAAATTTCCATTATACCCCGCGAAATCCTTGAATGTCAACGACACCCCGGAAATTTCTTTCAATCCCCCGGGAAATCCACTGGCACGCTTTTAAATGATCCAAAGCCCTTGTGACATCTCTCTTAAACCGCCTAAGTGCTCGTAAACTTCTTTAGTACTACCCAAGTACCCAATAATCACTTAAACGCGGCATTCTAATAATATTGTATGTGCATATAATGCAGTCGTTTAATGCAACTCAGTTCTAAGTGTATATATAATGCTAATATAATGCCAGAAAAGGCGAAATGTCGTGCTGTTACGGTGCTGTAATGAAAGCCCCTCTGCTTGTTTTATGACTGCTCTCTCCTGCCCGGAATATGTGATTGTGGTAGTGAAATTATGTATTTCATATTTATCATTACCACCACTACACGTAAAGATGCAGCACGTGGTTCATCTGTTTAAATAATTGGTAGCATTGACGAGTGCCCTTTATGCCAATATACTGCTTATAATTTGCTTGTTTGGATCCACAATTATCAGCATCATTATTTCGGTTACAGGGTTTCTGCGGATTGTAAATTCTTATAAAGAGTGTGTTTGCATTTATAATGCTGATTTAATGCGTGATAGCAGTTTTAGTTCTGATTTGAGGCTGATAATAATTGCTTATGGTTACTTGGGTAGAACTTCCTGAAACCTCGTGACACTCCCAAAACGCCATGAAACGCCTGAAGAATTTTTCTAATACTCCATAAGACCCCAAAAAAATTACACAATTCCTGTTCTAAAGTACGTTTATTCGGGAAGGTAGTAAAAAACACACCGGTTGATTGTCACAAATGTACAAACTCTCATTTATTTCTCCCACCCGTTTTATACACGTCTCAGAACCGACTCATCTGCTTTCAATTCTTCTCATCTCACTCAATTCATCAGTCTGTACTCTTACGAGGATTTGTCTTTCTAGGTCGAAATCCCATATTGCTCGAAAGCGTTATAACAATTCCCAGGAGCTTCCTGAAGCCTTCCAAAGCCACTTGAAATGTTTTGAATCTCCTCAAAAAGCCTTTCTTAGATTCCATGAAACTTCTCTTAAACCTCCTGAAACCTAATGAAACACCTAGAAATGATTGTTGTAGCAGAGTAAGCTAAATTCACTGGAGACCTTTGGAATACAACCTGCTGGTTGTTATCTCATGACAAAATCTGGCCACTAATATGGGACACGCTTGTATGGAAAAAATAAATCCTCGCTCCAGTCGACTTTTTAGATCCCATTTAGGTCCCATATGAACTGTACAAAATTTCAGCACAATCGGTGAAACTATAATTTAGCGCAAGCGGTTCAAAATTTTCATAGGATTTACTATGGGAAAAATTACACTTTAAAACAAAAAATCCCAGAGGTCGCCCTTTGTCTCCTTAATTTAAATCGACCAGCGCTTCTTGTAGAAAAATCATTTATGAAACTTTCCTTCGAAACGATTGGATGCTTGTGAAAAAAGTTATTGATTTATTACCGATTAGTGATCTAACGAACGGCTTTTTTATTTATTTTATCAGCAGCACTGCTGCTGCCATTGTTGCATGGGTCGGCGGGAGGCATCACCACCCCCAGAAACAGCAGCAGTCAAGGCAGCAGCTACAGTGCTGCTAATAAAACAAAACAAAAAGCCGTTCGTTGGATCACTAATCGGTAATAAATCAATAACTTTTTTCACAAACATCCAATCGTTTTGCGGTCTTCGAAGGAAAGTTTTATGAATGATTTTTC
Organism: Aedes albopictus; assembly: GCF_035046485.1. Lineage (NCBI taxonomy): Eukaryota > Metazoa > Arthropoda > Insecta > Diptera > Culicidae > Aedes > Aedes albopictus. The sequence goes on from NC_085137.1 coordinate 115,092,389, forward strand.
TACAAGAAGCGTTGATCGATTTGAATTAAGGAGAAAAAGGGTGACCTCTGGGATTTTTTATCTAAAAGTGTAACTTTTCCCATAGTAAATCCTATGCAAACTTTGAACCGCTTGCGCTAAATTATAGTTTCACCGATTGCGCTGAAATTTTGCACAGCTCATATGGGACCTAGATGGAATCAAAAAAGTCGACTGGAGCGAGAATTTGATGTTTGTACCATACTACAGGCCACCCCACGAGCATTCACCCGAAAACCAGTTCATTTAGCTTCCTGATATCTAACGACGACACACAAAAAATCGCAAAAATCGCGAACATTCATCCCGACCCGATGAATCGAAAGACAATTACTCGGATGCAGCAGCAGCGGATTCCTTCATCGACTTCTCCGAAAATGTCAGTAAGCTGACGTTTCCCTCCAACACACTCAAAAACACCATCCTAAAAACCGAGAAACAATCACTCGGATAAAGCAGCAGCGAACTTATGCCTTCACCTTTTTCGAAAATCACTGCGAAACTGACACCTTGCAATGACTGGAAGCTCCACCTTAAAGTCTCCTGAAGCTCTCCTGAAGTCCCCATCGTGATTCAGGAACCTCCCTGAAATGTTCAGAAATGCCTGTGAAACTATGCGCGTAACTACAGCGATGTGATCCCCCGCTCCTGAATCAAAGTACCGTGCATGACTTTGAGTGCATAACAAGCGTACACGACATTGCAGCTGAGGAGCCAAATGCACTGTAGCTACAGGCATGCTTGGAATCCCATTCAATTACATTGAAGGTACCAAAAATCTTCTCTTAAATCCCCGGGAACCTCCCTAAAACTGATGAAACACTTGAAACGCCTTCGAATATGGTTGAACGCTCTTCTAGTCTGGAATTCCCCGGGAAACCTTTTCAAAATCACTAATATGCTTTGAAACTTTTTGAAACCCCTCTGCAGCCCCTTTGAAAATCCATGAAATATCCCAAAATTCCCTAAACCTCCACGAATTTCTCGAAACCCATTGTGTTCCGAAGGTTCGCTCGAACTCAATCGTCAAGGGCTCACCTGCGGGACGGAAGAAGGACCAAAAATGTTCCGAAGGTTCGCTCGAACTCAATCGTCAAGGGCTCACCTGCGGGACGGACGTTTGGCTTCTGGGCAGCGTGTTTGGGGGGAAGCACCAGGTTCGGCTTCGGCTCAGGTTTCAACTCACTTGCACCACAGTCACATCACCAAAACTACTGTACAGGGGTTCGTTTCTCGACGATTGACTACTTAAGCACTTATTTGGAATCTTTTACTAATTTATTTAAAAACCTATTTTATATATCAAGCATTTACAAGTTAATTTTATATTCTAAACTTCGACAATGTGCGTCCTGTACGCACGAGCAAATTTTCACTTCTGGTGCAAAATTCAAATTCAGCCCACGCTTGCTGCGATTGCGGTTGGGTCGTTGCTACGGCAACGACGGCAGCCCGCTCTCGTGGCAACGACGGTTGGCTCGACGTCGGGCGCCTGCGGTGCCCGAGTAAAAATGTATGTTTAGCAAATTTTGTTCGCAACATTCTCCGCACCAGAAGACGAACTGATGGGTTGCATCAACACAACCTTGCTGACGGGTCGCCTGTACCGTGACTTCGGTGTTCGTATCTCCACAGTTCTTATTTTCCCGTCCGGGCCACGGTAGGTTTTCTCTACCACGCCCTTTGGCCAGTTACCACGATGTAGAGTCTCGTCCACCAGCATCACAATGTCATCAACCTTGTACTCGTGATATCTCCTGTTGTCCGGCCATTTACGACTCCGGATGATCTCCGGGCGATATGCGGCCACCCACTTGCGCCAGAAACGATCCGCATAGATCTGGGAATGCTTGTAGGCGGCACGACAGTCCAGGTCCCGTTCGTTAAAATCGTGGTCAAACTGGATCACGTTGTTCCGTCCGAGTAGCAGCATGTTCGGTGTTAACGGTTCAGGACCCAGGGGGTCTTCCGCAACGTGCGTCAACGGCCGATTGTTGACGGTGTTCATCGCCTCGCACAACGCCGTCCGGAGCACCAAGTCCGTAGGGTGTCGGTCTAGCAGCATTGCACCAAGTGCAGTTTTGACGGACGGGACTAATCGCTCCCAGCATCCCTCGAAATGTGGAGTACCGGGGGGTATAAACTTCTACTGTACTCCTCTAACGCTCAAAGACTCTTCAATCTGCGGCTGGTCCAATGACTTTACGAGCGTCCTTAGTTCCTGGTCGGCACCGGTGAAGTTGGTACCGTTGTCGGTCATGATGCACTGCGGCAGTCCACGGACAGACATGAAACAGCGTATTGCCATTAGGCAGCTGTTCGTATCGAGCGATGGCACTACTTCCAGATGTACTTCTCTCGATGTCATACAGGTGAACAGCACAACCCACCTTTTCTCTACGCGCCGGCCGACCTTTACAGAAAGCGGCCCGAAGTAATCGATGCCAGTACAGATGAACGGATACACGTGCGGGGTTGTTCGTGCCGGCGGCAGGATTCCTATCTGCGGCACGGTTGGCTTCGCTCTCAGCTCTCCGCACTTCACACAGGATATCGTGTACTTCTTCACCTGCGAACGGATCTTCAGTATCCGGTGGCCTTTCTTGACGTTGTTGATGACAGTTTCCAGTCCTTGATGCGCGTTGGCAATGTGATACATCCGGAACGGCAGCGTACAGAAAGGATGACCGTCGGGAAGTATCACAGGGTTGTTCACCTCGAACGACTTGCTGTCATCTTGGACACGACCTCGCATCCGGATGATTCCATCGTGGAGAAACGGGGAGTATGTTTTCAGACGGCTGCTACTTTTCACGTAACCTGACATCTTCAAGCTACGCAGCTCGGATTCAAAGGTCTCCGATTGTACCTTCCTGTACCCCGCTTTTCTTAATTCATCCATGTCACGGCTTTTCTCGTTTCGGCAAAACTAACAGTCTTATCATTTTCAGGTAGTACGCAGTTGACCTGATCAGCCGGTTGAAATCCGAGAACCTGGCAATGTCGGGTAGATCGATCAACTTTTCTTTGAACGCCACACAGCACAGCGGTTCGGCCACATCTTTGACGGCTATTTCGGAGTGGAAGCTCGCGAACTCTGCGGAGGACATTTCCAACGGTTCCTCGACCGGCCAGGTAGAGCTATCCCGTTAGAGGAAGTCTGGGCCACGCAGCCATTCCAGCATGTTGCCAAATCCGCCACGTTGAGCTGCGACGGAACCCAGTGCCAGAACTCCACCCCGTGACCATTCTCTTTAATCTTCATTACGCGAGCGCCGACATAGGCCGTCAGCTTCTGATCCGACTTCAACCAACACAAACAGATCTTCGAATTGGTCCAGAAGTACAGCCGGGTAATGTCGATCATGATCTCCTTTTGAAGAACGCTTATCATCTGGCTTGCCAGGACGCATCCTTGTAGCTCTAGTCGCGGCACAGTCAGTTTCAGGGGTGCTACTCTTGACTTCGCGTAAGCTAGGCAAATCGGATTAGTCATTAATGTGTCGAAGACAAAGTACATGATGGAAAAGGGCTCCAGGGAGGAATCACCGCGCCCGCCGCCCCGAATTTCTATCGACGGTGATGAAATCGAGGCATCAGCAGAGATTTTTTTTTTCTAATTAGAGATACTTTATCTCTGAGGCATTCGTCTCTGAGAAATTCAGAGGCGCATTGTGGCAGGAAATCGTGCTTACTTTGGACTCCGCAGAACTCTACGATCGAATAAAGTTCGCCGTAACACGAAGTTAACTATCCACAAAACGCTGATTAAAGCGGTAATCCTCTATGGGCATGAAACATGGACCCTACGTAAAGAGGACCAACGCACCCTTGGAGTTTTCGAACGGAAAGTGTTGCGTACCATCTACGGCGGAGTGCAGATGGAAGACGGGACTTGGAGAAGGCGAATGAACCACGAGCTGCATCAGCTGCTGAGGGAACCAACCATCGTCCATACCGAGAAAATCGGGAGGCTACGGTGGGCGGGTCACGTCATCAGGATGTCGGATAGAAACCCGACTTAAATGGTTCTCGAGAGTCATCCGACCGGTACAAGAAGACGTGGAGCGCAGCGAGCTAGGCGGGTCGACCAAGTGGAGGACGATCTGCGGACCCTACGCAGAGTGCGGAACTGGAGACAAACAGCCATGGACCGAGTGGAATGGAGATGGCTACTATGTTGATGGCTAACGAGTTGAATGTTTTGCACAAAGCTCCCCTATGCAGACCGGTACATACAGAACTCGGCACGCGTGCTGCCAAGCATCTTGAAAGCTCTGCTCTTCAGTATGTTGGCCAGGTTTGCCTCTAAAAAAAAAGAGTTTGCGATTTCGGCATACGAAACTGAAGATTGCCGTACTTTTTTTACTTCTACGTGTGCTGTAAAGCATAGGAAAATTTATTCACGCACAGGTAGAATTCAACAGCTGGAATATCACAGTTTTTTTTTTCGTGGTTCAATTAACAGCTATCGTCGCTGTCAAACTTATTTGAACTTGGAATAATCTCGGACAAAGTCAGTAGATTGCCTGTAACAGGTTTTGTTCCGTGAAACATAATATTTTCACATCCAAACTTTGTTAGAATAAAAAGTTATTAATAAAACAGTATTTTAAAATTTCAGGGAACAAAAAAATGAACATAATTTCAATGTTGCATCGTACCTACAACTCTTGACTGGTATCCTCGATTAGTTACTTTCATGTGTTTGTGACCGTAAAAATCCGAGTGGTTTCCTAAATATTAGCTTTGGCAAATGTGGGCGTGAAGTATTTTTTTTCGTACATATTGGGAAGTGGAACCATCACGGCTTTTTCGGGTACTTTTCTACTATAACTCAGGTAATTTCAAACCAATTAATACAATTTTGTGTACGGTGTGATAACGTATTAGTATCTAGCCGTGTATAAAAATAGTCAATTGGATTGAAATTTATTGACTTACAGCGGACAAGTGAAGCCAGAAATAGCACCCACTGCCCTACTTTTTTGTCTTTATTTAAGAGGTTTTTAGCTTGTGCGCTAGTTCACCTTAAGTACCTTAAGTGATGATAATTTAGTTTTGAGAACAGAGCCTGTGTCGAAAGCAAGGCATGTGAATTGGCTTTCAATTACCGAACTTTGGAGTTACCTTCCACTACATAATTCCACTTCAACTTGATTACCATTCGCAGTCATCCGCGGTTAATTAGTTTTCAAGAAACTAAATCACGATCAAAAGTCATTTCGCAATCCCTTTCTCCCATTACTCTTCGATGCCCAAGTAAGAGTGTTGGTTGGTATGCAACCCCGCCTCCCTAATTAATTACACTGTCTCCGCTTTTATCATAATTTTCGCAATCGCAGAGAGTAATTTTCCAACTTCTTGGCAACTTACTCTGATTACCGGGTGCACCCGAACAGCAACATCCCCAACAACGCCACTAGGCCACCACGCTCTCTAACTACCAACATCCAACCGGGTAATGGAGCGCCCTTCAGTTGCAAATATCGTACCCTCGTACCCCTTCTGGCAGGAGCAAACTTTTCTCGTATTTCAAATGACTGCTACTTATCTTTTGCGGTACTTATTTAACTTTCGGTGCGCCACTTCTGCAGTTTTTCCTCCGAGGCTCTGTTAGTTAGTGCCTTGGCTTCGCTCTTCGGTTTTCCATTGCTTCAAGGCATCACCTCGCACTTTCCCGAATGAAGTCAACGCGGTGAGCGGCGAGCGATGATGATTAAAGGACCATTTGGATCCGGATGCCACCTCCAACGTGGATGGTGTAACTTTTTTTTACTTATGCATACTAGTTTTGATAATTCAGTTTGGATTATTAACAATAAATATGCTATGCTTTGCGTACACTGTAGTGTACAGTTGTACATAGTGTTTGGGCTGTAAACGTTCCTAGAAAGAACGGATCTAAGAAGCAATTTTTGAAGGTATCCTTCGAGAAAATCCTGGAAGAATTTCTGGGAAAAAAAAGACAGGAAGTAAATCATCAGAATATCGATATGAACTGGAAGGAATTCATGCGGAAATCATTAACACAAATCATGGAGCAAACTTTAAAGCAATTCCTGGAGACCTTCCTTCGTGAATTTCCAATGGAATTATAGGTAAATTCCTGAAGAATGGCCTGGATCAATTTCTAGAGAAACTGCCAGGAGAGTCCCAAAAGAAAGAAAAAAATCCTGAACTAATTATAAAGAAATTCTTGAACCAATTTTTTAAGAAAGCCTTAGAGAATACGATTCCGTAGAAGATTTATTGAAATACTGCTTGGAGAAATTTCCAACGGAACCTATTGACGGCTTTCTGAAAGAATCTTAGAAAAATAAATTGAAGTATGAGTGTCTGGAGGTTTTTTTTAAATAATCCTCTGATTTTTTTTTTCATAAGAGCATTGATATTTTTTTTGGAAAAAGCATGAATGATGTTCTATAGAATGTCTCAAATCTTTGGAAGAATCAGTAACGAAAACTTTGGATACAATTCTGAAGTAATTAGAAGTTTCAGATTTTCTGAGGGAATCCTATAGAGTTCTCTAAGGATTTCGGGAGGAATTAATGATGATGTTTCTGAGGAAGTCCAGTGTACACACTTAATTCAGATTGCCGGGATATCAGCATTTTTCCATTCTTTTGCCGAGATTTGCACAGCCGAGTAATCAGCAAACAACAATTTTGCTGAGATCTCAGCAATTTTGACAGTTCATTGCTGAGCTTCGGCAATCGTTTTGCTGAGAGTCAGCTAACAAATGTCACTTTTTGCTGGGATATCAGCTGACAGTTTTACTGAGCAGACGGCTGTGCGCGTTTTTGCCGAGCCCGCAAATCTGTTTTGAGTGTGTACTAGAGGCGGGAATTTCTGGAGAAAGTTTACCTCCTGGAGAGTAACAAAAGTGATCTCATAAAAAATTGTTGACGTAATTCATGCAAGACTCATAAAGTATCCCTGGAAATATTGTTGAAGGAATCCTGGAAAGATTTTCTGAAAGCAATCCTTTACTGGCAAACCGATCACAAACATCAAAGTCCAACCACAAGTTGCAGTTGCAGTTACCTTTACATATTTTCATTGTTGTTTAATTTACAAACATATTTTTTATCATACTTTCATTATGCATCCACGATCTACTTGTTGAACACAAGCATAACCTTAACTGTTAGAATGACTGCCAGATTATTTTTTCTACTTTCCCTTATCATGCCTTGCATTTTGAGCTATGAAATTCCTTGATTCAGGAGCGTTCCAGCGATGTTCCAGGGGTATTTCAGAGGGATTCTGGAACATTGCAAAAGGATCCGGGAACATTCCAGAGGTTTTCAAGGGGTTTCAAGGGCATTCCAGGGATCTTCCAGAGGAAGTCAGAGGGTTACCGGGGTACCAGGAGTATTCCAGGGCGTTACGGGCAGTTTCAGGAGCGATCCAGTGGTGTTACAGGGGTTACGGGGGTCTTATAGGTGCACGAGGGGTTTCCATGAGTGTTCTAGGAGCTTTTCAGAGCCTCCCAGGGTGTTTAAGGTGGTGGTGGGGGGTTGGAGGTGTGGTTCATCGGCGTTCCATGATGTTTCAGAGCCGTTCCAAGCGGATCCTAAGGGGTTTCAAGGGCATTATAGGAGTGTTATCGGAAGTTTTAAGTGGTTTCAGTGGCTCTCCAGTGAATTTATATCACCTGAGCCCGCCCTGTGTTTCTCAGGGTTACAATCATCTCATTCATGTGCACATTATCCAACAAATCTTCTTAGTCATTTTTGCTTCTAGTCATGTTCAAAACGATTTTAGTCAACTAGAGTTCTCTTCAAATCAGAAGCGATTCCTTGTTAATTTAATGAATTGACACTCAAATGACTAGTTGGGCTAAAAACACGAAGAACCCGGAAAAGATTCCACATCGAATAACGGTTGTTGAGTTTCGTGATCTAAATAAAAACAGGTCGATGATAGCTATCATAAACCTAGGTTTATGTCGGGTTATACGTCATCAATCTTGAACAAGCTTGAACCGTTTAGCGATTAGCGAGAATCGTCCTACATTAGGATGAGCTAGGGCTTTAGGAAAAAAGGTTGAAGGACAAAAGGTCGAATGGACAAAAGGTCGAATGGACAAAAGGTCGAATGAACAACAAATTTAGTTGACCAAGTAACCAGCTGGTGTGTCACACTTAAAAGAAAATAGTTTTGATGAGCCTTTGCTGCTGCTCATCGAGAAAAACATTATAGCGTTGTTATAGAAATCATATGCATTTCAGCCACTAACATTTCTATAGGAAAGTTTTCCTTCTTTTGTTTATAGGCTGTTCTTTCAATTTGTGGTCATGTAGTGTTTACTGGCAACTTAGTTTGATCTTGTTGTTCAGGAATTTTTCCTTCTTAAATTTTTAGGCTGTTCTTTCAAGATTTGTTGTTGAAATAATTATTGGCTCTTTAGGTACTTATATTTTAATCAGAAATTTTGCCTTCTTTTATTCAAATGCTGTTCTTCCTATCTATACTGCAGAAATATTCATTGATTATTTGTGTTTAGTGATCAACCCGTTTTGGATGTATAGGTAGTTCCTACAAATAACACTGTAAAGGTTAATAAATTCGTTTTGTTTGCTCATCAATACCCAGAGGTTTGCTCTTCTTTAATTTATAGACTGTATCAAATCGCTGTAATGATTGGAGTTTCAAATGACTATATTTCCATTCATGATTCATCCTTCTTCTGCCCATAGGCTGTTATTTCAAGGAATATTGTATTCCACATTTAACATCAATGCATAACATTACTTTATACCATTTATGGGCATCTATTTTGAATTGCAATGCGGTAATAAATTGGTGCATATGAGCTATTGCAAGTTTTAGTAGACACTCTCCTATCTTTCGATAATGTTTTTTCATGAAGTTGTTGAATAATTTATCTGATTCAGTGGCGCTATTATTTTTATCGGAATTTCAATTGTCGTTTATTTGTCAAAGTGATCAGAATTTTTTCATGTCTTTCATTTTGTCTTTTGTCTATTTAATTTTTTTTCCTATTCAACCTTTTGTCCCATTCGACCTTTTGTCCTTCGACCTTATGTCTTTCGACCTTTTGTCATAGATTCTGAGCAAGCTTAAGGCGAAACTCGATACTTGTTCTAATTTTTTAGTTTTTGATTTTTTTTTATTAAATAACGGTGCAATATTTTCCAAATCGGTTTGTTTATGTATTTAGAGGAAGGATCAAGGTATCTCCTGGTTTTTCTTGTGGCAAATATGTTTCAGTTTTCTTAGACTTTTTTTTATCTTATTCATTTATTCATATCTCAATTAAGTGAAAAATATAAGTTTTGTTAAAAAATGTTTTTAAGAAAAACTAAAAACATTTTCCATCTGGAAAAAAAATCCTGATCCTTCCTCTAACTACGTAAGCAAACCGATTTTGAATATAAAACAATCAATACAGTGGTTTTTCGATTTTGTCACGGTTCTATTTAATCACGCTCCATTATATCACTCTCGATTCTACCACGGTATTTTTTTCGATTTTATCACGCTATGACAATCGATAGAAATATTTCCAAGTACATATTCCAAACTAGATGGGACATATGCATTGTCATAAGTATGCTATTCTTGCATATTAGTAGGGTTCGTGTACCAGTTTTGGTCAGTCTAAGGGAAACCACTCCTAAAAAATAACAAATTAACCAATTAAAACTATGTACCAATATGCCAATATAAAAGGTTTCAATCTGTATATGGCGAAAACTGATGCTTCTACCCTAAATGATTTTAGTGACAAAGGCCGGGTACTGAACTCGATTATCTATATTCGTATTCTAAAACGTCTCAAATATTTACTTAACAAACGAATAGCACACAGATCTAAAAAAGAGTGTAAAATTCTGTGACATATGATGCACATGATTGGAGCGTGGGATATCACAGAAGTTTACATGACATATCATGTAAAAGTGATAAAATATCATGTGAACTTCCATTACATGTCATGTTATTCAGCATGATTCTGTGTGTTTACATGACATATAAAACAAATTTACATGATATATCATGTAAACCATCATAACACTAAGTTTACATGACCAAAGTGAAGTTTACATGACGTGTAAATCTCATTATTTTTATCTGTGCAGTATAAAACTGTAATTTGAACTGACTTTTATCAAAGTTGACTTGAAATAAAATGTCAAATTTTAAGCTTTAAATGGAATTCCGTTCGCTACATATAAGTTTAGGAAGATTTCTGTCATAAAAGAATCCATACAATGTTCGTCACAATAGACCATCAAAATCACTTAAACGGCTGTTATGGATTGATCGATGACCAATTGCTACCATGCAAATACCGATAGCACGAATGTCATCACTGAAATAATACTCAAGATTTAAAATGCTACTCATTGCTTGCTCACTATTGAGTGCCATTTCATGCGGCTCCATTTTGTCTTTAGTAGTTAGTTGAGGCATTCAGCGGATCTCTTAACACTGCTCTATAATGCCACAGAAATACAGTCTAGGATGTCTTCTTGATCTTTATTGACGGTTGGCTAAATTTATTTTTCAAAATGCTGCCTAGAAAATGTTCAATTTCCATTGCGTGGTCTGATGTTTGATTCGTTTTTTATTTGCTTTTTTGTATTTAGGTGTAATTTGGTTAATAAAAACACTCGCAAAAAATATGTTTCAATTTTATCACGCTCCAGTATATCACGCGATTATTTTTTTCATTCGTGATATAATCGAAAAAGTACTGTAATCAAAAATGAGGGGGTGCATCCAGTTTCGCCTTAGGAGAGCGTTCAACATTTGGCTAAAGAATTCCAATGCAAATGTTCTATTTTCTCTCGGAATATGTAATTTAAGGCAATTCAAATTCAAAGGGAATTTTAATAAATGAGTAGATCTATACGTTCTCTGGTTACAGTGGCAGTGGGTACAGTGGCATTAGCCACGGAAAAATAAATGAAAATAAAAACTTCAGTACTAACCGTTCCACAATTGGCGAATTACCTTACCAAGTTGATTTTTTACGCGTGCTGCGAAAAATCTTCAAAGAATCCGTGGAAAAGAGGAGAAGAAAAAATTGGTGAAATATTACAAAAAAAAAACAGTGATGGGATTTCTGAAGGAATTGCTTGAAAATTTTCTAAAGAAATTCATGCAGAAATTACTTGGAGAAATCTTTGGAAAGTTTTCTCAAGGAATCGTTGGAGAAATTATTGAGAAACATCTCGAGCAGTTTCCTATGAGAACTTCACAAAATATCTCTGAAGGAATCCCTGAAGAAAAAAAATGAAGTTTTTTCTAAAAGGTTTTTTGAAATAATCTATGAAAATTTTTCTGTTATAAGCTCAGCTCTTTAGCTGTCTATGGAAGATTTTGATTACTTGAAGACATGCCTGTAGAATTTTCTGTTGAAATCCATGGGAGAATTTTGGAAGAAATAAATGGAACGTTTTCTAAACGAATTCTACTGAAATATTCTGAAGGACTTTCCAAGGGAATTTCAAAAGGGTGTAATTTCTGATGAAATTCAGGTAAGAATTTTTGAAGCAACCTATGCAAGATTTTCTGAGAAATTTCGGGATGTATCTTGTGCAATCCCTGAATAGTGCTTCCGAATGAATCATAGGAGAATCAAAAAAAAATCGTGAATCCTTTTGTTATTTCTTGAGGAGTCTTTGTGGAAATTTTCAAAGCATTTTTTGGAAACTCCCAGAAGAACTTCAGATACAGGGGATACTCAAAATAACTGGGACAGGTAAAATTTTCACTTTTCAAAAAATGTTCAAATCGCTGTAACTTTTCGGAAAGTGCATCAAATATTCTCAAATTTTTACTGTAAGTTCATCAACTAGTTGTGTATCAGTGGTCAAAATTTGGAAAAGGTCGGGCTATTTTACACAAAGTTTTAAAGGTTCTAGGAAAATGTGTAATTATCCGATAGCCAATTTTGAGCTGTTATATCTTCGGATTCAATGATCCGAATGCAATGAAATTTTGGTCATTTATGACTTATATAATGAGCTATTAAAAACATTTCACTAAACTTAAAATTCTTCACACGAAAGAAAATTATAACGATTAGATTATTTTTCTAATATAACACCAATTTACCCAAAACTTCATCATCGTTTCAAAATTCGAGATAGTAATTATAGTTCTTTTATATTCCCTCTAATTGAGTTGAATATATTTATGTTTCAAAGGAAAGCAACCAAATAGCCTTCATTAAATTGAAAAAAGTATTGGGATGCATATGAAAAACAGATAAATTTACTGAAAAAACATAGAATAGAAAACGCCATAACTTTTTTTCTTATTAATAATTTTAAATTAAGTCAACTGTTTTTCGAAGCTCATTATATTACTCATAAATGATCAAATTTTCATTGCATTCAGTTCATTGAATCCGGAGATATAACAGCTCAAAGTTGGCTATCGAATAATTATACCGATCTTTTCCAAATTTGAACCACTGATACACAACTAGTTGATGAGCTTACAGTAAAAAATTGAGAATATTTGAGTGAACTTCTGAAAAATCCCTGGAGTGATGTCTGAAGAAATCCGTATAGGAATTTCTGAAGCAGTCCATGTAAGATGTTTTGTCATATCTTCGTAAACATTTTGAAGATATCTTCATCATGGAATTTCCTAATAATAATGCCATTTTTTTATGAAAAACTCTCGGAAGAATTTCTTTGGGATGTTTTAAAGGAATACCTTAGGAGATTTCTGAATAAATATCTACAGGAATCTCCAGAAACAACCTCTGGAGTGATTTCTGAAGATACCCGAAAGAGATATCTTTCCTGGTGTAATTCTTAATACAACATCAGGATAAATTTTTAAGATCAGATTTTCCTGTTTACCTAGATATACAAAATTCTTGTACTTTTGAGGGCACAAAAAGATTCGAAACTTCCAATCGGCATTTTTTTATATTCGGAAGCGCGAAATATTTTTTTTCCAGTAAAAGAAAGGTTGGTTTATTTTACAAAATGGAAAAGCATTTTGTTCTTGAAAAATGGCAGATATATTTTTACTACAGCCAATTTCAATTTGCACGAGGCGTTGTATAATGGAACCAGTTACCACTTAGTGTAAAAACCAATAATTATATATATGGCTTCAAAAGGGACCTAAAGCAGCATTTGGCAGAGTAGGTTAGATAAATAGTTGGAAGCATTTGAATTATTTAGATATTTAAGAACACGGTTTGATATCTTCAAAATACCTGGTATGACGATAATAGTTATTTATGTAACGAGTTGCAAAAAGTTGATTTTTTCAGCACGAGTCGTACATTTATCCAACGAGGCTTGCCGAGTTGGATAAATACGAAGAGTGCTGAAAAAATCGAGTTTTGCAACGAGTTCCATACAAAATTTTATGCAATGATTTTTTCATAATGCAACCCATTTGAGTTGCATAATGTTCATAATGCAACTCAAATGAGTTGCATTATGAACATTATACAACTATTTTTCATTATGCAACTCATTTCAGTTGTATAATGAACCAGTTCGGAAAAATCGGCTATTATGATACCAAAATGAGTTATATAAAATGTAAATTATGAAACTGAATTGCATAAAAAAGGCATAAATAAAAAAAATCACACAGGTGTTTTTATTTTATTATGCATGTCTAGAAGGGCCCATATAGCCGAGGCGGTAAACGCACGGGTATTCAGCATGACCATGCTGAGGGTGACGGGTTCGATTCCCGGTCGGTCCAGGATCTTTTCGTAAAGGAAATTTCCTTGACTTCCTTGGGGATAGAGTAACTTCGTGCCTGCCACACGATACACACATGCAAAATGGTCATTGGCAGAGGAAGCTCTCAGTTAAAAACTGTGGAAGTGCTCATTGAACACTAAGTTGAGAAGCAGGCTTTGTCCCAGTTAGGACGTTACGCCAAGAAGAAGAGGAAGAAGAAGAAGAAGAAGGCCACACTTGAAACACTTAAAATGCGTTTCCCGTAAGAAATAGTCCTTTTAGAGGTTTATATCTTTGGTGTCTATGAAAACTTGACACAGAACTGAAAATGACTAACACGTCAAAATTTATCAAACTGATGCGATCTTCCGAACACAATTGGCAAGTGAGATCCCAGTACGTACTTGTTTAAAAAAATGATCGGAAGTGTATTACCAGCAGGACATTTAAAAAAAAATGCTGTGTGTTACACTTTTATTGCCTGTAATACAGTATCCACGTAAGCTAAAATGCAACATTATTTTATTTTGCTCCCGCATTCAAATTTTGATTGCGAAATGCTTACGTTTTACGACCAAGCAATGCATACGTCTTCTTCCGTCCTTAAAAAATTGCTGCGTAATTCATACTCAACTTGTTGTGACACTGTTCTCCTTGGTCGAATTGCTTAATGCACACTTCAACCTTCATCAACTTGGATCGTCGTCCGTCAGCTGCCAGCTTGACCACATATCATCAGCAATATATATTTTTTTTATTTATTGGGTCATAGTAAAATTCACGTTTGGAGAACGGTGGCTTGGGGATCGGAGATGACGGAGGGCAGAGTGAATTAGAAACGACCCTTTGCAACGGATCCTGCTGGTGGGTACCCGAGCAGCATGAAATATCTGCATATCCACTTTAGAGTATAAAACGGTGTTTTTGAAGGAGAACTTGTTACTTGTTACCTAGCTTTATACAAATCTTTCATTTTTTTTCTATAATACGGCCAGGTGTTCCCAGAGGGGTACTATGAAGCCCAATGTCGAATTATTCCATGTCGCCTTCTTTCCTCTTAACTCTTTAATATCCTTTTTTATTTTGATCTAAATATAATTTTTCGTCATCTAAAATCGATTAAATTATGTTTTGGAAGATGATTCTTTTAAATTCTCGATTTCGTGAATTTCTTTTTTTGATGTTTCTAATTTATATTTTTGAAAATTCCAACACTTTTGTATTTTTCCTGGAAGCCAATTTGGGGTACGGTTTTTTTTAGATGAAAAAATTTTGAGATTTTATAATTATTGTTGGATTAGTTTTATTTTATTTTTTTTTTCATAGAAAATTTTATTTTCCGTGTAATTTTAAGGAAAATAATTTTAGGGTGTATTCGATTCCCTTAAACTATCAAACTAGGATAGAATGATTTTGGAAAAAAAAATAAAATATGTTAATTGTAGCGATTCAATACAAAACAAACAATGACTTATAAAAGGTGACTAAAACAGCAATTTTTCAATGATTTTTTAAAAATGTAAATACGCTTTTAAATAGGGTATCGCGCCACTTGGGCGGTGGCTTCTATATTCGTCTGTTTTCCACTATAACTCAGTCAATTTTGAAACAGTTGACTTGAAATGTTGTACACGGGTAGATACTATACCTATCTCATCGCATTCCAAAAATTATGTCAATTGGCTCAAATTTGACTGAGTTGTTGCGGAAAACAGACGAAAATAGAAGCCACCGCCCAAGTGGCGCGATTCCCTATAAAAAATATAATTTTCCACGACACAAAAATTACAAAAATGCTCAAACTATACCCCGTTTAAAGGCGGGGTTGGGTATTAGAGGGTTAACACCATAGCATTCTGTTCATCTACCATTACACTTGCACACGCAGAAAAATGGCGCTTGTTTAAAACAATGAAACGCATGGTTGATTGTCAAACTGAGAATTTACTTATTCCAAAGCTATATTTAGTCGTTTTCATTTAGAGTTTATCGATAAAAACAACCGATTACCATAATTTCATATAATGTCAAAAATTTCATTTGTTTCAACAAAATAAAAACCATAAAGATGGTCCGAAAGCACTCACACATCTATAAAATGCTTACCCCAACATCGCCACAACGAAGAAGGTGCAGCAAATCCATCACGCCAACTTCCAAGTGCAGCTTTGGCCGTGATGGATAACGCGCAGGTACTCACGACAGCATCCACAAAAAGTTGACCGGTTTCGCCTTTTTTGTCATTTTTTTAGTCGTTCTCCTCCCCATCCGCTTACCGACGGTCTAAATAGATTTCCGAGCTGCCGCAGTTGCTGCCGTCACCAACACATTCCGGGTTTGTTAGTGGCAAAAGTGCAGTCGTTTGAATCAATCCATTATTTCATGTTGAAAAATCCATATCTCTGTTTGTTTTAACAAATTGTCAAAAATTTCGACAAATGGAAATATTTGTATTATCAAACAATAGAACAGTTCAGTTTAAACTAGAAATCAGTTTGTCGCTATACTAAACTGAAAAATCGGTTGATTTGAACTACAATTTAATTGTGTTTACAATTTATTTTTCTGCGTGCAAGTTATGTGAGCAGCAAACTGTGTCACATAATCTTCAGAATAACCAATACACGAACTTGCAACTTGCGCCCGGGTGCAACGTACCATCGTCAACCCCCTGCCAGACAGCCATTTAAAAATATAGAAACGCTCCGACTTCCCAACATGAGCTGGTGCAGATGCAGAGGACCCAACGGTCTGTCGTGGGCAAGCGTACACACCTAGAAAATATCATGTAATTTTAGGTGTCCTGAACCTGACATATACGAGCATCATCAAAAACACAAATTTAGGGGTTCTAACATGTAAATTTACGTCTTTCAAGACACCCCAAAATAAAATTTATTTTTTCTTAGCGTCTAGCAATCGCTAGAACCGATTTGACAGATAAAACATAGAAAAGTAAAATATTGTCATACATGGAGATTCGAACACTGGATCTGCTGATCGTGAGTCACATCTCTTACCTCTCGGCTATTTCACCGAGTTAGGAGGTGGCTGATGAATGTGGTACCAATTCTACGTTTCTAGTGAAACGGATTTGTTGACAACTAACGCAACCAACCAGCACTCACATGATGCGCGTAAAATTGAGTCCAATTTGTGATTCAGTCTTGAAACGTTTACGTTTTTTGGTGATTCCGTTTCGTGGAAATTTCAGAATTTCTAAGTGTGTAGCCTTACTTCACAATGACCTCTGCAGTCCGACGTTGCAGGTGTCATTTTCGCCTAAAACAGAAGATCATTAACACGGAAGATACTTGTTCCAATCAGCTGCATATCCCATTGATTCCTTGTGTGGGTATAGCTGGTCTGGTGATACTGGAGTGGCAAGATCTGGTGGTCAATCAAGTTTAAGTTCTTCTTTTTGACGTAACGTCCCCACTGGAACGAATCCTGCTGCTCAGATTTGTGTTCCATGAGCACTTCCACAGTTATCAACAGAGAGCTTCCTCTGTCAATGGCCATTTTGCGTGTGGCAGGCACTAAGGGTACAAGGAAGGAAGCAAATTTCTTGGGACGCCCTGTGATCGAACGGCCGTTACCCCCAGGTCATATGCAGGTTATCCACGCCTTTATAGCTGTGCCTATACTGCCCATATTCACATAGTCGATGTAACCACCACTGGCAATGCCACCGTTATAAAGCTAATATTTAACGCGTGTGCATATTTGTGACAAGTGTTATTCAATTGATCAGAAGATCTAACACTTAGTTAGATACCAACGTGGTAAAAATCTTGAAATTTATATTTATTCATTGTTAAACTCCAAAAGCACGTTGAAAAGTACAGTGGCGACTATGTGAATATGGGCAGTATATTGGCCTTGTTTTTCTCCTCCTTCTTTTTAGGAATTCATATAGCTCTTTTTGTGATTCGATTGAGCAGTTATTAATTTGTCATATTGTTTTTCTCGGGTGAGCTTTGCTTCTGCCATTCCTTATAGACTTCGAATGTGCAAATCATCGGGAAGACGAAGGGTCAACCCATATTCAAATGTCGTGAAAAATGAAGAAGGTTGACATCTTGACCGGTCGTATTGGTAGAAATTCGGAGCATATACGAGTCACTTACGTTCTGCAGTAGTATAGTTGTACTCATTCGTTAAAAATTTATCTTCTATTGTTGCCTTTTTCATAAATTCCTACACGGAGAAACTGAAAAACTTAAAATAAGGTACTATTAAACTTTCGAGAACTCGTTGAAAATTAAGCTCTAATTGTTGTATTTTTCAATAAGTACACTCCCGATCAAAAGTTTGGGGTCCCCTCAAAAATATGTCATTTTTCTAGGCCCATATCTCCCATAAACTTTTGGTCGATGACATCAAGAGTTCAATTACTTAATAACTTTTTTCCTAGATTTTTTAGTCTAATTCGACAAAAAGCAGTTGAAAGGAAAATGAAAATAGGTTATATGTCCGCTCTCATCTTAAAATTTGGTCGACCCAATTTCTAGCGACACTGCCGTAAGTTTATATTCATTTTTTAGAAAATTTGGCAACTTTGGATTAACTTAACATACAAATATTTTTGAAAAACTTTCACCTAAATCATGTTCAAAGTTACTTTGACTTATTATCTTTCGAATGAGACCTAGGATTTTAAATCGGACGCAAATTGGTGGAGATAAGGGCCAAAAAAATTACATGTTTTTGAGGGGGTGTCCCCAAACTTTTGATCGGGAGTGTACATTCCTCATGTTCGCTTACCTTTAAATTATTGGCATCTCGATCTTTAAGCCGTGTTTTCCTTTACAAAAAAAGTAATAACGATATTATTATCTGAAAACATTTAGTGAAGTTTTCTAGTTCTTCAAACCCGTTCTAGACCTACCCAGCTATGCTTACATTAGCACCAAATGCACATCTGCCTGCATCATACTGCTTCTACATCTATTCAGCAAACGGTGCCGGTTGGTTAAAAATGCAATTTTATGGTTTGGCAGTGGCAAAAATCATCATCGTCGTGGCTTCCTGGTGCGAAAAATCGAGTCGAAACCGAAAAAAGAAATCCCAAAACATCATGAGCGGAAAAACAGACACATTTCACTATTCGGCCAACCAACAACAGCTTCCAGCCTCCATGGCAGGGCCCGCAGACAAGAAAGGGAGGATTGGGTGCGCTTTCAGGACGCATTACGAGGCACGATAAATGCGGAAATAGTGGTGTAGAACGAGGAAATGATGTAGCATGGCTTTGGCAGCATGAGGGGAGAAAAAAATGTGGCGTGAAAAATCGTGGCGACCGCGGTGCAACAATTCAAATCCACACTCTCGCCTGCCGCTCTCCCGCAACAACGCCACTGGGTGCACAGTGGTTCAGGAAATAGGATTGGCCGCCTGTATGCGCCACTCCAATATCGCCAAATCAGCTTCAGCTGCATAACCCTCTAATACCCAAATTTTTTATTTTGATCTAAATATCATTTTTCCTCATCTAAAATCGATTTAAACATGTTTTGGAAGATGATTCTTTTTAATTCTTGATTTCGTGAATTTCAGTTGTTGATTTTTCTAATTTTTATTTTTGAACATCCCCACACTTTTATATTTTTCCTGGAAGCCCATTTGGGGTACTTATTTTTTGAGATGAAATCATTTTGAGATTTCATGATAGTTGAAATATTTTTATTTTAAATTTTTTTCATAGAAACATTTATTTTCCGTGTAATTTTAGGGAAAATAATTTTAGAGTGTTTTCGATTCCCTTAAACTATTAAACTAGGGTAGAATGATTTGGGAAAAATTTAAAATATGTTAATTGTAGCGATTCAATACAAAATAAACAATGACTTCTAAAAGGTGACTAAAACATCAATTTTTGAATGATTTTTAAAAATATAAATACACTTTAAGATACACCAAAAACCATTTTGAGATATACAAAACAGTCCTAAATATCAGTTAAAAATATACAAGTTTTGATTTTCCACGTAACAAAAATTTCAAAAAAGCTCAAACTATACCCCGTCTAAAGGCGGGGTTGGGTATTAGAGGGATAAATACATTGAAACCTCCATTTAAGTCGATGCATGGCTTATCGAAAATGATTTATACCGTACAAGCAATGCCAAAACTAAAGACTTTTATATTTTTTAACACTTCACATGACAAAGGAGATTTGTCAAGAAATATATAACTGTATAGTTTAGTCATTGCTTGCACGGTAAACATTATTTTCGATCAGCCATGCATCGATTTAAATCAGTGGTGCTCAGGCTGGGGGATATCGCGGGCCAAATTTGCAATTCGGGATCGAACTGCGGGCCGCATAAAACATCGATGCACAAAAACAACAAAAAGAACAATTCTAAAGCATATTTATTAAAAATCTGAACTGTTCAATTTAGATTCATAAGTTTGGTTGAGAAAAACGTTTGAGCTTCAAAATGAAATTCAAACAAACAATTTAGAAGTTGCCCCTAGAATAGCCTTGAAGCCACTTCAAGAACAAGCAGCTTTTACAAGAATTTCTTTTGAATCGCTCCAAAAAGGTTTGCAGGATTTTCTCCTGAAATTTCTTGTGGAGTTGCTCCAGAAGGTTTTCGAGAAATTTCTTGAAGTTTCTTTTAGTTTTTCTAGAATTTATTTATTTATTTATTCAGTTTCGTCAAACAACGTAGACTAGTACATATACATACAGTTTTTGTTTCATTTCTTAATGCTATAGTACATATTGTTAATAAAATACATATAAGAAAATATATAAATAGTGTATGCTGGTGGATGTGTGTATAATTTGTGCTTTTTAAATATTTTAAGTACTACTACTGATGTTATTTCTTATAGTGTTAAAATATGTCTTTAAATTATGCCGCGACATAGTTAAGTCAATAGTTTCACAGTGTTGATTATAAATGTTCATGATTTGATTCAAAGGTTCATTTTTGGCATAGTTTGTGCGACTATGGGTAGTTTTAAACAAGTGTCGATTTCGCAATTGCCGTGAGGGTATGTAAAAGTTTAATTTTGATAAGATTTCAGTTCGCTGCGAAACGATGTCGTTAACAAATAAAACCATTGCAGTTTCACGACGCTGTTTCAGTGTTTGAATATTGATAAGCCTACAGCGCGCTTCATAAGATGGAAGAGGAAATGTAGTCCAACCTAATTTTCGAAGAGCATATAATAGAAATTGCTTTTATACTGATTCTATTCGATCGATATGCTTACTTTGAAATGGAGACCAGACAATGTTATAATATTCCAGAATTGACCTAACATAGGCAACATATAATGTTTTTATTGTGTAGGGGTCGTCAAAATTAAAGCTAAAGCGTTTTATGAAGCCAAGCATGTTATTTGCCCTATGTATAATGGTATTGTAGTGGTCATTGAAATTAAGTTTAGAATCTAAGATTACTCCTAAATCCCTAACTTTACTACATTTTTCCACATACTGATCTCCTAAGGAAATTGATATGTTTGGTGTGTTTCGTTTTCTGCTGAATGATATTAAATTACACTTTTTGATGTTTAATTGTAGTAGGTTTTTCTCTTGGAACACCTCCCAGAACTCCTCTTAGATTTGCCTTTAGAACTGCCCTGGAGTTACTTCAGGAATGCCTCTCTTATCGTTTCCAAGAATTTCTCCTAGAATAGCTTCCGGATTTTTCCGAAAATTATCCAGGAGTTTCTTGAAGATTTTAGTAAATTCTTTCCATAAGTCTCTTCTAAAGTTGATGAAATACTTCATCATTAAATTTCTTCAAAAATTAGATTTCTTAAAATTGTTTCCGGAAGTTTCTTTAACATTATCTTCTAAAGTTGCTGCATAAGTTGCCTCAAATTCATTGTTCAAATTTTCCTCAGGCGTTTTAGGCATCTTTTGTGCCGTGATGCAGTTGGTCCTGGAATCTTGTTTGTAGTTACTCCTGAAAATTATCTTTTTGTTGCTCGAGGAATTTATTCTAAAGTTGTTTAAGAAATTTCTGTTAGAGTGGCACCAGAACATTTTTCTAGGAGATGCTCCTATAATTTCCATGCAATATCGCCACAACTTTCTCACTGAGTTTCTTCAGGTTTATTTTCTCCAGGATGATTTGAGGTTCTCCATATATTTCGCTTAGAGTTGCCTAAATTTTTTTCTCCAGTAATGTTTCCTGGAGTTTCTCTAAAATGTATCCAAAAGTTATATAAATAACTATAAGCCGGCTTCGTGACTTAGCTGAAATGCCGAAATATTTCGAAGTTGCGATTTCGAATTTTACCAGAACGGATTGTTTTTTTTGTTTATTTATCATTTAATTTGTGTTCAACACTGTGAAAATTGATCAGCATTTTTTTTGTTTGATTTCTTAATAAATTTAATGAGTTATTTCAAATAATCGTTTAAAAATTTCGATTCATCCTAAAGTACTCCGCGGGCCGCATCTGAAGGCTTGGAGGGCCGCATGCGGCCCGCGGGTCGCAGGATGAGCACCACTGATTTAAATGGAGGTTTAGCACCCGAACCTTCAAGTAGGTAACGAATCGGGACAGCCTAAATTGAATTTTTACCTAAATAGATCCAGTTCATTACCTTAATGCATTTTAAGGTTGCAAAGAAGCTCGAGAAGGGCAAGTGGCATGCAGATGCAAGGAGGAGGGGGTCAAGGATTTCAGGTGTAAAGGGGGGTGGTCAGCAGGATTTCAAGGGAGATTTTAGGGAGGGGGCGGTCAGAGGCGTTTCAGGGCGTTTCAAGGTGTTTCAGGAGGTTTCTGAAGGCTTTTAGGGGGCGTTTCACGTGGATTACATTTGTGTTTCAGAGATGTTTCAAGACGTTTCAAGAGGTTTCAGGAATGTTTTGTGGGGCTTCAGGAACTCGCAGGTGAGTTTCACGAAGGTTTCATGGCTTTTCAAAGCATTTCAAGGTGTTTCAATGCGTTTCAAGGTGTTTCAATCTCATGCCCTTTCAGGAGGTTTCATTAGGTTTAAGGGTGCCTTCAGAGGATCGCAGGTGAATTTGACAGAGGTGGATTAGAGGTTTTAAAGGCGTTTCAGGCTGTTTTAATGCGTTTCAGGAGGTTTAAGGGGGGGGTTCAGAGCCTCACAGGTAAATTTCAAGGAGGTTTCATGAAGGTTTCAGAGGCGTTTTAATGCGTTTTAGGAGGTTTCACAGTAGCTTAAGGGATCTTCAGAGGATCTCAGGTAAATTTCACGGAGAGTTTATAGGGATTTTAGAAGCGTTTCAAGGCGTTTCATCGCGTTTCAATGCGTCTCATGAGATTTCATAGGAGATTTAGGAGGCTTCAGAGCCCCTTAGGTGAATTTCACGGAGGTTTTAATGGGATTTTAAGAGGCGTTTCATGGCGTTTCAATGTGTTTCAGGGCGTTTCAAGAGGGGTAAGGTGGCCTTTGCGCCCATGAACGACAAATCCGATGACATGAAGGATGAGTTCTATGAGAGCCTTGATAAGGCCTACGGAAAGTGTCCCAAACAAGATGTCAAAATAGCCATCGGAGATACAAATGCGCAGATCGGCAGAAAAAGTTTCTTTCAGCCTTTCATTGGAACGGAAAGCCTTCATTCTGTTACCAACGATAATGGTCTGCGCCTTGTGACATTCGCTGCTGCTAGAGGAATGGCAATCACCAGTACCTACTTCGCACGTAAGAATATCCGAAAACACACCTGGCGGCACCCGAGTGGTGACACCTGCTCACAGATAGACCACGTGCTGGTCGGTGGGCGACATTTTTCGGACGATATAGATATGAGATCATACAGAGGCCTGAACATTGACTCGAATCATTATCTTTTAGCCGCAAAAATTCGGGCGCGATTATCCAGCGTCACGAGTTCAAGAAACAGCAGGACGATGCGTTTCAATATCCAGCGCTTGTCAGCCGAAGGGGTTGCTGCACAGTACCACCAGAAGCTAGACGAGAGGATAGGAGAAACCAACGGATCTGGAGATGACAATAGCTTATGGGAAGTTATCCACGAAGCCGTGACAACAACAGCGCAAGAGGTGATAGGTACCGCTCAGCGACGCCAACGTAATGGTTGGTTTGACGAGAACTGCCAACGAGTGACGAACGAAAGCCGCCAGAAGTCGAATGCTAGTGGCCGGTGCCCGGCAGAAGCGGTACAGGGTAGCAAAAGCAGAAGAGATACGAATCCACCGCAGAAAAAAAAACGGTAACACGAAGAGAGTGTTATTGCTGAAACGCAGGAAAGTATGGACAGGAACGATATGCGGAGGTTTTATGCAACTGTCAATGGCGCACGGCACAAAACTGCGCCAGTGCCCGCCATGTGCAATGACCGGGAAGTTAATTTGCTGACAGACAAAACGTTAATACGTAAAGCTCGTCGCCGGTTGTTAGTTTTTCGTATTTTTAACGTGTTAAATCGTGTTAATTTTTGTGTATGTTACATCAGTGTAAAGAGGATTAAATTGTCGTGCGGAACTGTTAGTTAGTTTGTTTGATAGTGTGTTATATAACGCGATATTACTAATTATTAGATACAACGTGCACTGATTATTACCACCAAACAAAGGCTTCGTTGTACGGTGCGGCAAAGGGAACCGGGCGGGGGTTCCGCGTCTAAATAATGACGTCGGTAACGTGCAACGCTTGTGCCCAGAAAATTGCTAATGAGAACGATCGAGTATACTGCTTTGGAGGTTGCAAGCAAATTCTCCACGTTCGGTGCTCTGAGCTCACCCCAGCTGGTGCCACCGCTGTAAGAGAGAATATCGCCCTACAGTACCTGTGCTTTGGGTGTCGTAAACAGCTGACAAGCATCAACGATGTCCAAAAGAATTGTACCGAATTGATGCACCGCATGAACACAATCGCTGAGCTCGTCTCGAAACACGAAGTTGCTTTCGTAAATTTTGAGAACAACTTCTGCCGAAAAATCGAAGACCACTTGCTGCCCCGTTTGCTAGCTGTGCTTGATGCAGAAAAAACATCCGCCGCTATTCGTTCACCAAATGCTCAATCATCAAGTGTCTCTTATGCTTCCGTTACTCGTGCTTCAGCCAGACTGGCGGCTTTGCAAAATTCGAAAAAACGAGGATCGAGTCAGTTGGATACAGTCAGCTTGAATCCAAATGAGATCACTGAAGTGCAGATTCAATCACCCCAAGACGATGCAGGATTTTTGAGATCAGGCAAACGCCGCAGATTGATTACTCAGAAGGATAAACATACTGCAAACATTGTCACCCCCACCATTGACATTGCGAGCCGTAACAGCCCTCAACTCTCCGCTACCCGTAACAAGTCTGGAGCTGTGGCAAAAATCGAAAAGACAGTTGTAATCCGACCCAAGGTGAATCAGAATTCCGACACAACCAGAGCAGATGTAAAAAACAAGATCGACCCAGTGAAATTTGGCGTCAAGTTTTCGGTATTCAAAGATAACGGTGAAGGAACTATCATATGTGAAAACATGGATAACGCTGAAAAACTCTTTGATACTGTGTCTAAAACGATGTCCGAAAAATATGACGTTTCCCTGCTAAAACCGCTGAAGCCAAGGATTAAGATCATTGGTATCTCTGACGACATCACTGAGGGTGAAATAGTCGACAAATTGACGAAACAAAACGATCTGCCTGTTGCTGCTGATATCAATGTGATCAGAATTCAAAAGAGTGAAAGACGAAAGCAGGGCACAGCCAATGTGTTGATAGAAGTGGATGCGCGGTCGTTTGAATATTTAATGAAACTGCAAAGAGTGAACGTTGGATGGAATCGTTGCTGGGTGAAGGAAGATATCAACGTCAATCGTTGTTACAACTGCTCTGCTTACGGTCACAAAGCGTCCGCATGCCAACATCCAGCTTGCTGCCCGAAATGCGCTGGAGGCCACAAAGTTAACGACTGTGATGCGGATTTCGAAAAATGTGTGAACTGTGACCAAGCAAACAGCCAACGAAAGTCACCCTACGATGAAATTCTGGACATCAACCATGCAGCGTGGAGTGTCGACTGCCCGCTCTTCAAGAAGCGCGCCTACAATGCTAAACAGCGGATAGATTACTCTACATAGCAATCAGTAGCTGTTTCAAACGACACTGTATGCTTATCATCGCCACCCGTACCATCGATGGAAGCATCCGCCGTCTGTGCAGGTAATGATTCATGGCAGAGTATATGTCTTGCCGAAGCAACCACGGATACTGCCCCAAATTTGAGTGTCAAACCCCTGTTCCAGCCTGCCGAAATCGTTACTGATATTGCTGTCGGTTCTACTGGATATGCTCACCGTGTATTGCCTCACTACATCGACGATCGCGGAGTATGCCACTTGGCTGCACTTCCTGTTTTTCCAGGTAAGTTCAACAGTGGTATATGTCCCGCCGAAGCAGGAAAGGATACTGCACCTTTTTTGAGACTAAGCATGCAATTTCAGTTCGACGAATCTACGCTTGTGATGTGCGCCGACAGTGTTCCAATGGAACAATCTTCTAGTCTCACCGTTTTGGAGAACATTCACGGCCCGATTGAAAACCTCAAAGACCCACCTCGAATCATCAGTATGGACCGCAGTGCATACCACTTGGCTGCACTTCCTGTTTCGTCAGGTAAGTTACACAGTGGTATATGTCCCGCCGAAGCCGGAAAGGATACTGCACCAAACCTGAGAGACCATTCCCAATTCCAGTTAGTCGACAACGCATCTACCGAAGATATCCCTACGGAACAATCTGACGATGACATTACACCGCAGGATCGTTTCGCCTCTGCAAAGCCCAGTGACCAACCTCTTCAAGCCACCGGTGACGGAATTACCTTCTACTACCAGAACGTCAGAGGCCTGCGTTCCAAAATCGAAAACTTTTTTGTTGCGGTATCTGATGCTGAGTACGACGTGATAGTCCTAACAGAAACCTGGTTGAACGATCAAATCACATCTCCAATGTTATTTGGTCATAACTACACAGTGTATCGTAAGGACCGTGACCCTATCTCAACAGGTAAAACACGAGGGGGAGGGGTACTCATTGCGGTCTCGAATAGGATTTCGTCTTCACTGTACAACACTCAAAGGGCTGATAGTTTGGAACACTTGTGGGTACGAATGACTGTGCAAAACGCATCAGTTTTTGTCGGAATTGCTCACTCTAGACTTAGTGTTTATGAACGAAGGATTAGACAACCGCTGCTATCTGGAAGAAGTAATAGCTCCGCTCATTGCTGCTGATGCCTTCCATCCACCTCTCAAGGCCACGCTATTCTGCACTGACGACGTCGACTACGTGGATCCTAGTGATGACAGAGAGTTTGATTTTGCTAGAGCCGATTTTGATAGCTTGAGACAGGCTTTGGCTGAGGTGAATTGGTCCGTGCTTGCTAATATCAACGATGTTGATGTGGCTGTTTCATTGTTCACTGACACTCTGACACTGACACTTGAACGTGAGGGTTGGTGCTTATGTCTCTGCTTCTTTCACAAACCCCTCAGGAGTACCACAAGGAAGTAATCTGGGGCCGCTGCTCTTTGCAATATTTTTCAATGACGTCTGCTTTGTTCTACCTGAAGGTTGTAGGCTAATTTATGCCGATGATCTTAAGATATTCATAGCTGTGAAATCAATTGATGACTGCAGAGAACTTCAACGGATAGAGTAAAGTGGGGCAAAAGTTCGAGTGGGGCAAGAGTTTCTTTTGAAGTTTTTGAGCTTAATTCAAATTATATCTTTCGGGTGTCAAGGTTGTTCGAAACCTTTTTGAAAAAGAGTCTTTCACTCCAAAAATTATGAAAATTGATCACTATTTCGAAAAGTTATGACAAAATGTTGGTTTTTTACCAAAAAAATGTAATATGCGATGGTCCTTCCAACGCATGGAATGGAATTGTAATGAAATCGAATTCGATATTTTATTTTGGGGCGTAACTAGGTATATCTTGAAGATGCTTTAGCATGTATAACTTTTTGCAAAAAAGATTTGGAAATCATATTTTACACATAGTGGGGCAAAAGTTCGAATTGTGGGGCAAGAGTTCGAGCCATGTGGCAACTTTAGGTAAAACCCAAAAATTCTGCAAAATGTACATATTATCTCTAAAAATGATGGAATCAGTGTGAAAATTCGATCAAAGTTGAAAAAAAAAAGTTATTTTATCTGAATTTGGCGGAAAATTACTAATTTTTGGTGAAGTAAATTTAACACTGATTTGGGTAAAATCCAGATCAAACTTTAAAGTGTATTCTAGTTCGAACATCAAATATTAATTGGTTTTAGGTATTCCAATTACCAAAGTGTCGAAATAGTGTGCTACGGTTGGCAAAATACCACAAACACTAGATTCGAACTTTTGCCCCAGTGGTGGGGCAAGAGTTCGAATTAGACACACACATACAAAAACTGTTGTAACTCGAAATTGAAAAGACATTTGGCGTAACTTTGTTCAGCAAAATATTAGCTCATGGATGGTAGAAGTACCACACGGTATTCATTTATTTATATCTGTTTCGATTTCTTGAAAAAAATTGAATTTTCGACTAAGGTCGAACTTTTGCCCCACCTTACTCTAGTGGATATGTTTGTGGATTGGTGCAAACGCAACTCTTTCACCATCAGCGTACGGAAATGTATGGTTATATCATTTAGCAGAAAAGTACAACCGTTAACATGGAACTACACGATGAAAGGCGAAACGCTACAGAGGGTGAATACTGTAAAGGACTTAGGCGTACTCCTGGATGCAAAACTACATTTCACCGAGCACTACACGAACATCCTGTCTAAAGCTAACCGGAATCTGGGAATGATCTTCAAATTCAGCAAGGAATTTAGAGATCCATATTGTCTTAGGTCTCTGTATTACTCGTTAGTGAGGTCAATTCTAGAATCTGCTGCTGTTGTTTGGGCCCCTACTGCGGTTGTTTGGATTAATAGGATTGAAAGCGTTCAGCGAAAATTCATCAGATTTGCTCTGAGAACCTTGCCATGGAACAATCCTGCTGAACTCCCGCCATACTCTGACCGCTGTCAGTTAATAGGTATGGCATCTCTAGAGAAAAGGAGGAACCTAATGAAGACAATGTTTATGGCCAAACTGTTGAAAGGCGAAATCGATGCACCGAACATCCTTTCTCGTTTGAATTTCAATGTTCCTGCAAGAACTTTAAGAAATACTAACTTTCTGCGGCTTGACTATCACCGTACGGATTACGGACAGAATGAGCCGATAAGGGCCATGTGCATGTTGTTCAACGAAAGTTACCATTTGTTTGATTTTAATCTTTCGACCACTACTTTTAAGAACAGACTAATTCGTGATGGCCCTATTTGATAATGTTAAATGTAGCTATAGATAGTTGGCGTTTCATGTAGACTCAATGGAGTCCGATGGAAGTTAGGTTCAAATACAAATACAAATACAATGATTGCAACCAGGTGGAAGGAGCACTTCGAAAATTTGTTGAATGGTAGCAGCGAAGGAGCACCCAGGAACAGGATTAACATAATGGATTACGGTCAAGTAGTGAAACCACCAATACTCGATGAGGTTAAAAAGGCCCTTAAAGAGCTGAAAAACAGCAAGCCTGCTGGGAAGGACGAGATTTCGGTCGAACTTCTTAAGCACGGAAGCGAGCAGCTACATCAATCAATCCACCAGATTGTTAGAAAGATTTGGGAGGATGAAGAATTGCCCACTAGCTGGTTGAATGGCCTCATATGTCCAATCTACAAGAAAGGGCACAGACTGGAGTGTGCCAATAACAGAGGGATTACCCTTTTAAATTCGGCGTATAAGATAGTGTCGTGTGTCCTGTTCAACAGACTGCGACCTCTGAAGGAGTCCTTTGTCGGCGTATACCAGGCTGGTTTTCGTGAGGACCGATCAACTGCGGATCAAATGTTTATCCTGCGGATGATCCAAGATAAATTTCGGGAATATGACTTGCAGACTCACCATCTGTTCATTGATTTTAAAGCAGCGTACGATTCAGTGAAAAGAAATGAGCTTTGGCAGATAATGTCAGAACATGGTTTTCCGCCGAAACTAATTAGGCTGATACGCGCAACGCTGGATGGATCAAAATCAAGTATTCGGATCACGGACGAAGTGTCTACGTCGTCTGTGACCTTGGATGCTCTTTCAAATTTATTGTTCAACATTGCACTCTAATGAGTGATTAGGAGGTCAGGCGTGCAGAGGAATGGCTCTATCATCACACGGTCGCACATGCTCCTCGGTTTTGCGGACGATATTGATCTCATCGGCATCGATCGTAGGGCAGCGGAGGAAGCTTATGCTGCTCTGAAGAGAGAGACAGCGAGGATAGGCTTGACGATTAACTCTACCAAGACGAAGTACATGATAGTACATGATAGCGGGTAGAGACAGAAGCAGGCCTAGTGGTGTTAGTGCTGAGGTAGTGATTGATGGGGATGTGTTTGAAGTTGTTGAAGAATTTGTTTATCTTGGAACACTTGTGACATGTGACAATGGTGTTTCCCGTGAAGTGAAAAGGCGTATTGCAGCTGCGAATAGGGCCTTTTACGGATTGCGTAGCCAGCTTAGGTCCCGTAACTTGCAAACGCAAACAAAATTCGTTCTGTATAAGACGCTGCGCCGATTCTTCCGGTTGCCCTCTACGGTCACGAAGCGTGGACGTTAACCCTCGAGCGATCGCGCTGTTGTATTTTGTACAACACGTTCAAAAAACCTCGCTTTTTGTATTTAGCATTAGCGTGGTGCTGGCGGTGGTGGGCAACCGCGCGAGTTACGGATGGTTAAAGGAGGTAGACAGAAAAGCTTTTGGAGTTTTTGAGCGCAAAGTGCTGCAGACAATTCTCGGTGAGGAACAAGAAAATGGAGTGTGGCGCAGACGCATGAATCACGAGTTGTATCAAGTGTACGAGGATGCGAATATTGTGAAACGTATAAAATACGGCAGACTTCAGTGGCCTGGACACGTAGTGCGAAGGGGGCTTCAGAAGCTGTCAGGTGAATTTCACGAAGGTTTTTTAGGTGTTAAAGAGGCGTTTCAAAACGTTTCAAAGCGAAGGCATTTCAGGGCGTCCCAGGAGGTTTCAGGAGGGTTTAGGGGGCTTCAGAGGCTCGCAGGTGAATTTCTCGTAGGTTTTATAGGTGGTTCAGAGGCGTTTGAAAGCGTTGCAAGGCGTTTCAAAGCATTTCAAGGCGCTTTAGGATATTTCACAGGGGTTTTAATGGGCTTCAGAGGTGAATTTCACGGAGTTTTAAGGGGGTTTCATAGGCGTTTTATAGTGTTTCAAGGCGTTTCCATGCATTTCAGGGTGTTTCAGGATGTTTCCGGTGAGTTTGAGGGAGATTAAGAGGCTCGCAGGTGAATTTCACGCAGGATTAATAAGCGTTTCAGAGGCGTTTCAAAGTGTATCAGGGCGTTTCAATGCGTTGCAGGGTATTTCAGGAAGTTTCACAGGAATTTTAGGCTCTGAGTATAAACTGTGTGAGTATAATCCTCATTCTTCATGCTATTAGATACAACTAGTAGCCCTCGTAGATTCGATGACCTATACTCAAGAGAGTTCTTGGAAACCCCTTAAAGATTATTCGAACTCAAAACTTGATAGATCATTGTTACCTGAGATTGTGTGAGTGTGTACCTCAGTCGTAAATTTCTTAGAAACAACCAAATGCGTTAGTAGATCCGATGACCTTTGCTCAAGGAAGCTGTTGGAGATCCTCAAACTGGCAATCAACTCACCACTTGATAACACATGGCTACATGAGGCTGTGGCATAAATTCCATTCATAATGCTCCAATAGATCATTAATCACACTGTAGATCAGATGGCCTTAACTCCAGGGAATTGACGGATATGCTATACAAATTGTATAGTATACAACCATAGAACCCACCACTTGATAGACAATAGATGCCTAGGGCTGTGTGAGTATAAACCTCATTCTTAATGCTCTTAGATACAACCAGTAGCCCTCGTAGATTCGATGACCTATACTCAAAGGAGTTCTTGGAGAACCTTAAAGAATCATTGGTAGATCCGATTACCTATACGCAAGAAAGACAGCGAACTTACCACTTGACAGCACTTAGTTGCATGAGGCTATGCAAGCATAAATTTCATTCATAATACTCCACCAGATCACTGATTACGATTGTAGATCAAATGGCCTAAACTTCAGGAATCTCTCGGATACTCTTAAACTTTTAACCCTTAAACATTCCGTAAACGTCCCTTAACTTTAAATTCTGCTTTTTTCCCGTAAACCAACTTTATCAGTTATCTTGAGTAATCCAACTGCTCTGAACACAATCAAATTCTATTTAGGTCACGTTACCTAAATGGAGAGACCTAAATAGATTTTGCCTAAGAATAGATGCTACCTTAAAGTAGGTTTCAGTGAATGGGAAATTATTGTTTGGCAGATGGTTAACGTTGGTGCGTTGATTGCCGTTTGGTAACCGTAAGGTGATAAATTGTGTTCCTGGTTAGTCGAATTGTAAAAAAAATAAAGAAGTGACCAAAATGAGCCTTTCATTAGCAGATTACCCTATTGATATGTTTGCAAAATATGTTGCTATTGATTGTTCAATGACTTCAATGATTTAACTATTTCCATTAGGATTATGTACTCATATAGTGGTTTCCATGCATTCTGAGCTTAGGACTCGATCGTTTTTATAGAAAACATATATTTCTGGAACATTTTGAGGGAACAACTTTGTTAGTAGCTGTTTTTTTTTTAATTTTATTTGGTAGCAGATACATTTAGATATTACCTTACTAACAGAATTCTTGACCATTGTGCACCACACTATGGAAGCTGCGTTTCATCCAGTCAGTGTGGTGCTAGAATTTGAATGTGTTCGTTTGTGGTCGCGTGTTTTTTTTCGGTACAGAAAATGCCAATAAATTTAAAATTCCTAGTTGTGGCCCCGCTGGTGCGAAAAATTGTAGAACATTCCGCAATGTTTGTGATTTTTTTGTTCTCCACAGCGCAGCAGCGCCTCAGCATCATGGTTATGTTGTGAAACGATTTGCATAATTTCCTCCGGGAAGGCTTAATGAGAATTTTATTCATGATTTACTCGCTCGCGAGATAAAACATTGGCCCGGCCGTGGCTACACGTGGTTGGTCGAGAGCTAGTGTGGAACATGAGTGTTTAGACGACATTTTTTTGTTTGGATAAGTGGCACTTGAGTGTTCTATATATTCTGAGTATCACCATATGAATGAGTTGTATGTTCAACAAGTTTGTAAGTTTAGCAGATCTTCCTCTATTGTTACCTGCCATTAACTATTTGGAAGAAAACACCTTCAAGTACAGTAGAAAAAGATACGCTGAGACATAGTTCATTCCACTCCTTTACATACAGTAATTTCATTCTCTTACACCTGTTTGCATCAAAACAACCTGTATCGTATGGTCCGTAATTTGCTGTGTCGGTTTTTAGTGAAGTCATGGAGCGGTGCTGTTTTTCCTCATCATACATACTAAATTAGGTCCCCGTTCCGTTCGTCGTTTGGCCTCAAATTTTCCTCCATATTCATGCATCTCCACCGATTGGGGCTGTTCGTGGGAGGCTTTTAAATTTTAATGATCGGATTACCATAGGCACTGCTACTGCCCACCCCCACTCGATTCGTTGTTCAGATAGATACACATTGACTTTCGGGGATCATTTGAAATGGAAACTTACGTGGCAGTTTCGAAGTTCTGTGAAATTTATAATCACATTGAACGATTGATTTGCAAGGATTAACTACTACGAATGATACATTATTCTGGTTTTATTTTGGATTCGAGATGGGTGTACTGGTTCAGTTTTCTCTATAGTATCAAATTTAGTAGTAGTGGATACACAAAGGCTTACCATTACCTTACCATTACATTTAAATAAATAACTGTATTTATATTAAAAAAAAAACCTTTTATTAAACTTAACTGGTTGAGTACCTTGTAAATAGTTCAATGTTTTTAATGTGTTATTTTTATCAACTGCATTGGAATTAATTATATCCTTGCGTAAAACGCCCAGTTCACTTGGCACTTTGAGTCTGAGTTTGTTTAGCATTTTCCTTGTAGGGTAACCCTCTAATACCCAACTCCGACGTTAGACGGGGTAGAGTTTGAGCATTTTTGTAATTTTTGTTTCGTGGGTAATGTTTTATATTTTTGGATGATATTTAGGACTGTTTTGTATATCTCAGAATGATTTTTGGTGTCTTTTAAAGCCATATTGAATTGTTTTTGAAAATCATTGAAAAATTGATGTTTAGTCACCTTTCAGAAGTCATTGATTATAATGTTTTGAATCGCTGCAATTAACATATTTTAATTTTTTCTCAAATCATTCTATCATAATAAAATAGTCTAAGGGGGTCGAAAACACTCTAAATTTATTTTCCTCTAAATTACACGGAAAATATTTTTTTCATGAAAATAAATAAAAATAAATATATTCCAACAAAAATCATAAAATCTTTATATGTTCTCATCTTTAAAAATCCGCATCCCTAATAGGCTCCCAGGAAAAATATAAAAAGGTGGATATATTCGAAAATTAAAAACATGTTTAAATCGATTTTAGATGACGAAAAATGATATTTAGATCAAAATAAAAAAAAATCGCATTAGAGGGTTAATTCTCCAATTGTTGAACAGATTTTGCGAATCGTCATGTAAAGTTTTTCTCACTAAATTTTAACGGCTGATATAGAAGGGTATGCATGAGTGTCACAGCATTGCACCGACCTATTTACAAATTTGGAAATAAGGTACCGGTCCATCTGTTCAGCAGAATACTGCTTATTTCATCATTCTCAAACGATTCAATCCCTGTTAGTTTTGACTAAACCAACAGAATTAGTCGGTGCCGTAGTCGCTTTGTTTTAGAATAGGAGGAATTAGGGATCTTAAGATTTTATTTATTATCTTTATTAACGAGATTTTCAGCCCAAGGCTGGTTCATCTCGGCGATCTTAAGATTACTAATGGCTCCTTATCCTATGTACCAATAAAAAATAATGAAACATTTTGTGTCGCTAGTCACGCAAAATCTGCACAATTCTTAAAATTAAATTTCAAAGAAATGTTACGAAATAAGCATTGCTAGCAAATCAATAATCAATAATAAATATAAAGGCCGTACCACCGTTACAAGAACAGGAAGGATGTCCTACACTTTTGCATTATTTTATTTATATTATTTTTTTCTTCCCACTTGTCGAACACTGGTATTACCTCAACTGTTAGCATGAATGCCAGATTATTTTAAGAATTCAGGGGTGCTTCTATGGGGGTTCTGGGGATGTTCCAGAGTATTTCAGAGACGTTTCGGCGGTTTTAACCCTCTAATACCCAAATTTTTAATTTTGATCTAAATATCATTTTTCGTCATCTAAAATCGATTTAAACATGTTTTGGAAGATGATTCTTTTTAATTCTCGATTTCGTGAATTTCAGTTTTTGATTTTTCTAATTTTAATTTTTGAACATCCCCACACTTTTATATTTTTCCTGGAAGCTAATTTGAGGAACGCAATTTTTGAGATGAAAACATTTTGAGATTTTATGATTATTGTTGACATATTATTATTTTAAATTTTTCTCACAGAAATTTTTATTTTCCGTGTAATTTTAAGGAAAATAATTTTAGAGTGTATTCGATTTCCTTAAACTATTAAACAAGGATAGAATGGTTTGGGAAAAATTTAAAATATGTTAATTGTAGCGATTCAATACAAAATAAACAATGAGTTCTAAAAGGTGACTAAAACATCTATTCAATGATTTGAAAAAATGTAAATACGCTTTATAATACACAAAAATAATAATAAAAATATTTAAAAAAAATATTTTCCACGAAACAAAAATTACAAAAATGCTCAAACTATACCCCGTCTAAAGGCGGGATTGGGTATTAGAGGGTTATAGGGTTTTCAGGGGCATTCCATGGAGCTTTAGGGGGTTTCAGTTGCAGGTAGTTTTTGTGTGTTCTCGGAGATTTCGAAGGGTTTCAGGGACGTTCCATTGGATTTAATTGGTTTTATGGTGGCGAAATTCCGATTATTATCAAACTTTCATGTACCTCGCAATTGTTCCAGAGAATGTGATAATTATATATATATATATATATATATATATATATATATATATATATATATATATATATATATATATATATATATATATATATATATATATATATATATATATATATATATATATATATATATATATATATATATATATATATATATATATATATATATATATAATATATATATCAATGCAGTGGCATACGTGGGACCGCGCATAACTTGTGAACGAAAGGTTCGATTTTGGTCGTCTTAGTTTTGTTCTATTAGTTTTCACCCAAGGAAGGTTTATGGGGCAAAAAACATGGAAAAATTGAGAGTTTTTGAAAATCGATCTTCCATACATTTTGTGACCGGGAAATTGGTTTGAAAAACATACAAAAACTTCAAGTTTTTGAAAGAAAAATATAAGGGTTTTCACTAAAGAGCGTAAAATGTTCGTTTCACAAAATTGCGATTAAAATCAAAGATTGCCTTGGTGATCATGACGTTCACGCAGAAAAATATTTAACTTAGTGTTTTACGCCGTTTAGTGAATTCATTTTACATTTTATAGATGACTGCTGCTTTGAATTGTAGCTATGTACGTGTAAAAAAGAAGCGTGCAGATGTTAACGAACTTATGTCACTATATATTGTAACTACGATAGAAGTTCGTGAAAAGATTGCTTCCAAGATTTTTGAGCAATTCTAACGATTAAGTTGAATCGAAACTACGATCAGATTAAGAAAACCAATGAGTAATGGTTTGTAGTTATCGTTACATGTTTCATACGGTTGTTATTCGCCTTTATTTTATTTAAAGGTAAAAAGAATTAGTTGTATTTGGTGGTCTGTTATAATGCGGGTGTAGGTAGTGTCTATGTAAATAAAGGCTTAATCATTCTTAGTCATCACTCCCATCCTCTCCAGCTCATTTTTTTAACTGGAGCACCCACCTTCTTGTGTTTTTTCTGTCAAAAAATAGAATAATATTAAAAATAAATAAATAAAATAAATTTAAAACAATGTTAGAGCTGTGGCCATCCCGTTACCAATCAAACACCACCCCCCCCCCCCCCCCCCTTTTCTTATCACCACGTGACGTAGTGAAGGTCTCTTACTAAAATGAGGATTACACTGAATTGTTAGTATTCTAAAGTCAATTTGAATTATCTTAAGATTAAATATAAACTTCACTTCCTCCCCAACCGTGCGACCGTGTGACATGATAGAAAAAAAAATTTCGTGCTTAGCGCAAAAATGCGCAAACAGTGACCTATATAGCCAAAAACTACACAAAATTGCACGTCAGATCTAGGATACGGCGTTGTTTTCTGATGTTTCCTAAACAAGTACTGGATCTCTTTCATTCTAGACGTGTGCGCCGAAGCTCATTTTACCGGCGGCGGCGTATAGGGTAATTTGAGGCAGCGGCGGCGGCGGCGTAACCGGCGTGACCAAAAAAAAAATAAATTTTTATTTTTATTTTTTTTTTTTTGTAATTTTGATAGTAGATTTTTCATTGAAAAAAAACGTCGAACGGAATATTTTTTTTGTGTGTCAAACCAACAGTTTCCAGAAGTGTACACTGGAAGTATCAGTTATTTGAATCTTTGGGAGTTTTGAAAAATGCCACAGAAATTTAATTTTGAGTTTTAAAAGATTTCATTAGGATGTCTTCCAGTAACTTTTTATGTGATTCCTGTTGGTAAGGCACACATAGTTTCAGGAATTCCTCTGAGATTGTTACACATTTCGTACAATCGAAACAAAAAAAAAAACTTTGGGGATTCCGCAGCAAAACCCTCATAAAATCCCTTGCAGGAGTTCTACAAACCGAATACTTCAAAAAATACCTGCGAAGAAAAGAAATTTCATTAAGAGTTTTTTTTTTTAAATTTACCCAGTAATTTCAGCAGTTTTTTAACTTCTCTAGGGTTTCCTCATGAAAATACACATATAAAAATTCGCTCCAAGAATGATATTGGAAATTTTTCCAATGATTCGATTAAAAAATTACTTTGAGAATCATAAATGTGGTAGTTTCAGATATTGCTCGATAAATTACTACAAGGATTTTATTATTATTTATTTTATTATTATTATCAATATTGGAATCCTCTACATATTCAAGAGTTTTAGGTATCCCCTCGACAGGGTATCAGCCTCACAGGGGTACCAAAAAGGCCTAAGTCTAGAATTGGACAGGAAGCTAGTGTACGGTTGCATGATTCTGAACTCAACAATTACTGTGTCTTAAATTAATATTTCCATACATACATATCCTTAAAAGTTCTTCAGATTTGTTTAAACATTTTTGGAATGTTTGCAGTGATTCTTTACTCAGCAATTATCCAGTTTTTTTTTTTCATAAAACTAATCCTCAATATTTTTCACTAATTGTCTAAACAGTAGAATAACTAGCCACAGAATGTCAATGTCGCGAGTGTTCGCGTGACCAACATCTAGTTTGCCAGGCCCTTACAGCGTCAGTACCGGTCCTACAAGTGTCCGCCCAATTTTTATTGCCAAAACAAAACATTCACAACAACATGTGTATTTAAAAATATTGGATAAATCCATCTGCGATATGTAATAAAATAAATTAAATTATTGACTACAGCGCCATTAGCGATCTAATTTCTCATACATCTACTGTCTAAACACTCAAATAATGTCTTCATATTTCTAAGACAAAAAATCCAGTGAAAGGTAATCTAACATTTTTTTCGAATTTTAATACGAATTTTAATAGATTTTTATGTGATTCCTCAAGACTTTTTAAAAGTGCTTCAAAGTTAAACTATTCAGAGTGTACTCTCTCAGTTCATACACAATTTATTCCTTGAAATGTTTTACGAGCCTTAACATAATGATTGTCTCAGATGCTTTTTAGGAAATTCACCTCATAGGAATTTCAAAATCATAGACTGAATCATATATATAAAATCCCAGAGTTGGCTGTGCTTCCGTTACGGTCTGAAATGTTTCATTGAAATGTTTCACAGAATGAAAGCTACAATAATCATTGCACTGTAGCATTTTACCTGTGTTGAATTGGTGTATCATTGTTTTATGGTTTCATAGATGCATCGCTGCATTTTTGCATCGGTGCATAGTTGCATTGCTGCATCAATCCTGTAGAAAGATCTAGAAGTTGCATGAATCTCATGAATTAGAACCCTACAACAGTCATATACTAACCAAGGTTCGATACATAATAGCATACCTTCTAGCGCTTTTGAAAGAGATGCACCATGCTGAGTGAAATATTTTACATATGCAGTGATACATTAATCTTCCAGGAGATTCTATGATTTTCTTAATTGGATAAAGAAAACTACCTATGTTTAGGAACGTGGCTAGCCACGTTGGGTCTGCTAGTCATGAAATAATTTACGATTCCTTCAGAATCATCTTCTTAGATTTCTAAAAGGTTCTATATCAGATTGCTCCAGGAACTCCCGTTGGAAGAAAACCAGAAAGAACTTGCTGGAGTATTTTCTCAAAGAAAACCTGTAGGAACTTCATGAGGAACGCCATGAATTAGAAAACTGCAGGAATAATTTTTCAAAATACTCCCTAATAAACTCTAGGAGGATGTCCTTTAGAAACTTCTCTTGGAAGAAACCAAAAAAAGAGTTCCTAGATGAATCCTAGAGAGAGATCCTGAAGAATTCCCGAAATCAGTTTCGGAAAGAATTTCAGTAGAACTTCACCGAAGAATCCCGGCATGAATTTTTTAAGGAAATCCACGATAGAGTTGCTGACGAAATTCCAGAAGCAATTCCTGACAAAAGCCCAGAAGACATTCCCGTAATTTTTAAAGCAATTCCAGAAGTAGTTGCTGTAACAATCCCGGAAGGAGTTTCAAAAAAGAATCGCGGAGAAGTTTTTAGAGGAATTCTGACATAAGCTCTTGGGGGTTGTCCATATATGACGTAGCGTTTTAGGGGGAGGGGGGAGTCCCTGAAATTGCTACGCGCCATGTATTAGGTATGGAAAAATAGGCTACGAGGGCGGAGGGGGTGTTGAAAATTGGCCAAATAATGCTACATCATTTATGGACAGCCCTTTGTAGGATACTGGAAGATCTTAGAAATGATTCCTGAAGAAATCCCTGAAGGACCTCCGGGAGGAATCTTGCATGAAATTCTCGGAAGGAATCTCAGAGTGAATTTTTGGAAGGAGCTTCTGTAGGAATCTTGGAAGAAATTCTTTAAACAATCCCAGAGAGAACCTTCTGGGGGACTCCCGGAAGAGATTTCGGGTGAAATCGCTGGAACTCCCGGGTTTAAATTCCGACAGTAAAATAAAATCTTCCGAAGGCATTCCTTAAGAAACTATTGAGAATCTAGGATGGAATGCCTGCAGAATTCCCGGAACTCCTGAAGAAATCCCGGAAAAAATCCCCTAAAAAAATCTCTGAAGGAATCCTGAGAATGGCTCGTTGAGGAACGATTTAGGAATCTCAGAAAGAATCCCAGAGGAAACTTCTGAAGGAACCCCAATACGAATCTTAGATGGAGCTCCCTGAGCAAACACATTATCATAACTAGCCACAGAAGTCCAATATCGCAACTGTTCGTGTGGCTAACTTCTAGCTTGACACGCCCTTACAGCGTCAGTAGCGCTACTTAGTGTCAATTTGGTTTACCAAAACAAGAGATCCTTTGCCAGATAGACACCCATAAATATTCAATTTATTCAATGTAATATAGTTAAATTGGAAAAGTGACTACAGCGCCATCGAAGTTCTAGTGTATTTCTATTCAAATCACAGAAGGAAATCCTAGAGAAATCATTGTGGAGAAATTAAATTTGTGGGGACATCACGGGAAAAAATCTCAAAAGAATCACAGCTGATTCTTATCTTAGATAAATTTGTAGAGAAATTTCGGAAGCAATTTTGATGGTATTTAGGGACTCCTGAAGTAATCTCAGAAGATATTTCTTAAGAAATCCCTAAAAAAAACTCTGGAAAAATCTCGGAAGTATTTCCTGGAGAAATCCTGGCAAGTGCTCTTAAAGGAATCCCAGACGGAATCTCTCAGGAGAAACTTCTAGAAGAAACTCATCAAGAACTCCCTGGGAATCCAACAAGAAACGCCTGGATGACCCCTGGAAACTCTAAGGATTTCTCGGAGGACCCTTGGGAGGACCCTACCAATTCAATTGTATGGGAGTCATTCTTTACTGAGAGGGGGCGTCTCAGACCTAGTTAAGACCCTTCCAGGCTCCAAAAACGCCCACATACGAATTTTCATGCCCAATAAAAATGCACCCTAAATTAATAAATAATATACAGTATAAATGCGCCAAAAATATTATCCAATACAGATTGTTTTAATATTCAACTAGTAGTAGCTCTACAGGTAAGAACAGTACTGTTTTTATGTGCTAGCTAGAAAAAAAAATACCACCGGCGTGGGAAATTTTCTTCGGCGGCGTGGAAAAATTTTAACAGCGGCGCGCCGAGTCAATTCGAGTGGCGGCGGCGGCGTGGGAAAAACGTCGGCGACGGTGGCGCGGCGCGGCGGCGCACACGTCTATTTCATTCGAAGTTTTTCACCTAAATTTCATGAAAGACAATATTTTTGCATCTTGTAAGAAACATAATAATTTTGTGATTGGATTCCAAGCAAACCCGGAAATGGCATGGTTTTTCATACCCAAAAACATCAATAATATTGTTACATTATAGAAACCTTTCTAAGTTTCACAACGAGCTCATGACGAGAGCTCATAAAATAAAGACAATAAACACTAGTAAAGTAACACACAAAACCTCGACTTTGAAAAAAACTTTTGACCAAATTACTTGAAAGTTTGGGGTTTTCTTAGTTGAAGTATCTATAATGGGAGAAAAATATAAGAAAAATTAAAAATTGAAGTCGATTTTTGAGGTTTTGTCCGGCTTCCGGCCACTGTGCCTAGGCTTAAGCGCCTTTGCTCGCTCTCTGAAAATAAAATAAAACGTTATGGTCCCCTAACCCCTCAATGATGACCCATTTTTTAAATATAAATTAACATAATATTAACATATAAAATGTAAAATAACATATATATTAAAAAGGAAAGACCTCACCGATTGAAATTGTCCAAAACATTGTGTCAACAATACTCAAAGATGGTATGAGCATTCCCCTCGCTTGATTTTGAAGCATTCCACCAGTATTTGTCTTTTTTCTCCTTGAAACTTTTTCAAATTGTATCCACATTTATTCAATGCATAACGCTCACTAATCACAGTAAGCTGGACGTTTTGAAGTGCTCAATGCTCTTCATTACGCAACAACGAGCTTCCAAAGAATGCCGGTTCAATTTTCGCCATTTTTCAATTTTTTTCGTTTGTCCCTTCAATTGACATAGAAATTCACAAGACATTCGATGAATATTCCTTCTTGTTGGTATGCATTCATTCACGATCTTGTCACTATACACAGGGAAAAATTTCTACTCAGTGGCTGAGTTGGTCTTACTCAGAAATCGAAAAATCCTTTGTTTTCTTACTCAGTTTCGGCTAAAAGTGGGACAACCCATTGCCAATGGGTTGTCCCACTTTTAACGGAAACTGAGTAAGAAAACAAAGGATTTTTCGATTTCTGAGTAAGACCAACTCATTCATTGAGTAGAATTTTTTCTCGGTGTAGGTAATATTTAAAAGCCGCAATTGGTCACATTCATGGCCATATCACGCCACTTAAAAACAGCCCCAACAACGCGTTACAACAAAAAGACCCAAAAACAAAAAATATTCGATTAGGCACCGTTTCTCTTCTTTTTCAATTCACGTCGTAATTGTCTTCCTGCACTAAAATTCAACACACCTGCCACTACTGTAGCTTCAAAATGCATTTCCAGGTTATACTCTGTTCGAAGCACTCCACGATTATAGATTATGCAACCGGCATATAGGGCAGTGCATTAAATTATCTCCTTCTCTTTCACTCTTACAGAAATTTTGTAAACGACAAGGCCACGAAACTTCAAAATCCCATACAAAATCAAAACAGTGCAGTGCCCTATAACGGCGATCGCGATAATTGACGACACTTTTTAAACACGCACTATGTTCAATGAACATTGTTCATTGCTATCTCTAGAAATGGCACACTTCAAGCAAAGGGATTTTCGGCTTAATAACCTAATCTTTCACGTAAGGAACTAAATTCCGG
Organism: Aedes albopictus; assembly: GCF_035046485.1. Lineage (NCBI taxonomy): Eukaryota > Metazoa > Arthropoda > Insecta > Diptera > Culicidae > Aedes > Aedes albopictus. The sequence continues at coordinate 115,135,334 of NC_085137.1, forward strand.
GTGGCATACTCCCGCCGAATCATGAATTTCATGGCGGCAGAGCATCTACTCGAAACATGCGGAAGTAAGTTTTTCAGCCGAACCGAACACCAGCAAAAGCGCGACGTCCTACAAAATCCCTACAAACGAAATGCTCCATTGGAACTTCACTGATCTTCCTTTTCCTTGTCATTTCATCGGCCGAAACAAACACGGAGCCGAAGAAAAACGTGACAGGTGATTCAAAAAAAAAAACAACCGTCCGCGTGCACAGACTACTGCGATCCTCTTGAACGAGAACATATAAGTATACAAAAATATTGATATTGAATAAGCCGCACACCTACTAAGAAGCAGGCTTCGTCCCAGTGGGGACGTATCGCCAAGAAGAAGAAGAAAGAGAAGAAGATAATGATGATGGTGATGATACAGAAGTAGAAGTAGCAGAAGAAAAGACATAGTGACCCAAGTGACCTCCTTCCCATAAATACTCTTTAAACCTAGCTTTAAACCTACCTTGAAGTACTAAAACTCAAATCAATTTGTCCATTTTTGAACAAAAATAATGCCGATGAACTTCAGCCATGACGTATGTCCTTAAGGTGGAACATCAGAGAATATAACTATGGCTGCCACAGTGGCCGGCTTGAGCCGCTCTTCACGTTTTCAAGAGCACCAACCTGTAATAAATGTGTCTGATTTGAATTATCTGCCTCTTTTTTTTTTTTTTCAAATGAGCAAAGCCAAAATGAACAAAAGCAGATTGGTTCGATTCTTTATTCGTCAGATTTGTGCCCCTGAAGTTTGTATGAAAAACTAAAATGAGATGTTTTGATGTTTCATCTTACTGCTTAGAATACTATTAAATTCTATTCAAGTAAGTAATGTTACAATGAAGATTTTTAAATATTTTTTACTGCACTCTAGTATCAGAATGTAGTAAAATTTTTGTGACATGGGTTATGCGATGAGTAATTTAAGAATACACAAAAAATCCCTCGATGATATACAGGGGATGGCCAAAATGTTTGGGATAGGCAACTTTTTTTTCTCTCACAAAAAAGTTCAACATGCTATAACTTTTCATAGAGTGCATCAAAAAATCTCAAATTTTGACTGTTTGTCAACCTATTATATGTGCATCATTGGTACAAATTTGGGCTCGATTGATTAACCCGTTTCGGTCCTAGTTGGGAATTTAATTTCAAAAAATCACTGTGACTTCATTTTCCAACCGATTTTTACGAAATTTTGTACGAAGATCGCGCTACATCTCTAGTTGTATGGAAAAATATTAAAATGGTATTTTGGTCCTTGGGGTCTGAGTTATTGAAGGGGTTATATGGGTCAAATCAGGTAAAGAATGGACCAACTTCCTTTTAATCACTGATTACTTGTAAAAAAACACATGCATTATGATTGCAAACATGTTCAATTATCTTTTTATTATTACAGACGCATAGTCTGAGTGAATTGGGATTGTCTGGTTTTGGTTCCGGATGTTCCGGGTCGCGTTTGGGGTGCGTTCGGAGGACACTCCTCAAACGTTCCCTACACATGACATTTTTTCTCGCATAATTCTAAAAACAGGCTTGTCATGATTCATTTTTCATAATTTTGTATACTAAGTATATTGAAGGAATATTCAAAGGTTGTTTTGACATATTGGCCCCATCCCGGATGTTCCGGGAACCTGGGACCATCCGGGGAAGTGGCCATTTTCCAAACAGTTATGAAACATGGCTTGCGACATATCAATCTTCATGTTTTTGCCAAACAAGTATGTTAGAGTAGAATTCAGAGGTTTTTAGACATATTGGCCGCCATCCCGGATGTTCCGGGAACCTGGAACCACCCGGGAAGTGTGACCATTTTCCAAATTGTTATGAAACATGGATTGCGACACATCAATATTCATAACTTTGCAAAACAAGTGTGCTAGAGTAGAATTCAGAGGTTTTTGGACATATTGGTCACCATCCCGGATGTTCCGGGAACCTGGAACCACCCGAGGAAGTGGTCATTTCTCAAATAGTTGCGACATATCAATCTTCATGATTTTGCAAAACAAGTATGGCAGAGGAGAATTGAGAGGTTTTTGGACATATTGGCCACCATTCCGGATGTTCTGGGAACCTAGAACCTGGGGAAGTGGCCATTTTCCAAACAATTATGAAACAAGGCATGCGACATATCAATCTTCATGATTTTGCAAAACAAGTATGTTAGAGGAGAATTTAGAGGTTTTTGGACATATTGGCCACAATTCCGTATGTTCCGGGAACCTGGAACCACCCGGGGAAGTGGCCATTTTCCAAATTGTTATGAAACATGGCTTGCGACATATCAATTTTCATGATATTGCAAAACAAGTGTGGCAGAGGAGAATTTAGAGGTTTTTGGACATATTGGTCACAATTCCGTATGTTCCGGGAACCTGGAACCACCCAAGGAAGTGGCCATTTCCAAAACAGTTATGAAGTATGTTAGAGGAGAATTTAGAGGTTTTTGGACATATTGGTCACAATTCCGTATGTTCCGGGAACCTGGAACCACCCAAGGAAGTGGCCATTTCCAAAACAGTTATGAAACAAGGCTTGCGACATCCCAAGTAACACAACTTGTTACATAACAGTTTAAAATTAACATTTAGTACTTATTCAGTAGTATTTTTCTTGTTATATTTACTTAATATCGAACACCTGTATAATCAAAACAGCGCAAAAAATGGCGGCTTATAGAACATCTTGTGAGTTATATAAGATGTATTCTAAAACACTTATCCTACATAAAATTATGTCCGCGGTACCTTCAATTCTACACTTAAATAGTTATTTGTTATAATTAAGTAATTTGTCAGCAATAAAAACAAGTGAAATTTCAAAATAATACAATCGAATTAATTAGTTGTAATGTGGTTGCGTGCAAGTTATATAGCTTAGAGAAAACGTTTATGTTTCATACACTTTGCATGTGTTGAAATTAGGCTATTCGAAAGTGATATAACTCGCTGGAAGCATTTTTATAACAAACTAAATACGAGAATGAATGTGATGCGGCATAGATAAAATAAAAGTAAAACAAAATTTGTATTTGTAAACACATTTAAATTATACCACATGGAAATAATATCGTCATGAGATGGACTCGATATTTTTTCTCAAACTATTCAGATAACTAATTCTGAAATGGGATTTATTCAGTGGTGGCAGTGATGTTTTACCTGCGGTTCAAAATTTATGGTGAAACATCTGCTTCTACTCGATCATAAATTAAGCGCCACTTAATGTGGTGAAAAAACACATCATGAATCAACTTAAACGTAGGGTTTTGCAATGATTTCTTCTGAAGCTACGTGAGAAAGCAATATGGCTGATTTTTCGAAAGGCTCACAGTGCCGTTCAAAATATTATATACCTATACAGTTTGATATGAAACTACGACACAAAGTGATTTTTGGAATGTTTTTGTTTACGTGTAACAGCCTGTCCAAGTTACCTGAATTGCCCTACCGATATTGAGATTTGAATAAGTAAATTATAACAATGTAACAGCAACTGTAGTTTTTTTTAAAACAAAATATGCGCACCTCTGAAAACAATAACGTTAATGTATGTTTGACCGTTACTGTAAACTGAAGATTTTTTTTCTGAAGAATACGAAAATTTGTATAGGCTAGGAGTTGAAACTACATTTAAGTTGCATCTTGGCAACTACCCAACAATATATTGTAGATGATGTCTTATTAACGTTTATAATATGAAAAGATAACATATCTTCAACACACGCGCATCAAACTTTTTGTATTGTTTTACAAGAATCATTGCAACAATTAAAAAACTCAATTATAACTTATTCTTTGGTGAGCCTAGAACTGTCAAATGTCAATAATCGCGATGTTGGCTTTGTTTACAGTGACAATTCTCTGCAGTTTTTGAGATTATTTGCGAGATGCATTTCGTACATTCATTGAAAATTAATCCGGTCATGCCTTCGGAACAATCCGCGATTAGATGGATCGAGAGTAAATACTGGGTAGGGAAAGTTGAACAATTTTGAATAAGTGGAATAAGTGGAATAAGTGACGCTATAGGTGACGAAATTGTGCATGCGATCCCTTCGATACGGTTCCGGCGTATTCCACATTTACGGGCGATGATTATTGCAATTCCGCAGTCATCTTCAATCCTCAGCTGAAAATTTAATGATTAAAAGTAGCCGGCAGAACCCAGAGGTGTGGAAAAGAGCCGCAGGAAGGATGACAAAGATGCTGAAGAATTCACGATATAGGTGACCTGCATTATTGCTGTAACGCGGTGCTTCTAAGAGGTATTCCATTGAATTTCCTGCGGTAACGTAACAGTGACTGGAAATCGTGTTGTGGTGCGAAGGTCACAGGCAAGTTCAAACCGCCATTCTAGCCTTGTGGCGGACCAAACTGCTTAAGGCAGCCTTTGCTATGGATGCCGCTGATACTATCTGGGAAGGGTTTTCTGTTGTATGAAGAGCAATCTGTAATATGTGGCATGCGGGATCGAGTGATTTATCAAATGATCGATGTTCGAGTAATATTATAAAATTGTAAAATCAATCATTTTCATACATGATGATGTCGGCAAACGAAAGAAATTGTATTTTTTGTTGTTTGTTATTCGCCAACATAATGAGAGCTTGATTACAACATAAGATGTTTTCTGAAACGTATATATAACATTTATAATACATGTTTCGGAATTTTTATTTGTAAAGATGTTTTCTGTGTTACTTGGGATATCAATCTTCATAATTTTGCAAAACAGGTGTGAAAGAGTAGAATTCAGAGGTTTTTGGACATATTGGTCACAATTCCGTATGTTCCGGGAACCTGGAACAACCCAAGGAAATGGCCATTTCCAAAACAGTTATGCAACACGGCTTGCGACATATCAATCTTCATGATTTTGCCAAACAGGTATGTAAGAGTGGAGTTCAGAATTTTTTTGACATATTATCAACCATTTCTGGATGTTCCGGGAAAATGGCCACTTCCTTGGATGGCTGCCAGTTCCCAGATCATCAGGAGTATTATCCAATATGCCCACAACCATCTGGATTCTCCTGCAAAATCATGAAGATTGATATGTCTCAAGCCATGTTTTATAACAATTTGAAAAATGACCACTTCCCCGAGTGGTTCCAGGTTCCCGGAAGATCCGAAGTTGTGGCCAATATGCCCAAAAACGTCTAAATTCCCCTCTAAAATACTTGTTTTGCAGAATTATGAAGATTGATGTCGTGATTGATGTCGCAAGCCATGTTTCATTACTGTTTGGAAAATGACCACTTCCCCGGGTGGTCCCAGGTTCCCGGAACATCCGGGATGGTGGCCAATATGTCCAAAAACCTCTGAATTCTACTCTATCACACCTGTTTTGCAAAATTATGAAGATTGATATGTCGCAATCCATGTTTTATAACAATTTGGAAAATGGCCACTTCCCGGGTGGTTTCAGGTTCCCGGAACATCCGGAATGGTGGCCAATATGCCCAAAAACGTCTAAATTCTCCTCTAACATACTTGTTTTGCAAAATTATGAAGATTGATATGTCGCAAGCCTTGTTTCATAACTGTTTGGAAAATGGTCGCTTCCCCGGGTGGTCCCAGTTTCCTGGAACATCCCGGATGGGGTCAATATGTCTAAAAACCTCTGAATTTAACTTTAACATACTTGTTTGGCAAAAACATGAAGATTGATATGTCGCAAGCCATGTTTCATAACTGTTTGGAAAATGGCCACTTCCCCGGGCGGTCCCAGGTTCCCGGAACATCCGGGATGGTGGCCAATATGTTCAAAAACCTCTGAATTCTACTCTAGCACACTTGTTTTGCAAAGTTGTGAAGATTGATGTGTCGCAATCCATGTTTCATAACAATTTGGAAAATGGCCACTTCCCGGGTGGTTCCAGGTTCCCGGAACATCCGGGATGGCGGCCAATATGTCTAAAAACCTCTGAATTCTACTCTAACATACTTGTTTGGCAAAAACATGAAGATTGATATGTCGCAAGCCATGTTTCATAACTGTTTGGAAAATGGCCACTTCCCTGGATGGTCCCAGGTTCCCGGAACATCCGGGATGGGGCCAATATGTCAAAAAAAACCTTTGAATATTCCTTCAATATACTTAGTATACAAAATTATGAAGAATGAATCATGACAAGCCTGTTTTTAGAATTATGCGAGAAAAAATGTCATGTGTAGGGAACGTTTGAGGAGTGTCCTCCGAACGCACCCCAAACGCGACCCGGAACATCCGGAACCAAAACCAGACAATCCCAATTCACTCAAACTATGCGTCTGTAATAATAAAAAGATAATTGAACATGTTTGCAATCATATTGCATGTGTTTTTTACAAGTAATCAGTGGTTAAAAGGAAGTTGGTCCATTTTTTACCTGATTTGACCCATATAACCCCTTCAATAACTCAGACCCCAAGGACCAAAATACCATTTTAATATTTTTCCATACAACTAGAGATGTAGCGCGATCTTCGTACAAAATTTCGTAAAAATCGGTTGGAAAATGAAGTCACAGTGATTTTTTAAAATTAAATTCCCAACTAGGACCGAAACGGGTTAATCTTTCACGAAGTTAGAACCGTTCGGGTGAAACACTATTTTTCAGATAACTCATTTTTGAGCTGTCATATCTCGGAAACCAGAGAACCGATTTGAATGAAATTTTGAACGTACACTAACAATATGTAAATGCTTTACAAACTATTAAAACATAGGTACTTTTTGAACGTTGAAAAAAGTTATCATGGATTGACACTTTTTGGATTTTTCTCGAAAAAAATGTAATTTTTTTACATCAATGTCAACAAATGTTAGTGTTGATATCCAAAGATTTTCCACTTCTGTTCTCAACTTATCTCTAATCAGATATATAAGAGTCTATTGAGATTGAAGGAAGAACACATTTGATAATTTTTGTGTGGTATTGTAAATTTGACTTGTTTTCCTCTATATGGGTAAAAATTTCAACTCGGTATAACTTAATTCGCCGTGAGGAAATATTATATTTTAAAACGTCGTATTAAGTATCAATATATTTTTGATAAACGTTAAAAAAATCATTCAATTCGGTTCACTGGTTTCCGAGATATGACAGTTTAAAAACTAGTTGTCTAAAAAATAGTGTTTTACCCGAGCGGTTCTAACTTCGCGAAATATTCATCAATCAAGCCCAAATTTGTACCAATGATGCACATATAATAGGTTGACAAACAGTCAAAATTTGAGATTTTTTTTATGCACTCTATGAAAAGTTACAGCATGTTGAATTTTTTATGGGAGAAAAAAAGTTGCCTATCCCAAACATTTTGGCCATCCCCTGCATAGTACAAGCGGCTTGGTCCTACCGAATGTTGTTCATCCTTTCGACCGTGCGTGATGTTAGAATTGAACGTAGTACGGGTGGTGGAATAAACGTCCGCCCACACATGGTTCCACATTTCTACCGTAGACTTATCGGATTTGATTTGATCCGGTAAGTGCTTTCGAAGGAAAAATAACCCAACTGCGGAGCTTCGAGCGGAGGCCTTCTGGGCTTGGCTGCAATGCAAATTGTGCAAAACCCCCGTAGGTAGGAGGTTAATCGAGCTTGCAGCCGGGGAATTTCGAAGACTGAGGCGGAATGCTAGAGTAAGAACGAAATTCTGGGAAGAGTTTGGCTGGGATACATTATTCCACTTATGTCTACTTGTCAGGGAATGATGCCTGCTTATCGCTTATCGGATGAGTGTTATTGTTTTTATTGAGTTTGCAAAAACACAGAATTTACCATGGTATGCCACAAACATTGGATTTCGTCAGTTGCAGTCTTCCATCATCCTACATTGTCTGCAATCGTTTTCTTTTCAGCGTAACGTCCCAACTGGTACAGAGTCCGCTTCTCAGCTTAGTGTTCTAGTGTCCATGGTAGTCAGAGAAGTTCTCATAACGAAAAATTCCTGGATCATTCGGGAATCGAACCCTGGATGCCCAAGTAGATTGTTTTCATTCAAATAGTTTTGAAAAGGTTCTCAAAACAATCAAAAAACTAAAATAAGAGTTATCAGGTTTTATGACGGTTTTCTAAACATCTTCAATACTAATTGGTTATCAAAATGCCAACTCAAATCGAAACTTAAATGCACTCCACACTTGCAAATCGTTGAAAGTCTTCTTGTCCATCTTGTTCGCTGCGCTCCACGCCTTTGAGTGCCAACATCAGCATTAAAGGTTATTTTCCAACATTCTTAGGGCATGCCCCGCCCACCGTGTTCTTCCATTTTTGGCGACTTTCACATCACATCATGATCCGTTGTCGACCAACCATTCACGAAGCCGGCTCGATAGATTAAATCTAACCAAACGGTTGATTTCAATAATCCCTAAAAGTGTTCAAATAATATGACAATCTAGTTCCATTACGTGCTCGTTATGGCATATCTAGTTTTCAACATTATTCAGGCTGCCACTGGCATGAATGTAGCAACTATTGCAATGCATTACATCCTGAAAAAATAAATCAAGCCCGTTTTTGTCGCTCGGATTCTCACTTCTTTCGCTCGTTCGTTCGTTCGTTCGTTCATCATCACTCCTCCTGCCGGTGGGAGGTAGGTTGGTGGCTGGTTGTGGTTGATAGCACCGTGTTTGTTACGAAACCAGCAGGATGACACACAGCCACACATCCACGTAGGTACAAGAAGGAATGTTTTCGTTGCATCACCGGAACATTCATCCTTCGTTGCCTGTTTTTCCCATGGGAACGTTTGTCGACGATGCCCCCGGGGGTAACAAAGGTTCGTTGCCAAGGGCGTAGCCAGCTTTTCAATCAGGGGGGGGGGGGGGGGGCAAGCACCCTTAATAAAAATGTACCTACTAGCTTTTATAACTAAACGCAACACGATGAAATTGAATATAATAACATTATATTCTAAAAGCTTTATTTAACCATTAACCCTGTTGTATTTTGTACAATACGTTAACAAAAGCTCGCCTGATTTACACAAATCAACGTGGTTCTGGTAGTGATGGCCAATTTCAGAAAGATTAAGAATTTTTATTTACTTGTGCAATATTTTGCTCTGATTTTTTTTTGTCAATGTCTACAAAACATTCACCAGAAATTATAGCTGAACTCTTTTGGAAATAACGAACTCTTTTGAGGATAAACCTAGAATTTCCTGGTTCCTGTATGCTTCCATTTATCTTCCAATACTATTTGCTGGAGAAATTCCTCCAGAATTTTTTGAATTTTTGAATTCCAGAAGGAACTTCTGCAAAAATTTCAATAAATTAACCTGTACGAATTCCAGGATAAATTATGGGAGGGATACCTAGTGAAATTTCTGAAGAGATCTCATGAGGAAATCGTAGATAAATTTCTGGAGTATTCCCTGGAGGAAATTCTGGAGAAATTCCTGGAGGAATTCTGGACGGAATCCCTAGTAAAATTTTATAAGAAATGTCTTTAAAAATTCATATATGAAATCTCTAAATTTGTGAAGGAATCCTTGGAGGAATGCCTGTAGAAACTTCTGAGCAAACTTCCGGCGTAATTACTGAAAGAATTCCTGGAGAATTTCCTTGAGCAATTTTTTGGGTGAATTCTTGGAATCCCTAGGAGAATTCTGGGAGAAATTCCTGATGAACTCTCCAGAGGAACTCTGGGAAGAATTGCTGGAGAAATTTCTGAAAAAAAAAATCCCTTGAGAAACTCCAGGAGGATTTCCTGAAAGAACCCTTGGAGGAATTTCTGGAGGATTCCCTGGTGGAATCTCTGGAAATACCCCTCGAAAAATTCGTGGAGAAATCCCTGAAGTAATTGTTGGAGGAATCTCTGGAGAAATATCTGGAGGAATCCCTGAAAATTTCCTCAAAGTATTCCTGGAGAATTTCCTGAAAGAATCTCTGAAGAAATCCCAAGAGGATTTCCAGGAGAAATTCCTGGACGAATTGCTGGCATAATTCCTGATGGATGCCATATTTCCAGAAGAAATTGCTGGAGTATTTCCTGGAGGTATTCCGGAAGAAATTTCCTGGGGAAATTCCTAGATAACATCCCGGAGGAATAAATGGAGGAGTTCTTAGTGGTATTCCTGTGGAAATTTCTGGAGGAATCTCTAGAGGAGTTCTTGAAAGAATTACTGGATGAATATCTAGAGGAATCTCCAGAAGAATTCTGAGAGATTTCTGTTATTTTTCTATTTTTGAAAGAACCCCTTGAGAGATTCCTGGAGGAATTTCTAGTGGAATTGCAAGTGGAGTTCCTGGAGAAATTCTCGAAGGAATTCCTGAAGGAATCCCAGGAGGTTTCCTTGAAGAAATTTGTAAAAAAAATCCCTGGAGGAATCCCTGGTGGAATACCTGGAGGAATCCCTGAAAAATTCCTGCAGGAATTTCTGGAGAAAATTCTTGAAGAATTTCTGAAGAAATCTCTAGAGGATTTCCTGGAAGAATCTTTGGAGAAACTTCTGGAGGATTTCCTGAAGGAATCTTCAAAGAATTTCCTGAACAGATTTTTCATGGAGAAATCTCTGGAGGAATCCCTTCAGAAGGGAAATCCCCTGGAGGAATATCTGGAGGAATCAGGAAGCAATTCCTGATAAAATCTCGGGAGAAGTTCCTGGAGAAATACCTAGAGTAATTGCTGACATAATTTCTGAAAGATGTCCAGGAGCAATTCCTGGGGTAGTTCCTGGTGAAATTACTGGGGTTATTCCTAGAGAAATTCCTGGATAAAATCCCGGAGGAATTACTAGGGGTATTTCTTTGGGAATTTCAGGAGGAATCTCTAAGAGAAATTCTCGGAAGAATTACTGGATGAATTTCTAAAGAAATTCTGGGAGAATTCTATTTCTATTCTATTATTTTTCTGTTTCTGAAATCTTGGAGGAATTTCTAGCGGAATTTCTGGAGGAATTCTTGGATAAATCCTTGAAAGAATGCCTGAAGGAATCTCTGGAGAATCCCAAAAGCAGTTTGTGAAGAAGTCCCCGAAAAATTACTGATGGTATTCCCCCCGGAAATTCCTGGAAGAATTTATAAAGAAATCCCTAGAGGATTTCCAGGCAGAATCCTCTGGAGGATTTCCTGGAGGAATCCCTGAAATATTCCTGAGGGTATTCCTGGAGAATTTTCTGGAAGAATTTCTGAGAAAATCTCCAGAAGAATTTCTGGAAAAATTCCTGGAGATATTGTTGACATAATTTCTGAAGAATGTCCAGGAGCAATTCCTGGATCAATTCCTAGAGAAATTTCTGGAGGAATTCCTGATGAAATTCTTGGGGTAATTCCTGAAGAACTTCCTGGAATAGTTCTTGGAGATATTCCTGGATAAAATCTTGGAGGAATTGCTGGAGGTTCTCCTTTGGGAATTGCTGGCGGAATCCGTGAGGGAATCTCTGGAGGAATTCCTTCATCAACTTCTGTATGAATTTCTGGGGGAATCTATGGAGAAGCTGTAGGAGAAATTTCTGAAAAAAATCTCCTGAGAAATTCACGGAGAGATTTCAAGAGACATCTCTGAAGGAATTCCTGGAGAAATCTCTGGAAAAATCCCTGAAAAAGTTCCTGGACGAGTTTCAGCAGAATTTCTAGAGAAATATCTGTAGCGATTCCTGGAGGGAAAACCGGAAGATTTCTTGGTGGAATTTCTGGAAAAATTCCAGAAGGTATTCCTAGAAAAAAACCCTGGAAGAATTTCTGAAGCAATCCCTATTTTATGATGGTGTTCCTTGATTAATTCCTGGTGTAATTCCTGGAGGAATCCCTGAAAAATTCTTGAAGGTATTCCTGAAGAATATTCTTGAAGAATTTCTGAAGAATCCCTAGTGGATTTCCTGGAAGAATCCTTGGAGAAACTTCTGCAGGATTTCCTGGATGAATCTTCAAAGAATTTCCTGAAGAGATTCCATGGAGAAATCTCTGGAGGAATCCCTTAAGCAATTCCTGATGGAATCTCATGAGAAATTCCCGGAGAAATACCTAGAGGAATTGTTGACATAATTTCTGCAAAATGTCCAGGAGCAATTCCTAGAGAAATTCCTGAAAAAATCCTGAGGGAATTCATGTAGAAATTTCTGGAGTAATTCCTAAATAAGTTCCTGGAGAAATTCCTGGATAAAATCCTGGAGAAATTTCTTGAGGTATCCCTTTGGGAATTTCAGGAGGAATCTCTAGAAGAATTTTTGGAAGAATTACTGGATGAATTTCTGGGAAATTTCTATTTTTATTCTATTATTTTTGTTTTTCTGAAAAAATCCCTTGAGAAAACTCCGGTGGAATTTCTAGCGGAATTTCTAGAGGAATTCTTGGATAAATCCTCGAAGGAATTCCTGAAGAAATCCTTGGAGGAATCCTAGAAGCAGTTTCCAAAAAAATTCCTGGTAGAATCCCTGAAAAAATGCTGATGGTATTCCTCCAGGAATTTCCTGGAAGAATTTATGAAGAAATTCCTAGAGGATTTCCAAAAATTTTATTGGAAGAATTTATGAAGAAATCCCTAGAGGATTTCCAAAAATAATGTTCAGAGGAACTTCTGGGGGATTTCATGGAGGAATCTTCGGAGGATTTCCTGGAGGAATCCCTGAAAAAATCCTGAGAGTATTCGAGTATTCCTGGAGAATTTACTGGAAGAATGTCTGAAAAAATTCTGGAGAAATTGTTGACATAACTTCTGAAGGATGTCCAGGAGCAATTCCTGGATCAATTCCTAGAGAAATTGCTGGAGGTATTCCTGAAGAAATTCTTGGGGTAATTCCTGGAGAATTTCCTGGAATAGTTCTTGGAGAAATTCCTAAATAAAATCCTGGAGGAATTGCTGGAGGTTATCCTTTGGGAATTGCTGGCGGAATCCTTGAAGGGATTCTAGGAGGAATCTCTGTAATAATTCCTTCAACAATTTGTGGATGAATTTCTGGGGGAATCTCTAGAGGAGCTCTGGGAGAAATTTCTGAAAAAAACGCCTGAGAAATTCCCGGAGGAATTTCTGAAGAAATCCATGGAAAAATCCCTAGAAAAGTTCCTGGAGGAGATTTTTGTGCAAATCCTGGAGGAATGCCTGTAGCAATTCTTGGAGGGAATACTGGAAGATTTCTTGGCGGAATTTCTGGAAAAAATCCAGAAGGTATTCCTAGAAAAATTCCTGGAAGAATTTCTGAAGGAATCCCTGAAGGATTTCCTGGAGTAATTCCTACAGGAATTCCTGAAGAAATTTTTGGATGAATCTCTTAGGAAATTCGTATCGGAATACCAGAAATAATTTCTCAAGAAATCGCAGATGGAGTTCTTGAACAAATTTGGGAGGAATCCTTAGACGAGTTTCTGAAGAAACTCCAGAAGGAAACCCGGAAGAAATTTCAAGAGGAATTACTAAGGGAATCCCTAAGCAGTTCCTGGAGGAAGTACTGAATCAATTCCTTGAAAAGATCCTTAAAAATACAATGAGGAATTGCTGGAGGAACCCTAAAAAGAGTTCGTGGGAGAATCTTTGGAGGATGTTCAAAATAAGTTGTTTCAGAAAGAATCACAGAAGGAAGTCCCGAGTTTAGTCCTGCAGAAATTCTTGGAGGAATCCCTGGGGGATATCCTAGAAGAATACCCGTAGAGTTTAACGGAGGAATCTCTAGAAATACTCCTGGAGGAATCTCTATAAGAATTTCTGGAGGAATTTCTGGAGAAATATCTATACGCATTTCAATTCCCAGAGATTCCCTGGAATAATTCTTAGAGGAATCTCTGAAGAAATTCATGGAGAATTCGCAGTAAAAATTTCTGAAGAAATTGCAGATGGAATCCTTGGAGAAATCCTGAAGGAATACTAATAAGAGTTCGTGGAAGAACGCCTTGGAGAATCCCTGTAGCAGTTCCTGGAGAAACCCCAGGAGAAATCCTGGGGAATTCCTAAATAGTTCCTGGAGGAAGTATTCGATTATTTTTTGGAGATCTTCTGAAGGAATTCTAAAAAGTGTTCCTGGGGGAACCCTTGGAGGATTTTTTTTAAATAATTCCTGGAGTTGTTTCTGAAATAAACACGGAAGATATTCCCGGTCGAATACTTGGAGGAATGCTTGAAGGAAAATCTGGAGGAATCCCGGAAGCAATCCCATGATGAATTCCTTAAGAAATCCCAGGAAAGCTTTCTTAACAAATTCCTGGAAGAATTTCTGTAGGATAAAAAAAATGAAGGCATCCATGTCTGCAATATTTTTTGGACGAATTATTGTTGGAATTTTTGGATGGAGAATGTTTTGTACAATGATTTAAGAAACACCTGGAAATTTCTGGAGGAATTATCGAAAAAAGCACTGGAACAATCACTGAAGGAACTTCTAAAGATATCCTAGGAGAAATTCCCGGAGGAATGCCTGGTGAAACCCATACAGGAATTCTTGGAAAACTCTTTGGAGCAATCCATGCTAGAATCACTGAAGGAAGCTATGAAAAATTCCTGAAGGAATTCATCGATGTATCCTTGCAGAAGTATTTGTAAAAAACTGAAGGAATCGTGGGAGAATTCTTAAAGCATATCTTGGAACAAATCCTAAATAAACTATCTGAACCCTGCAAGATGTCCATGGAAAAATTTACGAAAGAGAAACTCCTGGATATGTTCCTTGAGGAATTTCTGAAAGAATCCTTGGAAAAGTTCCTGAATAACTGCCTAAAGGAATTTCCGGAGATGTCCTTGAAAGAATTTGTAAAGAAATCCCAGGTATTATTATCTTAGCATGACGTTTATTTGAATTGAATACAAGTGAAAATTCGGGTAGTAGTAGCATATAACTGCACTCTATAGCAGCATATAGTTCTACAAAGTCCTTGTTTTCCCCTACCGGAAGCTTGCCATGTTGTTTTTGTGTTCCATGAACAAACATCACAAAATTTAACCATTCATCCAAGCTTGTTATTTGATTAAATTCTATGATAAGATTGAAGTAGATCTCTTGGAGAAATACTTGGCGAAATTTCCTGCGATTCTCAAGAAAAAAAAAGTTGTATAATTGTGGATGAAAACCTCAATTATTAGAATAGTCTAGAGAATAGTTTTTGTTTTTAATATTTTTTCTGGAACACTTGAATAATTGACAGTCTTTGAGTCGGCTTGAATTTAAAAAAAAATCTGTCGGCCAGGGGGGGGGCCACGGCCCCCCCTGCCCCCCTCTGGCTACGCCCTTGTTCGTTGCAATGTTTTTCGTGTGGATTGTTATTGTAAGTCGGTACAAGGGTAAAAGCTTTGCTGAAGATTTTGTCATTCGCACACGGACGGACGGTCGGACGGACACACATATGAAGGAAGGCGCCAAACCCGGAAGAGGATGCAAACAACAGCTCTGTGGACGCAAACATGATTTATTGGCTTATACCATTTCTAGTACTACTTGGTGCCGCACCTGGATAGGATACGCCTTCTTAGTTGGCTTAGTCTTCCGGAAAATTGTTTAGCTAAGTTCGCCTTCAATGGTGATGTTTATGGTGTGGTTGTCCTGTATCAGGTCAGAAAAACAAACATTTTTCCTATCGTTTTCGAACGGCATTGGCATTCTCTAATACCACTTAATAACTATCTACAAGAAATTTTTATTTTTTTTATCTTTATGAATCAGATTTTTAACCCGAACTAGTTCATCTCGGAACCCACACTTTACTCTACTCCCGAAGGAAGAATTCACAGTTTATTGGGAGTGGGATTCGATCTCAGGTCTCCGGCGTGATAGTCACATGTTTTAAAAGGCAGATCAGATCCGCTACTAACACTAGTTATCAAAATAAAACAAAAGTCGTGAACTTCTGTCAACGACCAAAATTTTTGAAGCACAATTTAACGCTGAATTCGAAACGGTGCTTCAAAAAAATTTAAGTAGGACAGTTTTTGAGTTTTAGCCTAGGTTTTAGCTCAATATTGAGTTTTACAACTTTTTAAGATCTGGAATTTACTAAAATTCTAATATCTTGCGTTTTGTTCAACCAATTTCAAATCTTTTTCCATAAATTGAAAACTGAATACAATACCAATCGATCGTTTGAATACAGGTTTTGCGTCAGATTGATGAAATTCAAGATATTGGCGAGTTTTAGGGACGATCTCCTTAAATTTTAGCATAATTTCCACAAATATATGAAAAAATGTATTTTTTTCAATAAAAAAAAAAACAATTTAAAAATTTTTCCTCACCGTTTATTTGACTAATCATGTGTATGCGAAGTACAGTAAAAAAATCAGCTAAATCGGAGCATTGATTACGGAGAATGAGATGTGTAAAGTGAGCGACTTTGCTTAAAAATAGAACAAAAATCGATTTCAAATTATCAACCTTGTATGGAAAGTCGAAAAAATTTCCGCTCTACTGTATTTTTTTTCCTTCGTGCTTTCGAACTCAGGGTATGATTCTACGCCAAAAATGATCATCAGCTTACTGAGTTCAAAAATGCTGTAAACTAGTGTAATCTACCAGTAATTTTCAACGTAACATATTAAAAGGCAAAGTATTTATCGTCTTAGTTTAAATTTCTTAGTAAGTTTCGCCGGTGTGCCCATTTTTCGCAGAGACATTTCCTGCAGTTCGTCTCTTCCTTGACTGCCATCAAATCCTCTTTAAACAACGTAGTGAATGGAAATTATTCCGCAGGGACGAGCGCGAGATGGAACTCAACCCGGGGAGCATCTTCCCTGTTCGGGAAGAAGAGAAAGTCAACAAATTGATTGCCCTGAGCCATAGAGATAATATTTACATTTTATGTAACTAGTTGCATTCATATTTCATTGCATCACGTGCTGCTGCTGCTGCTGATGCTGCTGCAGGCATAAGCCGTAGTGACTGCAAGGCAAAGAATCGGCACGGTTCAGTGAACGGTTGCGAAGAAGGATGATGGATGGGTTGCTGGCTGAAGCTTGGAGGAAAACCGGGAAGGAAACTGAGCGAAGGTAAATTCCGAGCAGGAGCCAGACACGAACGACTGGAAAAATGAGATGTTTAAATAGCTATGAAATTATACGCTGCCACTTTGAAAGTCAATCCAATCGTTTATGAAAGGTTGTCGAAGTTGAAGGTGGATGATGGTGTTTTGAAGGATCGAAGCTGAGATCTGTATAGATTTTGGTGGAGGTAACTCTACCATGCAACCTGGATTTCTTTTTAGCTTTACGTTATGTGAGCAGAGTGAACACTTTGGAAATTTTTTACCGAGAATTTTATTTGATACTAGCTGTTCCGGCAAACGTCCTACTGCCTACCTACTGTGTTTTTAGATGAGCAGTTCCATACAGACCCGAGCAGAAGGGAATCACAACAGCATAAGAAAATGTGTTATTTTGGCAAAATAACTGAGTAATGAAATAAGTCATTTTCATGTTATTAACATAACAAATTATGTTATAAACTTGGATGTCATAAGTGGTAAAATAACAAAAATAATAACAAAAAATGTTCCTGGAAGACCAATTTAAGAACATGTTTGGTTAGTTCGATAACAACATAATAACAATGAATTTGGGAAATATTTCAATAACAAATGTTGTTATTTTAAAGTTAGGCTGACACAAATTTCGATTTTCTCTTATGTCACCCCCCCCCCTCGGAAAATTTTTGCCGGATTTTGACATTTTGAGGGGGGGGGGGCACAAATAAATTATTTAATACTCGGAGTTTTCGGCTATTCAGTCTTATGATTTCAAACGGTAGTTTGTTAACTGCCCGACGTTTCGGCTGTTCTTGGCAGCTTTCTTCTAGGGGAATAGAAGGCTGCCAAGAACAGCCGAAACGTCGGGCAGTTAACAAACTACCGTTTGAAATCATAAGACTGAATAGCCGAAAACTCCGAGTATCAGATTCTACCAGTCGAAGACCACAATAAATTATTTAAGATATTCAAAAATTTTCAAGTGAAATTAGAGTCGTCGAGAAAATTTCTTCACAAATCCGATGGGTTTGACGGTTTTTCCTAATTGTTTGGGTAATTTTTTATCAAATACATTTATTATTTATCTTCCACCCCCTTGACGTGTCTGCGACCAAAGTGGCAAGAGAAGAAAATGAGATTTGTTCCGGCCTTATTGGTAACAATCCGAAAACAAAATTAGTTATGCTAACAAACTAATAACACAGCAAGTAATAATGCTAGAGTCTTGTACCATTTGGGCAGGTGTATCTATTTTTGATACTTAATCCTAATGACGAAATAAAAAATAAATATGGGTCTATTTGTGATGAACTACAAACTCATCAAGTAAAACAACATTCTGAGGTCCACTATATCGAATTTCTAAGGAAAGTGTTTATAAAATAATAAACTGAACAGCTCGTTCAGTCCCAATTCATTTAATTTATTTAGTTAACATCAAATTCATGATAATACAGAATCGATGATTTGCAGCTGCAGCTCTCCAACGTCGGTCACGCCCAACGCTCGCCAGATCACGCTCCACCTGATCCGCCCATCGTGCTCTCTATGCTCCACGCTTTCTTGTACCTACCGGATGGTTAGTAAACACCAACTTTGCCGGGTTGTTGTGCGGCATTCTTGCAATATGCCCTGCCCACCGTATCCGTCAAGCTTTAGCCACTTTCTGGATGTCGGGTTCACCGTAGAGTGCAGCGAGCTCGTGGTTCATCCTTCTCCGCCACACACCGTTCTTCTGCACGCCACCAAAGATCGTCCTTAGCACGCGTCGCTCGAAAACTCCGAGTGCTTGAAGGTCCTCCTCGAGCAACGTCCATGTCTCGTGTCCGTAAAGAACCACCCACCGGTCTTATTAGCGTCTTGTACATGGTACATTTGATGCGGGGGTGAATCTTTTTTGACCGCAGTTTCTTCTGGAGCCCATAGTAGGCACGAATTCCACTGATGATGCGCCTTCGTATTTCACGGCTCACGTTATTGTCAGCCGTTAGCAAGGAACCGAGGTAGATGAATTCTTCTACCACCTCGAAAGTATCCCCGTGTTCGGCAATGAACACAAGAATTTAAGGCGAATCACTGGACTGTATTGGCACGGCAGATAGAGAATGGGGGTTTCGGATTGGGAGGGAATAATCACTTTATCACTTGTTCACAACACTACTTTATTCTCTACTGCTACTATTTACACTTGGATTTATTTCACTTCGCGTTGTTTAAGCCACGCGAACGCTTGTAATGATTTCACTTTTAGAATTCAACTGACTCGTTACTGTGAACGGGTCGCATATTTATACCCACAAATTTAGTGTTCTGGAATCACGTGGAAGGCTCCACACGCGCGTAGAATCCACGCGACGTGTGTGGAATCACCATCACTACGCTAGCTGTGACGACAGTCAATGATGATGATGATGACGGGTGCGGCTACGACGGCGGCGCTCGCTACTGCTCTCACGGTGGGTACTCACGGCACTCGCTCTCTCGCTGTTGGTCGCTGCTATTTCGTCGGCTCGAGTGAGTGCACGTGCTTCGTCACGATGATCGATGATGGTTCCGATGCAATGGTTGGTTGTCGCGCAGCTTACCATGCTGCTGCCGTCATTTGGAGCGTATGTTCGCGAACATACTCCCGCCCGTTGGAACGCAGATCCAATTCCAATAGTCGTTGGTTGTTGCTGATGCGATGTCCTTACTAAGGCGTTCTTCCTCGACTTCCCAACCGGCATTGGTTGCATGTCCTTGTCTGGTAGTTTGTTTGCTAGGGCACATACTGGGCTGTCACCTTCCTGATCGTCATACAGGCCGGTCACTGTCCATCCAAACTCTGTTTCGACCAGGGATGGTAGGCGATCAGAGAGCTTGATCCGACCTTGCTTCAGAATGTCCGCAAACAGTTCAGCTCCAATCAACATCTCTATCTCGCTGGGACGATGGAAAGAATCATCTGCGAGCAGAATACCGGGTGGTATACTCCAGGAATCAACACTCACAGGTACCATTGGGGTTGAATCCGTCACCTTAGGAACTGTGTAACAGTCGAGGTTGGTGGTAAAATCACTACAATTTGATCTCATTTGCACCACCACCTTGTGATGCAGTTGGGATCTAGTACCATTGACTCCAACAACTGGAACGTTCGCAGGAAACTTCAGAAGCTTCATCCTTTGCACTACTGAGTCGGCGATGAGGTTGATCTGTGATCCGGAATCCAATAGAGCACGCACACGATGAACTTGACCGTTTTTCGAAGTTAGGTTAACCATCGCCGTCATCAGGAACACATGTTTGGTTGATGGAGAAACTCTGCTGGAACACGAAGACCTCACAGGATGCTGAATCGCTACGGGTACTGGGTTGGTTTGGGAAGGCTTTTTTGTATCAGCGCGCTTTGCTTGAATCCTCTTCCGCTCGAAATGAAGCAACGTGTGATGTCTTTTAGAGCACTTTATGCACGACTTGCCGTTAGGACACGCTAAACTCCGATGGCCCCTTCTTAGACAATTGAAGCATAAACTTAGCTCCTTCACTCTGGTATGGCGCTGATGCACGGACAGCTTCTGGAACATGGAACACTTAAAATTTGGATGCTGTCCGGCACAGAAGTCACACACATACTTCGACACTACTAACGCTGCATGCGACGTCCTGGAAGGCACGAACTTGGATGCAGGCGGCTTCTGGTTGGATACTCTGATGTTCGGGGACACGGTGGGTGTACTATTCTCACATCTCTCTAAAATGATGCACCGTTGCTTTAGGAATTCGATGGTCTGCTCGTAGTCTGGAAGCTCCGTCTGGTCCATTGAAGCTTCCCATAGCTCACGAGTCTGACCATCCAACGCACGACTTAACACGGTTACCACGATCAGCTCTGACATCCCTGAAAGTGGTTGACCAAGCTTGATGAGATTCTCCACATGGCGAGTGCACTCATCGATGAGACTCCGGAGTTCCTTCGACGATCTCCTTGTCATCTGTTTTAGGTTTAACAGGCCCAGGATGTGAGATTCCAAGATAAGCCGCTTGTTGCCAAATCTCTCCTCTAGGATGTCCCATGCGCGCTGGTAATTGTTGTCCTGCAACGTCTCCAGATCGATCACACCAGCGGCATCTCCTTTCAAGGAGTTCTCGAGGTGGTACAATTTTACGGCGTCTGAATCTGATGAACGCTGCATCAGATCCTGGAACATGGCTTTGAAGCGGGGCCATGCTTCATAATGACCATCGAAAGTTGGCAATGGAGCACCAAAGGATTGGGACTGAACGATGATCGGTTGCTGGTTAGTGACACAAGGTGGCTGCTGAGTTGGCGGCACAGTCAACTTCTCGGTACAACTCTCGAGCAGCACGGATACCTCCTCGTACAGGTACATGAACCGCAGGTAGTGCTCATCTTGCTCATCGCGCTTGTCGGCTGAGGACTGGGCAACAATCTCCTGGTGCAACCTGACATACTCGGCCTTCTCATTTTCAATACTTCGTTGGTACACCTTGACTTGGGCTGGGCTGAGTTCACTCCTGTCCTTTTCGGCCTGCTTGAGGATAGTTAGGATTCTGGTCACATTTCGTTGTGCTAATCCACGGTTGTGGACTAGCGCCCCAAGCTGGGCTTCACACTCGGCAGAATCCGGCACCTTCTTCACCGGTGTCCGTTTGGGTGGCATCCTGATGTAATCTTCACGGGTCAGTAACACGGGGATGTGGACAGGAATTTCGTCGCTTTTGTTGCAATGGATGGGAGGTAGCACACGGAATCCGAAGCGGTGGCAGCAACACTCAACACTACGGTGACAAACAGGAAACTTCGCTTCACCGGATACGATCGTCAAAATCGATGCGTGTGTCGCCACGGATGGAAGAAAAACACTTGAAGATTCCGAAGCGACGGACACAAAACACTACGCGACGATGAAATCAATCAGCTTTGGCTGGGAACCGACGCGCTTGTCACAACGGGTGGAACACTATCACAGAATGTCCGGAGTGACGGGAGCTAGCACTACGCGACGGCGGACTCACTCGGGATACCACGAAAATCGACGCGCTTGTCGGACCGGCTGGAATCGGCACCACACGAATTCCGGAACGACGGATGAAGTCACTACGCGACGACGCGGTTTACACTCGCGGACCGACACGGATACGGACGTTGTCGAAGCCACGTCCACGCTCTTCACTGCACAGCACGTTGTTCAAGCCACGTGCACGCTTCTAAACTACGCACTGCCGCGCTGTTGCAGCCACGCGGTACGCTTTTTAAACGACACACTACCGCGTTGTTCAAGCCACGCGGCACGCTTTCACACACTACCGGATCCTGATCCGGTTCGAAGGACCAAATTGTGTTCGGCAATGAACACAAGAATTTAAGGCGAATCACTGGACTGTATTGGCACGGCAGATAGAGAATGGGGGTTTCGGATTGGGAGGGAATAATCACTTTATCACTTGTTCACAACACTACTTTATTCTCTACTGCTACTATTTACACTTGGATTTATTTCACTTCGCGTTGTTTAAGCCACGCGAACGCTTGTAATGATTTCACTTTTAGAATTCAACTGACTCGTTACTGTGAACGGGTCGCATATTTATACCCACAAATTTAGTGTTCTGGAATCACGTGGAAGGCTCCACACGCGCGTAGAATCCACGCGACGTGTGTGGAATCACCATCACTACGCTAGCTGTGACGACAGTCAATGATGATGATGATGACGGGTGCGGCTACGACGGCGGCGCTCGCTACTGCTCTCACGGTGGGTACTCACGGCACTCGCTCTCTCGCTGTTGGTCGCTGCTATTTCGTCGGCTCGAGTGAGTGCACGTGCTTCGTCACGATGATCGATGATGGTTCCGATGCAATGGTTGGTTGTCGCGCAGCTTACCATGCTGCTGCCGTCATTTGGAGCGTATGTTCGCGAACACCCCGTCTATCGCTACATTGCTGTCAAGGCTTGTCCTGTCTCGCGCAGTCCCACCTACCAGCATGTACTTTGTCTTAGCCGCATTCACCACCAGTCCGACCTTTGCTGCTTCACGTTTCAGGCGAGTGTACAGTTCTGCCACCGTTCCAAATATTCTAGCAATAATATCCATGTCATCCGCAAAACAGACAAATTGGCCAGCTTTCGTGAAGATCGTACCCCGGCTGTTAAGCCCGGCTCGTCGCATAACGCCTTCCAGGGCGATGTTGAATAGTAGGCAGGAAAGTTCATCACCTTGTCGTAGTCCCCGTCAAGATTCGAATGAACTGGATAGTTCACCCGAAATCCTTCCGCTGTTCTGCACACCGTCCATCGTTGCTTTTATCAGTTTGGTAAGCTTCCCGGGAAAGCTGTTCTCGCCTATGATTTTCCATAGCTCTGTGCAGTTGATACTGTCGTATGCCGCTTTGAAGTCGATGAACAGGTGGTGCGTTGGGACCTGGTATTCACAGCATTTTTGGAGGATTTGCCGTACAGTGAAGATCTGCTCCGTTGTCGACCGGCCGTCGATGAAAATGGCTTGGTAACTTCCCACGAACTCATTTACTTTAGGTGAAAGACGACGGAAGATGATCTGGGATAGCACTTTGTAGGCAGCATTAAAAATGGTGATCGCTCGAAAGTTCTCATATTCCAAACACTCCTCCGGTAGCTCTCCGGTAAATCTCCTGGAAAATTTCTAGAATTATCCCTGAATGAATTTCTGAAGAAGTATGTGGTAGATTTTCTAGAGGCAGACCAATTTCTCTTATTTCTGGAGGAACTATTAAGGTTTTCTTTATCCCTTTGGAGACGGAATTTTCACTTTTTTCGATGCAACCTCACTGGTCTAGAACACGTTTGTTATGATCGATTTTCTTGGATAGACAAATATGACCCATCCGACCCCAGAGGATTAAACAAATACTGAAAGTTTTTTTGAGGAATCTGTAATTTTCTCAAAAAAAATCTCGTAGGATTTCGGAAAAAAAAACTATGAACATTTTTAAATTTTGAGGGGAAACGAATAGAAACTTCTCTAAAGAAATGCTTGGGATAATCTCTGGAGGATCCTATAATTAAAATTCTGATGGAAATTCAAGAGAAAATTCTAAATTCTAAATGGAAGATGTTCTAAATGATGTTCCAAAGAAAATCCATGGAAGAATTTTTGGAAAGTGTTTGTAGAGGATTTTCTAAAGGAATTATTAGAGAAATGTTATTAGGAAGCCATATTCCCTGAAAAAGTTCTAAAGTTGGGGTAAACTCTAGAAAACTATAGAAAATTCTAAAGCAAATCGATAAATTTCTAAATGAATCAATGGAATCCTTACATGGTTTTTAAATAAACACTTCGATAATTTTCTGGAGGCATCTTTCAAAGAGTTTTTGAAGGTATATCTAAAGGATTTCTGTAAAAACTAATGGAAGAAGTTCTAATGTCATCGATGGAATATTTTCCACTATAATGTTACGGAGGAACAGCGAGAAACCCATGGAGAAAACCTGAAAATGAATCTTTGGTAAGTTTTTTAAGAGCCCATAGAGGAATTTCTGAGGTAATCC
Organism: Aedes albopictus; assembly: GCF_035046485.1. NCBI lineage: Eukaryota > Metazoa > Arthropoda > Insecta > Diptera > Culicidae > Aedes > Aedes albopictus. The sequence continues at coordinate 115,159,776 of NC_085137.1, forward strand.
TTGAAAAAGTTCCAGGAGAAATTTCTAGACGAATTGCTGGAGGAGTTCCTGAAATATTTATTTGATTAGGTGGGATTTTTGAAGAAGTCCCTGGAACAAGTCATAATATCACTGAGTTTTTGCACTTGTGAGGTCACACTAAATTGAAAAACTCACACAGTCAACTTTTCTAACATAGATGAGGCTATACAATTAAAAAAAAATGTGGAGAGTTTCTAATATTTAGGAGAATGAATTTCTATTACGTTTGGAGGCACAAAATATAGTGATAGTGAAAGCACAGATAAATTAGGGAAGTCTTTTGGCGATTTTGTTGTATTACTTATTATCTTATATCTAGAAATGTGCAAGAAAATTAAAAATCCTTTGTTTCATAAATGAGCTTTTTTATAGCATCAACCCGTCAAAAGTCGTAATTGTCCCTTTCACTAGGAGAAGGAAGATCAACCTAAAATCTTTTCGGCTTGGAGGGATACAAATTCATCCTAGTGATTGAGTCAAATACTTAGGTTTGATTCTGGATGCCATACTGAACTGGAATGCTCAAATTCCGTCCGTGACCGGTAAGGCAACAAGTGCGTTCTGGTAATGTTCCAAAACTATTGGCAGGAAGTGATGCTTGAAACCGCCCAAAAGTGACGTATGCTTCGTTTGTCTGGTGGCCAAAAACAAAAAGAGGCTACCACTCAATCAAAGCTTGCGAAAATTCAACGTCTTGCATCCATTGCTGTTACAGGAGCGATGCGTAGCACTCCATCAAAAGCTTTAGAAGCGATTCTCAATCTGATACCATTGCACGAGTACGTGAAATTAGAAGCAGAAAAGGAATTGCTGAGACTTAGACGAGTTGAAAAGTTTATGCCAGGATCTTGTTGGTCACCCATTTCACATTACTTACCAGTAATAAAAATGATTAAAGACTGGATGAAACCTGTGGAGAACCATGAACAAGTTGCACGAAACAACTAGCGCTGATTTGGAAGTCGGAGGTCCCACTGTTCGTCAAGGGTCAATCAAATTCTTCACAGATGGCTCAAAAGTTAGAATAAAAACCCGGATTAATCCACCTAGTGGTGATAGTGCCTTTCTCGTCGAATGTGTACTCATGATCTTTCCGTCGACGTAAGCATCCTGAATCCTGTGAATACTTTATTTATAAGAGCAAGAATTTTATCCATGTTGATGGCACATATTTCCCTATATTCGTTATATTCAATGTATAGACAGCTGAAAAATATCAGACCTCTTAGTAGACTGATCAATACCAAGACTATAATAACAACCCAGTCAACCAGTCATTGTATAAGATGTTCTATAAGATGCTAAAGTGGAGGCGATATGCATACATTTTACATGCGCCTAAATGGAGGCATGCACGCATATGGCCTCCACTTTATCATCTTATGCAACATCTTATACGATTACTGGTTGTCTGGGAAGCTAAAATATAATTTATTTCACAACAAAAAATCACTTTACAATCTTCGATAAACTTTTTCTGCACACTTTACTGGTTACTAGATTCATAAAATTTGACCAAAAAAATTGAAGCAAGTGAAATTTTTCATACTGAATCCAATTCAAATTTAAACCATATCACAGAGCGCGAGGAGCAACCAGTCGGATCACAATTTTGCGCAGTAGTTTTGGACGCAAAAGGGGATTGAAAAATTTTGTTCGAGGTTGATGCGATTAAAACAGGAATTAGAAAAAAAGGTGTGATTTGATGAGCCTGCTTCAGTTTTGTAAAGATTTTGTTCTCTTACACATATTTATCGCTGTTTTCACCACTTCCTATGAGATACCTGGAACCGGTTCCAAGACTGTACCTATTGTTTTAAATACTTATGGTCTGAGACTAGTTTCTTGCTAACTGTTCAACAGGTTTTCTGAAAAGCCGAAAATTGATGTGCATGCATGGATTTGATTCATTTTACATTTTGTTCATTCTGGCGGAACATACAAAACGGGTTCTGGGACACTGCCGGTAGTCTCTGATGTGATGAATGGCTGTGTTCCTGCAAACCGTTCATTAGGTTATCAAAATAGCCGAGATTTAATATGTCGCATGCATGGGTTTGGCTCTCATATGCATTTGACCAATTCCAGCAACAACCGGAACCGGTTCCGGAATACTGCTGGTTGTACCAAATATGGTCTGAAACCATTTTATTGCTATCCGTTCATCAGGTTATCTCAACCGCGATTTGATGTGTCGCATGCATGGGTTTGGTTCACTTTCATATTTGACCACTTCCGGAGGGACATCCGGAACCGGTTCCAAAGCACTACCGGTAGTCTCGTTGTGATCTAAGGCTACTTTCCTGCTTACCGTTCATCAAGTTATCGAAAAAGCCGTTATTGGATGTGTCGCATGCATGGGTTTGGTCTAAAGTTTGGTTTACTTTGATATTTGGCCATTTCCGGCGGGGCACCCGGGACTGGTTTCGGAACACTATCGGTAGTCTCTGCTGTGATCTAAGGCTATTCTCATGCTTACTGTTCTTCAGGTTATCGAAAAAGCTGCTATTTAATGTGTCGCACGCATGGGTTTGGTTTCCATCTACAAATGGCCACTTCCGGCACGGACAGTGCGCGGTGTGTCCGCCAATGTTTCGTCCAGCGGTTGACTAGGCCCCACGTTGTGTATTTTCCTCCCGGAGGATAAGGAGAAGACGAATGACTTTGAACTACAATCTCACGTTTTATTGCGCACCACAGAGAGGCAGTGCTCCTGCTCTGTGGTGGATCTTTGACTTACAACTAACATTACATGACACAAGCTGCCGCTTTTATAGGCGGCAGCGATAGTACGGATTTATTTGAATGCGTATCACCACAATGAACGATGCGCTGACGGGCAAGCGCCGCGCGGACACACGGAACCGGTTCTGGAATACTACTGGTTTTCCTAAATATAGTCTGATTTCATTTTATTGCTAACCGTTCATCAGGTTATCCAAAGAGCCGCGATTTGATGTGTCGCATGCATGGGTTTGGTTCAATTTTATATTTGGCCACTTCCGGCGGGGCACCCGGAACCGGTTCCGGGACACTACCGGTAGTCTGTGCTTGATCACAGGCTATTTTCCTGTTCACCGTTCATCAGGTTATCGAAAAAGCTGCTATTTGATGTGTCGCATGCATGGATTTGGCTAACTTTTATAATTTGCCATTTCCGGTGGGGCATCTGGAACCGATTCCGGAACACTACCGGTTCAGATATAGCCTGATACTATTTTCCTGCTTACCGTTCGTCAGGTTATCTAAAAAGCCGCGGTCTGATGTGTCGCATGCATGGTTTTGTAGCATTTTCATATCTGACCCCTTCCTGGAGTACCGTTCCGGAACACCTAAATGGCCATACCTCCGGAATGGCTGAACTGATTCGAACCGTTTTTAATAGGAAACAATGGGATCAGATTCCGCGTCAAATAAACCGTCGGTCAATAAAATCGGTTGAGGTTTACTGCCAAAAAGTGATGTGAGTTTTTTTTGTACACATACATACTCACACACACACAGACATCACCTCAATCCGTCGAGCTGAGTTGATGGTATATGTGACTTGACCCTCCGGGCTTTCTATCATAAAGTCATTTTTGGAGTGAACATATAGCCTTTCCAGTACACTTAGTGCACGAGAAAGGCAAAACGGGAGCAGTAATCTATGGCCCTGGAATACAAATTTCAGTGGAGATGGGACACTATCCTACGGTGTTTCAAGCGGAGATTCTTGAAACTTCAATTTTGAAATGCGCAAATATCTGCCTTGAGAGAAAATACAGATATGCAAATATTTGTATTTTCTCAGATAGTCAAGCTGCACTAAAAGCATTGCGCGCTTACAAATGTACTTCAAAGCTTGTCTGGGAATGCATTCTTTCACTGCGCAGGCTATGCCAAGGGAATTCAGTAAACTTATACTGGGTTCCAGGTCACTGTGGCATTGAAGGGAATGAAATGGTAGACGAGCTGGCTAAAAGTGGTTCCAATTTACAGTTTGCTGGCCCAGAACCATTCTGTGGTATATCAAACTGTGCAATTAAAATGGGCCTGAAACGCTGGGCTGAGCAGAGGGTGTTATCCAATTGGATGGATGTCAAAAATTGCAATCAGTCAAAACGATGTATAACAACAAATGCCTTTAAAACCAAAAAGCTCTTAGAGCTGAACAAGCGAGCTCTGGTAGTGGTTGCTTGCAACCCAGTGTGATATGGCCTGCAGAACCTGGTAAGGTCTTAGGATTTATTAATTCCATTGCATTGAAGCTGATTACTTGACATATGATAATTAGCTAGCTAGATGCGAATTTCAAAACGGGACATGCCACAATAGTTCATCTTATTGGACGCAGTGGCTTAATTTCCCCGACAGGTGAGGAAAAAAAGCTTTTTTACCTGGATTCCAGAACAGAGGCTGCTTAAGTCCTTGGTGAACAAACGCTCGGGACATACCTCTTCAATCTAGCTGAAGTCAGAAGGACAACAGTGCCTAGACAAGATTATCAGCTAAGCATACAGCTTTTAGCTGCCGGTCTTTATCAACGATTGAAGCAAGAGGTAGGAACTTGTGAGGATCAGAGATGTATTGGATGCTCCAGGTTGTCACTTTACCATTTTGCAGCCCTTCTTCTCAGTGCAACAAAAAAAAAATGCTCCTAGTGTAACAGAACAACTGTGACAGATGGTGAGTTGATCAATTCAAATTATTTTGCTGCGTATCAACGCGCACACTCATCAGCCTATCATCTGGGTTTCTGAACCATTGAGCACTGCTCCCTAATGAATAGATTCGATAAAATGATTGATAAGGACATATGTTTTTTGTCCACAAGTTCATGGGAAACGACAAACAAGAGGATAACAACCCTTCAAACGTGCGTTTCCGATGAAGTGTTTTCGCACATTCTATTTTCATAAAGCAAAACGGAAACAGGAAATGAAAGAGAAAAAAACACCGCGCAAATGATAGGAGAGGAGAGAAAAAAAGTTCCTGTTCCGTTTGACACATTCGATTCACTGAAACAACCCAAGTGTACACATTCATTGGTGTTGATTGAATTCGTGGAAATGGAATTGCTTGATTCTCGTCGGTTTCCCTTGGCCATATTTTTTGTACAGTTCCAACCTCATTCAGAAACTGTTAGCTTTGATCATCGTTTCAGTTTCGATTTTTTTTTTCACAACTGGTTCCAAACCGTTTTTCATTGCACCTGTCAACGGGCGAACGATAGGGACTAAGAGTGTGTGAATGTCGTCGATGTGACGACGTTGCTCTAGGCGAGATCAAGTGCAAGTGCGAAAATGTCCCCCAAGGGATGCAATAAGTCGTTGTCACCGGAACCGGTTGTACGGATGCATAACCGACAGCTACCGATAGTTAAGTGGTTTTCGATACCTAAAAAGCTAGGTGACACGTCGAATAGGGATTTGCATTCAGTGGTTGTTTTTATTCGAGAACAATCTTTGATAGTGAATTAATTAAAACATACATCCATTGAGATGTATTGATTCATTAATGGTATGCACCAAAGTGACAGGAGTTTGGGGTACGATTATTTGTTTGGTAGTTCTTCAGAGATTTCATCAAAAAATATACTAATAATTTCAAGGTATTTCTTCAAAACAAAAAGTTTGAAATTTGCCCAACAGGCGTTGAAACTTCTTTGCGTCCTATTAAGGATACACAGGCTTTGTTTAGGCATATAAATCGATAAAAAATAGCATTCCGTAAAATTATAATGATGTTGTTACCTGATTGATATAATTCAGAGTCAATTTTATTTTATTGGAAGTTGTTCAATTTATTTTGAATAACTAATTAGCACCCAATTCACTAAAATGATATCAATTCCGGAAGTAATATCGGTCGTAAATTTCGGAACTCATCAAGCCTCATTATTCATCCCTTAATATCTGAAGCATATTCCGAAGGGTCATAAGTCAGTGGTATCTTCTCTCTTATTATTACTATGATCCGCAGATGACCGGGCACAACCCCATCAGATAACAAGACTGCGACCTGCCAAAACAACTTCCCTCTTTGTGATCGAATTATAATCCGTACTTGGGATGTAATAAATTTCCGACCCCGGCCGATATAATTCATTTTCCCCGGAAATGAAGAATATCGGCCGAGTTCGGGCCTCCAGCTCTGCTGCCACCGCTGCTGTGATTAACCAATTTTCCGGGAGATTAAGTCCATAAATTATCCCTGCTACACTGTGGTGGGGATACTCTTTGGCTGGGAAGCAACGTGGTATATCAAAAATTGGCGCCATCTCGGAGCTGGTTGCCGAGATCAACCGCAGACAAAAGTGCTTTTAAATTGCCTTCATTGCTTCAAGTCATTTGAGTAAGGCAGAGCTTGCGCCGCCATTCTTTATCGCGTACGCCGATGTTAAATTTGATTACGGGGCACAATTTGATGGAGGGTTCGTAAAAAGGGAGAAGATAGCAGGATCGACTCGAAATGGTGGCGAGCAATTGTGACTGGATGGCACATGCAAAGGTATTTCATTTACTGATCAATTTCATCCCGAAAGCAAAATTATTGATTTTTTATTTTAAATGATATTTACCTATTGCAATAAAATGATTTGTAGTGAAAGTTTCAAACTCGTTGACTGATGAGAATCGTGGTCGTACTTGTTTTATTGCTTTGAGTTTGACTTTCTTTGGGTGATCGACTGTACGTTGGATGATATCTGGCAATGATATGTTGGCGGCGTAGCAGTCTTTCCACAAATCAAAAACTAATTTGTTTCTATGTCCGACATTTCGATATATTTAACATCTTTTTCAAGGATTCTACAATTATTACAAATTTAAACATTAACGTTATGTGGTCAAGGAAATTTTACAAAACTTACAGAAACTTTAGCTTTTTTGTCAGGTGGCTCTAGTTGCTGAGCAGTAGTCACAGAACATACAAACATCCGAACAAAAAACTTCCGACACAAAGCACTTAATTAACAAACACGTATTATAATATTATCTTTTTCGTCGCAAAAATAATTTGGCCAACAGTCGTTTTGGTCTTACTTTACTGAATAATGTTGTATGCAAGTTAGCTATCAAGTTTAAGTTGGGTCACGATCGTCTTCGGGTGGCTCTTGTTGTTCTCTCTCTATGTCGTTGTGTTTGCTTCTTTGGTTTTTAATTGTGTGTAGCACACCAGCATACTGCGAAGATAAATAGTCAACATCTGATCGCTTGTTTACAGTCTGATCAGTGTTGACTATGTGACACACTTCGAGGATGGGGAGTGCAGAGCAGCGACGATGCTGGTCCAATATTTTCGTGCGTTCGAATGCGAACCGATGCTCCTTCTCCAGACAATGTTGGAGTAGAGCGGTTTTCTCCTTCAATCCTTGAAAAAGGTGTTAAATATATCGAAACGTCGGACATAGAAACAAATTAGTTTTTGATTTGTGGAAAGACTGCTACGCCGCCAACATATCATTGCCAGATTCCCTCAGTCGATACTATTCCCTCCGTTGGATGATATCTTTAATTGGCATTTCAGTCTAATTTTGTTAATCAAAAACAACTATATGTTTTCTTAACTCGACGTTTCGGTCCTTATTGGACCTTTTTCAAGTATTCTGTAATGTTTGAGTTTGACCATATCGCTGCATTCGAAATCACGGTAGCATAAGTGGAAAATTTTTGACAGCTCCTCCCCTCTTAAAATAAATTCTCCCATACCTAATGGAAGGCTCCTAGCAATATCATAAACTTCCCCTAAAATGCTACATCTTTAATGGACGGTTCCTAACAACAAATACTTCATGTCATCATTTTGCATGTTTCTCTCCGGTAGAAAAAAAAAATGTTTTTATCCAGGGCGTTTTTTACAGATATTTTCATATATTAAATTAAACATAGCTCCATATGTTTGATTCACAAGTCTATCTAATGCAAAGTATTTTTTTTATTCTCTTATGAATAAGGAAACTTTTAAGTTGAAATTCGACTTCTGGCTGATATTCTGAATTTCTGTGTAACAGATCTGGTGTTCTGGTTAAAAAGAGAATCCTAAATTATATTCTTTGTATTGGATAGATTTATAATTGAAACAAATAAAGCTATGTTCAATATTAATATGTGAAAATCCACGTGTAAAAATACCCAAAAATTGGTTCGACTAAAAAAAAAAACATTTTGTGTTGGGTTGGATTCAGATAATAGCAATTTAATTACTTTGATCCATTTTGAATTCTATCCTTAACGGTTGGTGAGGGGTTTGGTTCTCCGAAATAGGATTAATTTAATTTCGCAAATGGGCATGTATTCCAAATTGACTTCAATTTATTTTTTAACTTTTTTTAGCGTGATCGTTTTTTTTAATATTTCAATTTTTTACTTGAAAGCTCACACAAATTCCTTAAATCCTTAAAGTCACACATACCACACTTTTTTGTAGGTCATGTTATTTTTAAGTTACATTGGTATAAAAAATGGTCAAAAACTTAAGCCCTTTTCAAATATTAGTGTAGATAAATTTAAAAAAAAACAACCAAGTATGCAACGTTGTTTTAAAGTACATAGTCTTCATACCTACACAATTCCATTGAAATCTGAGAGGGTGCTGCCTACCCCAAAATCTAGTTTGCGGGAAATTCGTCATGCACTCTAAAAAAAAACACGCAACCAAAAATGATCAATGTGCCATAACTTTTTTGTACATTTTTTTACCACTATAAAAATTTTAGAGATGATAGCTAACAGAATGAACCTTATTCTCACAAAAAAACACGAAGGTAAAAAAATAGGTTTTTGAGATATTTGATTTTTAGTAACAAAATTCAGTTTTTTCAGAAGAAAAACTAAATAAATTTTTCAATGTGTATTTTTCTGAGAGCCGCAATCTAGGCCGCAATATATTATTCTACAACTTTGCTGAAGACACCTTTCCGATCGAACAAGCCGTTCCCGTGTTATATTTTTTTATTTGCTTGTGTTCCATTTGTTCATAGGCCCTAATTGAAAGTTAGTCGAGACAAAATATGAACTTTTGATATGAAAAAATGGTTTCTCACATAAAAAGGAATAGTATACAAAAATATCAAGTAGATAAATAAACATCGATTAAAATGGATTCGTGCTGGTCCGTGGAAAGCCTCTAAAAGAAAAAGACTCATTGACACGGACCTTTTTCTTCACAATTTTAACTTGTTTGTTCGTTTTTCTCTTCTTATTTGTCGTTTTCATTCAACTAGTCGTTTTCGTATTTGGGCATTTTTTTTTAATTATCGTACAAATTGGGCCGAATGGTCTCAGATTTTCATGCATTTTTTTCCACAGGCTGGGCTCCTGAATACATGAACAAAAAAAATGGAGAAAAATTCAGGGTCGCCTTTTTTTTCGGAAAACTCAGGTGGAAATTCTTTGTTTTCCCCTGACACTACTTTGAAAAATCATAACTCAAGAACGAAGCATCATAGAAACATTTTTTTTAGGAAATGAAAGCAAATTTTCTCAGAATTCAAAAAAAAATGTGAACTGGGAAAAGTTTTCCACAAAATTTTCCCCAGTTGAGAAAATTCGTAAAGAAAAGCCGGAAAAACATTGCCCGAACTCGTGTAAAATTTTCAAAAAAGTATTTTTGAGAAGGTTATTTCATAAGCTTTAATCGCTGAAATTTTTGGAGTGCACTTTGTTTCGTTTTTGAGTTATGACCAATTTTGTTGAAAAATGTCCGAATGTAGCATATAAGCCTTTTCTTTGAAAAAATATAACTTAAGAACGAAGCATCGTAGAAACAAAGTTTTTTAATGAAAATGAAAGAAAATTTCTCAGGAATAAAAAAAAATGTGAAGTGGAAAAAGATCTATTATATGGTCATTTTTCACATAATTGGCCATAACTCAAGAACGAAAAACAAGTGTATTCCAAAAATTTCAACCATCAAAGCTTATAAAACTATCTTCTCAAAAATATTTTTTTGAAAATTTTCCGCGAGTTCGGGCATAGTTTTTTCGGCTTTTCTTTATGAATTTCCTCAACGGTGGAAAATTTTGCGAAAAACTTTTTCCTTTTCATATTTTTTTTTGATTTTTGAAAAAAAAATGCTTTCATTTTTTTTAAAAAAGCTTTGTTCCTACGATGCTTCGTTCTTGAGTTATGATTTTTCAAAGAAAAAGCTTATATGATACATTTGGACATTTTTCAACAAAATAAGCCATGACTCAAAAACAAAATAAAAGTGCATCCCAAAAATATCAGCGATTAAACCTTATGGAATAACCTTCTCAAAAATATTGTTTTGATATTTTTTACGAGTTTGGGCATTGTTTTTCCGGCTTTTCTTTACGAATTTTCTCAACTGTGGAAAATTTTGTGGAAAACTTTTTCCATTTCATATTTCTTTTTCGGATTTCTGAGAAAATTTGCTTTCGTTTCCTAAACAACTTTGTTTCTATGATACTTTGTTCTTTGGTTATGATTTTTCAAAGTAAGTAGTGTTAGGGGAAAACAAAGAATTTCCACCTGAGTTTTCCGGGAAAATAGGCGACCCTGATTTTTTCTCAATATTTCCGTTGAAGTCCGTTGCCCGAACTTTGGAGAACACAGACGTGCGTCGGGTCAAATTCTGCTATACTCTGGCCTACGAGACGAACACTACTTAGTTTTCTGCTCAACGCTCACACGACCGCTGCGCTCATGAAGTGGCAAGCTATTAATGAGAGGATAATTCAGATTCAGAACACGGATTCGAAACCTTACCATGATCAACTATTACACGCCAACCGATGCTACCAAAATGCAAGACAAAGAGAACTTTCACAGCCAACTGAATGCTGTCGTGGTTAAGATTCCAAAAGGTGATACCAAGATCTTCATTGGAGACTTCAACGCGAAGGTTGGTTCCGACAAATCGGACTATGAGCACGTCATGGGACACCATGGTCTCGGAGAAATGAGCGAGAACGGAGAGCTGTTTGCAGAGGTTTGTGGCAACAATGACATGGTTTTTGGAGTTGATTTTTCCTCATCAACCAGTGCACAAAGTGACATGGTTTCCCCGTAATGGTGTCTCGGAAAATCAAATCGACCACATCTGCATCAGCCGAAACTGGAGACTAAGCCTTCTTGCGTCCGACCATCATCTCCGAATCGGCTAGATCCGGCTGCGCATTGCTCAGATCCATCGACAGGAGAAGAAAATCGGGCGACGGTTCAACACACGCTGACTGGAAGACGCTGCGGTGTAGAGGTTCTTCATCGAAGAGCTAAAGAACCGCGCTGCGGATATACCGAAAGATGAAATCGTAGAAGATCAATGGAGCGCCATCAAGAACGCCTTCATCGCCACTGAAGAGAATAATTTGGGTGAGCTAACCCGATCAGAAAGGCATAACAAAACACGGCGTGTGTATGGGAAAGGTTTATAACAAAAAATTGGGCATCGCCAAATTTTTCGCTATTCAAAAATAGAGACTTCCAGCTTTCATTTGCACGGTCCCTCAAAAAAATCCACCGAGGGATCTCGAACAACTTTTTCAGAATACTGTTTTTCCCCATACAAAATGAACGGTTCCAAATTAATCCCTATTTCTACTTAACAAACATACCCAATTTTTGTATGAAAAAGTTCCCCCGATGGAATATTTCGATGTTGGGCTTAAATGAAAGCTAGTAGCGTCAACTTTCACGTAACGTAAAAATTAGCGATGCCTATTTTTTTGTAATAAATTTCTTATACCAGACACACCGTGAAAAATGTAACAAATTTATATCAGCGGTTGATAGATATATCAACGTATGTTATATTTAGATATATTTGACAAAAAGGATTTGAAACCCAGATTTAATTATATCAGAACTATAACAAAGTCAGTTATAATACAAATAAATTCATTTTGATCATCTTTATATGAACATTATAACAAACTCAGTTATAATTTTGAAAATGCAGTTTATATCAAATGAACATTTTACAAGTGGTGTTTGGTACGCAGTTACGCCGCTGTGTGGTGCTACTGTGCTTGTAAAATACAGGATTTTTGACAAGTTTGAATCATGATCCAGACATTTAAGAAAATTCAGGTTACTCATTAAATTTATTTATTGACATACTTGTAGATTGAGGATTATCCCTTATTGGAAGTTCAAAATCGATTTCTTGATTATCTAGGTTCAAATTCACTAACACAAATTGAAATTCAAACCTTAAATAAACTAATGTAGTATTTTTGACATGTTTGAATCATGATCTAAACCTTTAAGAAAGCCCAGGTAGATATTGCCGCGTTAATCTTGGATTCTCAGCCAGCTGCGTTCGAAACGCGCAGTATTAGATCGCGCTAGACCGCGCACCTATGCACAGTGGGAAAATAAGGTACAAAACCGACAAAGAATTCTGTAACTTTTGAAAACCACGAATGCGGTTTATGAAGTTATACTTTTCTAATGTAAAAATGTGCGGGGAATCCAATAAAACCGGTTTCATAGGCCGCACGGATCGTTAACATGCTCATTTTACCCCAATTCCCCAATTTTTTAGCCGTTTTTATAGAAATTCATGTATTTTCTGTAGCGGAAATGATCTTGAAGTATGAAAGCTCGACCGATCATGCTCATATATATTGTGGATATGAATAAAATTGTTAAACTTGACCGCATGAATGATTGTCATGCCCGTTTTACCATATTCTCCCAGATTATCGCATTTCTGGTAAGATATGCCATTTATCTAGGGAGAAAATCAGTAAAAATCCATCAAAATGAGTTTTTACCTGGTAAATACTTTTGAGCCATCGAATAAATGCAGATAAAAATCGAACGAACTGGTTTTTTGGTCATTTTGCCTTGATGCCCCAAAAATATCATTTTTTGAACTGAAGAGTTCTGCAACTTTTGAAATCCATGAATGCGGTTTACGAAGCCATATTTTTCTGATGTAAAAATGTGCGGGGAATCGAATAAATCTGGTTTCATAGACTGCACGAATCGTTCACATTCTCATTTTACCCCAATTCCCCAATTTTTAGCCTTTTTTGATAGAGATTCATATATTTTCAGAAGCGGAAGTGATCTTGAAGTATACAAACTCGACCAATCAAGCTCATATATATTGCCGATATAAATGAAAATGTTAAACTTGACCGCATGAATTATTATCATGCCCGTTTTATCATATTCCCCCAGATTATCGCATTTCTGGTAAGATATGCTATTTATCTAGAGAGAAAATCAGTAAATGTCCATCCATATGAGTTTCTACTTGGTGAATACATTTGAGCCTTCGAATGAATCAGGATAAAAATTAAAAGAACGGGTATGTTGGTCATTGTGCCTTGATTCCCCAAAAATATCATTTTTAGAATTGAAGAGTTCTGTTACTTTTGAAATCCACGAATGCGATTTACGGAGTCATGTTTATCTAATGTAAAAACGTGTGGAGAATCGAATAAAATTGGCTTCGCAGGCCGCACGGATCGTTAACATACTCATTTTACCCCAATTCCGCAGTTTTTTGTGTGTTTGATAGAAATTCATGTTCAGATGCGGAAACGACTTTGAAGTATAAAAACTCGACCAATCAAGCTCTTATATATTTTGCCAAAATAAATAAAAATGTTAAACTTGACCGCATGAACAATGTTCACAGTTAGTATTTGGATAATCTGGGAGAATATGGTGAAACAGGCATGACAACCATTCATGCGGTCAAGTGTGACGTTTTCATTTGTATCGGCAGTATATATGAGCTTGTTTGGTTGAGTTTTTAAACTTCAAGGTCATTTCCACTTCTAAAAAAACATTAATTTCTATGAAAATCCACAAAAAATTGAGAAATTGAAGTTAAATGAGTATTTTGACGATCCTTGTGGCCATTAAAACCAGTTTCATTGAAATTTTCGAACATTTTCAGACGCGCCAACTTGGTCAAATTATTGGGGGGGCAAAGCCTGGTTTTTCTGATTTTTTGTATGGGAAAATCGAAAAATCGTCAAATATTGGGGGGGCAAAACCATGCTTGCCCCCCCTAAGTTGGCGCCTATGAACATTTTTAATTAAAAAAAAAACTTTGTTAATAGCATACATGGTTTTCAAAAATTACAGAACTCTTCAATTCAAAAAATGATATTTTTGGGGCATCAAGGCAAAATGGCCAAGATATAAGTTCGTTGTTGTTCCCTGGTGTAATAGATAGATGGCTCAAATGTGTTATTCAAATAAAAATCTCTCTTAGATGGACATTTACCGATTTTCTCCCTCGACAAATAGCATATTTTTCCAGAAATGCGATAATCTGGGAGAATATGGTAAAATGGGCATGGACATTGTTCATGCGGTCAAGTTTAACATTTTTATTTATTTCGGCAAAATATATAAGAGCTTGATTGGTCGAGTTTTTATACTTCAAGGTCGTTTCCGCATCTGAACATGAATTTCTATCAAACACACAAAAAATTGCGGAATTGGGGTAAAATGAGTATGTTAACGATCCGTGCGGCCTACGAAACCAATTTTATTCGATTCTCCACACGTTTTTACATTAGATAAACATGACTCCGTAAATCGCATTCGTGGATTTCAAAAGTAACAGAACTCTTCAATTCTAAAAATGATATTTTTGGGGAATCAAGGCAAAATGACCAACATACCCGTTCTTTTAATTTTTATCCTGATTTATTCGAAGGCTCAAATGTATTCACCAAGTAGAAACTCATATGGATGGACATTTACTGATTTTCTCTCTAGATAAATAGCATATCTTACCAGAAATGCGATAATCTGGGGGAATATGGTAAAACGGGCATGACAATCATTCATGCGGTCAAGTTTAACATTTTCATTTATATAGGCAATATATATGAGCTTGATTGGTCGAGTTTGTATACTTCAAGATCACTTCCGCTTCTGAAAATATATGAATCTCTATCAAAAAAGGCTAAAAATTGGGGAATTGGGGTAAAATGAGAATGTGAACGATTCGTGCAGCCTATGAAACCAGATTTATTCGATTCCCCGCACATTTTTACATCAGAAAAGTATGCCTTCGTAAACCGCATTCATGGATTTCAAAAGTTGCAGAACTCTTCAGTTCAAAAATGATATTTTTGGGGCATCAAGGCAAAATGACCAAAAAACCAGTTCGTTCGATTTTTATCTGGATTTATTCGATGGCTCAAAAGTATTTACCAGGTTAAAACTCATTTTGATGGATTTTTACTGATTTTCTCCCTAGATAAATGGCATATCTTACTAGAAATGCGAAAATCTGGGGGAATATGGTAAAACGGGCATGACAATCATTCATGCGGTCAAGTTTAACAATTTTATTCATATCCACAATATATATGAGCATGATCGGTCGAGCTTTCATACTTCAAGATCATTTCCGCTACAGAAAATACATGAATTTCTATAAAAACGGCTAAAAAATTGGGGAATTGGGGTAAAATGAGCATGTTAACGATCCGTGCGGCCTATGAAACCGGTTTTATTGGATTCCCCGCACATTTTTACATTAGAAAAGTATAACTTCGTAAACCGCATTCGTGGTTTTCAAAAGTTACAGAATTCTTTGTCGGTTTTGTACCTTATTTTCCCACTGTGCTATGGTTTGTACACGGTGTGCACCTTGTCTAAAACTGTTTGTTTTTGCATGCAGCCGCCGGGTGGGAGCTGTCACGTATAATCAGCCGCCTTGTACAAATCGAACAGGCGCAATGTTTCCGCGATAAACTGCGGCTGGTTAACGTTGAACAATTCGTCATTAAAGTGTAGAATTGGCTTAGTGTTAAAATACACATTAGTAAAAACAAAAAAAAAATCGTGATTGAAATCATCGTCATCATCAAATATTTGAAAGCAGTTTTTTCTATCAAAACAAAAGTCTTTGCTATGAAAATATATTCACTGTACTCTATGAAATTTTTTATTCTAAAATTAGAAGTTTTATTATTGTTATTGAATTAACATGATACAACTGGATCAATTAGTCGTCTGCAAATGAAAATCACCTTAGTTTTTGAAGAATTGATTGATTACAAATTATTTGTGGAGCTTTGAAATTTATTTCTAGTTGAGACACGTTTCATTGCCATGCAACGTCCATATTAATTCAGTAGAAATACAGCTTCCTATGATCTGCAAACAAGTGGTGTGGGTATTACATACTTTCAAAGATGACAGAAGGCTGTTGATAAATAAGGCTAACATCAATGGTCTTGAAACCGATCCTTGTAGCTCTCCCGATAGAGTACCAATCAGGCTTCAATGATTTCCTTTAACCCTCCATCAGTCGCATCAAAAAAAGTTACACGAGCGGTCGCGTCGTGTACTCAGTACACGGCAAACGCTTTCAATTATGGTTTATATGCTTTGCTAGATACAATGTTGGTGTCTTCAGCAAAAATGTCCAACTGGATAATGCGCGTCTGATAGTGGACATGTGGAACCGGTCAACACGATCTGGTCCTGTCCCGCGTGTCGGAATGGCCCTCGCGGGAACCTGTTTCGTGGACATTTCAATTATGGCACCAAAACTAGGCATGCGATGGCTCTATCTTCATGATTTTTCATGTACATCATCTAAGTAACCATGAAAATGACCAGTGACCTCCCTGGCTAACCCGTGGCCACCGGAATGTGCCCTGGAGGAACCTGTTTCGAGGACATTTTGACCATGACACCAAAACTAGGCATGCGACGGCTCTATCTTCATGATTTTTCATATCCATCATCTTAGTAACCATGAAAACGACCAGTGACCTCCCTGGCTAACCCGTGGCCACCGGAATGTGCCCTGGAGGAACCTGTTAAGAGGACATTTTGAACATGACACCAAAACTAGGCATGCGACGGCTCTATCTTCATGATTTTTCATATCCATCATCTTAGTAACCATGAAAACGACCAGTGACCTCCCTGGCTAACCCGTGGCCACCGGAATGTACCCTGGAGGAACCTGTTTCGAGGACATTTTGACCATGACACCAAAACTAGGCATGCGACGGCTCTATCTTCATGATTTTTCATATCCATCATCTTAGTAACCATGAAAACGACCAGTGACCTCCCTGGCTAACCCGTGGCCACCGGAATGTGCCCTGGAGGAACCTGTTAAGAGGACATCGCAGACAGACGTTCAAGTTTGACTCAGCAGCTTGTGTAAAAAACATGGCCGCCACAAATTGCCAAGTGGCAATCAGCGAACAGATGGCGTTAGCAACGTTCATATTCAATCGCTGCATCACATGTGCGTTGCGACCAACAACTGTTACCACGGTCGTCTTCCAGCCGGATGGCGGGAAACGACCGCACGTGTTGCACGCTAATAATGTTTCCACATAATTTGTGCAGAGTAAATGACTTTTATTTAATGTCTAAAATCTTTTGCACAAATTAGCGCAGGACTCTTGTAAAATATTTTACACATTATTACTTTTATTTTACATAGATTTGCTTGAATAAAACTGCATTTGGATGAACTTCACTCGCATTGGGAAATCTTTGTGAATGTGACGCAAATGTAGGAATGATTTTGGCAGTGTTTGTTTTGATTTTATTTTTCGGTGGGTGGTGAATTGGGTGGTAAGTAAGCGGCTGGAAGCACGTGGTTTCTCAAACTGTCAACTGCACGCGACTGCACTGTGGCAATCGGTTGCCTAGGTGTCGCTAGTGAAAATTTACATAGAAAATTTGAATAAATTTGTTCGAGCTAGAACGTCTGTCTGCGAGGACATTTTGAACATGACACCAAAACTAGGCATGCGACGGCTCTATCTTTATGATTTTTCATATCCATCATCTTAGTAACCATGAAAATGACTAGTGACCTCCCTGGCTAACACGTGGCCACCGGAATATGCCCTGGAGGAACCTGTTACGAGGACATTTTGAACATGACACCAAAACTAGGTATGCGACGGCTCTATCTTCATGATTTTTCATATCCATCATCTTAGTAACCATGAAAATGACTAGTGACCTCCCTGGCTAACCCGTGGCCACCGAAATGTGCCCTGGAGGAACCTGTTAAGACGACATTTTGACCATGACACCAAAACTAGATATGCGACGGCTCTATCTTCACGATTTTTCATATCCATCATCTTAGTAACCATGAAAACGACGAGTGACCTCCCTGGCTAACCCGTGACCACCGGAATGTGCCCTGGAGGAACCTGTTTCGAGGATATTTTAACCATGACATCAAAACATGGCATGCGACGGCTCTATCTTCATGATTTTTCATATCCATCATCTTAGTAACCATAAAAATGACCAGTGACCTCCCTGGCTAACCCGTGGCCACCGGAATGTGCCCTGGAGGAACCTGTTAAGAGGACATTTTGACCATAACACCAAAACTAGGCATGCGACGGCTCTATCTTCATGATTTTTCATATTCATCATCTTAGTAACCATAAAAATGACCAGTGACCTCTCTGGCTAACCCGTGGCCACCGGAATGTGCCCTGGAGGAAACTGTTTCGAGGACATTTTGACCATGACACCAAAACATGGCATGCGACGGCTCTATCTTCATGATTTTTCATATCCATCATCTTAGTAACCATGAAAATGACCAGTGACCTCCCTGGCTAACCCGTGGCCACCGGAATGTGCCCTGGAGGAACCTGTTACGAGGACATTTTGACCATGACACCAAAACTAGACATGCGACGGCTCTTTCTTCATGATTTTTCATATCCATCATCTTAATAACAATGAAAATGACCAGTGACCTCCCTGGCTAACCCGTGGCCACCGGAATGTGCCCCGGAGGAACCTGTTTCGAGGACATTTTGACCATGACACCAAAACATGGCATGCGACGGCTCTATCTTCATGATTTTTCATATCCATCATCTTAGTAACCATGAAAATGACCAGTGACCTCCCTGACTAACCCGTGGCCACCGGAATGTGCCCTGGAGGAACCTGTTTCGAGGACATTTTGACCATGACACCAAAACTAGACATGCGACGGCTCTTTCTTCATGATTTTTCATATCCATCATCTCAGTAACCATGAAAATGATCAGTGACCTCCCTGACTAACACGTCGCCACCGGAATGTACCCTGGAGGAACCTGTTTCGAGGACATTTTGACCATGACACCAAAACATGGCATGCGCCGGCTCTATCTCCATGATTTTTCATATCCATCATCTTAGTAACCATGAAAATGACCAGTGACCTCCCTGACTAACCCGTGGCCACCGGAATGTGCCCTGGAGGAACCTGTTACGAGGACATTTTGACCATGACACCAAAACTAGACATGCGACGGCTCTATCTTCATGATTTTTCATATCCATCATCTTAGTAACAATGAAAATGACCAGTGACCTCCCTGGCTAACCCGTGGCCACCGGAATGTGCCCTGGAGGAACCTGTTTCGAGGACGTTTTGACCATGACACCAAAACTAGGCATGCGACGGCTCTATCTTCATGATTTTTCATATCCATAATCTTAGTAACCATGAAAATGACCAGTGACCTCTCTGGCCATCCCGTGGCCACTGGACTTTGCCTTGAAGGAACCTGTTTTGAGAACAATTTTGACCAAGGCGCCAAAACTAGGCACGCAACTGCTCCATCTTTTTGATGTTATATACATATCCATCATCTAGGGTAAATCGCCAATTGTTACACACCTTAAAAACTCGCCATCAGAAAAGCATGGAGTGTGCAACAGTTAGCGAGTTTTCAAAGTGTGCAATAATTGGCAATTTACCCTAAGTAACCATGAAAAAGACCAGCGCTCACGGTTCCTACTCTATATGAAGGCGATCATGCATATAATTTTCGCTTATAGCATGGTGAATCCGTTAATTTGATACATATTAGCCTCCCAAAAGCGTTTTTTTGTATCGTATAAAGTATGTTCAATCTAGTTTTGTAATTTTCGAATAAAAAGAAATAAAAAACAGTTTTTTTTTGCTTCACGGAGCCATATTTTTTTGTTTTGTGGCTTTGGTTACCAACTGATTTGTAAACAGTCATACCTCGGTATAACGTAGCCTCGATATTACGTAACTCAATATAACGTAACTTTTACCTTGATATAACGTAACTTTTTTATGGTTTCAATGTTTTGCTATTTGAATAATAAGCGTGATTCACGGAATAGTCTTTATGATATCACGCTCCTCCTGGAACCAAGTCTGCTAACCAGTTTAGCGTTATACAAACACTTTCGCAGTTATATGATAGTTTTCGAAGTCAGAAATTTTGTTTAGCTGTTCACTGCAACATGTTTACGTTTCACTTAACGAATCAAATTGAGTAACTGCAATACCTGACAGATGTCATCAAGCCATCAATTAACGTAAAATGAACGTGAACTTCATGCGATTGTTCATAGGCCAGAGGAACTTATTCACCTAGCGTGAATGAGGGTGAAGCATCAGTTACTTCTGCATTTTGTTATATGAAGATCCTGCTTTTTCTCTTCGTTTTATTCATCCACATTCATTCATTTTGACGTTTGGCGGTGCGATAACTTCAAATTTGTTGAACTTACCGGACTTACAGGTAAAAAGTATAGACACTATAGATTCCATAGACTCGCGGAGACATGGTTGAGAAATACGATTTTAGTGTGTTTTACCGTGAATTTAGAGTGTACCGAGCAAATATGACGTAACGTAGTCCATTATCACTATTGAAATTGTGACGTCATGCTCGTTTGGCTACACGAACTGAGAGTTCGTTTGGCTACAATTGTCTTCGCCTCTGCGAGTCTATGGAATCTACCCAGTCAACCAGTGACCGTATAAGATGTTGCATAAGATGTTAAAGTGGAGGCGATATGCGTACATTTTGCATGCGCCTAAATAGAGGCATGCTTGCATATGGCCACCACTTTATCATCTTATTCAACATCTTATACGATTACTGGTTGTATGGGTATAGTGTCTATAGTAAAAATCATTGCAGTTAAACCGTTTGCACCGACCGAACGTCTACTGTACTCATTCTTGACATATTATTCCTACTGAAACATAGCCTTCAAACTCCAAAAGATATGACAGTAGACAGCAGTTTAAGCAAATTCAGTTTCATGCGATACTGCGAGATATAACGCCGGGGCAAGCCCACCTAATTCTAGAAGAACTCTGCAGAAAATTGCTTAAGAAATTCTTTGATAAATCCCTAGAGAAATTTCTTGATAAATCTCTGTCGAAATTTCGTGATATATCCCCCGGATGAATTTCCACCGAAATATGCAAAGGTATAATTCCTAAAGGAATTCATGGAATAATCACATGAAGAATTTATGTAGAAATGCCACGTGAAGTACCAGCGGGAATTTCTGGAGGGATTCAAAGCAAACTTCTAGAGGAGTCACAGCGAGAATCTATGGAAAAGGGGAAATTCATGAAGGAATCATTAAAAGAAATGCTTTGAAAGAAAATGAGGCATCTCTGGAGTAATTCAACAGGGTTTCCTGGAACCAGCAATCTTTGATTGAATCTCTAAAGAAATTCCTGGTGGTTTTTGCCGAAATTACCGGTGAAACTCCTGGAAAAAAATTAGAAGAAAGTACAAAATGTGCAGAATAAGTTGCAGCAGGAATTACTCAGCAAATACTTATTGAGCAGGAATAGTTGAAGTATTAGAGCATTGCAGGTATGACTGGGAGAATCCCAGTAGAAATTTTAAAGGGAATGGCAGGATGAATCCTTACAAAAATCTCTGGAATCCCATGGGGAATCCTAGAGAAGCTACAGGGGAAATTTCTGGAGGAATCATATCGAGAACTTTTGGAGTAATAGGACAGATCGGTGAAGTACTAGATTTGTAGTAATGAGCTGAATTTTTGTATGGTGAGAAGTTCAATTCTCCGTTTCTGCAATGAAATGGTGCAAAAAGCGTGGGTACGATTATTCCTTGCCGGCTCTATCTTCATACTTTGTATATTCATTGTCTTGGTAACCGCTACCCCCCGTGGCCACGAGTGTGACCTGAAGGTAACTGGTCCTATTTTGGTAACGCAGTTTTTTCGGTTACAAAGATGATGGATATGGAAAATCATGAAAATAGAGCCGTTGCTAGCCTAGTTTTGATGTCATCATAGGCGCCAACTTAGGGGGGCAAGCATGGTTTTGCCCCCCCCCAATATTCCAATATTTGACGATTTTTAGATTTTCCCATACAAAATATCAGAAAAACCAGACTTTGCCCCCCCAATAATTTGACCAAGTTGGCGCGTCTGGATGTCATGGACAAAATGTCCTCGAAACAGGTTCCTCCAGGGCACATTCAGGTGGCCACGGGTTGGCCAGGATGGTCACTGGTCATTTTCATGGTTACTAAGATGATGGATATGAAAAATCATGAAGATAGAGCCGTCGCATGTCTCGTTTTGGTGTCGTGGTCAAAATGTCCTCGAAACAGGTTCCTCCAGGGCACATTCCGGTGACCACGGGTTAGCCAGAGAGGTCACTGGTCATTTTCATGGTTACTAAGATGATGGATATGAAAAATCATGAAGAAAGAGCCGTCGCATGTCTAGTTTTCGTGTCATGGTCAAAATGTCCTCGTAACAGGTTCCTCCGGGGCACATTCCGGTGGCCACGGGTTAGCCAGGGAGGTCACTGGTCGTTTTCATGGTTACTAAGATGATGGATATGAAAAATCATGAAGATAGAGCCGTCGCATGCCTTTTTTGGTGTCATGGTCAAAATGTCCTCGAAACAGGTTCCTCCAGGGCACATTCCGGTGGCCACGGGTTAGCCAGGGAGGTCACTGGTCGTTTTCATGGTTACTAAGATGATGGATATGAAAAATCATGAAGATAGAGCCGTCGCATGCCTAGTTTTGGTGTCATGTTCAAAATGTCCTCTTAACAGGTTCCTCCAGGGCACATTCCGGTGGCCACGGGTTAGCCAGGGAGGTCACTGGTCGTTTTCATGGTTACTAAGATGATGGATATGAAAAATCATGAAGATAGAGCCGTCGCATGCCTAGTTTTGGTGTCATGGTCAAAATGTCCTCGAAACAGGTTCCTCCAGGGCACATTCCGGTGGCCACGGGTTAGACAGGGAGGTCACTGGTCATTTTCATGGTTACTTAGATGATGTACATGAAAAATCATGAAGATAGAGCCGTCGCATGCCTAGTTTTGGTGCCATAATTGAAATGTCCACGAAACAGGTTCCCGCGAGGGCCATTCCGCGGGACAGGACCAGATCGTGTTGACCGGTTCCACATGTCCACTATCAGACGCGCATTATCCAGTTGGACATTTTTGCCGAAGACACCAACATTGTATCTAGTAAAGCCTATAAACCATAATTGAAAGCGTTTGCCGTGTACTGAGTACACGACGCGACCGCTCGTGTAACGGTCAGGTTCACAAAAAAGTTACACCAGCGGTCGCGCCGGTGTACTGAGTACACATTTAAAATGTGAGGTTAGAATAACGTATTTTTCGAGTACTTTCCGTGCATTTTTTAATTTTTTTTCTGCCTTACTAACAAGAAGAAGAGTGGATCTTGGAATAGGACCAACACCCGGTTCAATTTGGTGCGAATTTCGATTATTTTTTTGCATTTTTCTGAGACGCGTGTACTCAGTACACGCAAGCGACTGATGGTGGGTTAACTTCCACAATTTGAAAGCGGTTATTCAAATAGGATTTACTCAATAAAACAGAATCTCAACTGAAATCAAATAGATGTGATAACCTGTGCAGTAGTTCAAAATAAGAAACTCTATTAAAAGCTTTTGGAAAACCAACCAATAGCAGAAGGCTATTTCTTTTTCACCGATATGGACATCTCTCTAAAATAAAAACGCTCATTTTTGAGTAGCGCCCATGCCGCACAGGGACTGTGTTGGAAACACACATTTTTTTAAATTGCTCGTACGCTCACATTTTTGCAAAATATCAATATTTTTCGGTATTTGAAGGTGGTTTATAAACCCAGTGAGCTGCCATGTCGAAATTATTGCAAAATACATGCTCATGTGAGCGTACGAGCAATTTAAAAAAAATGTGTGTTTCCAACACAGTCATGTGCGGCATGGATGTTTACTAAAAATGTGCAGGTCAAACACATTTTTGAGCGTAGCCGTTTTTGCGTGATCGTCATGCATCTTGAGCAAATGCCGAAGCAAATGCCGAACAGGTGTTTTCAACTACACTGAAGTTTTTTTTTACGACGGTAATGGTCCCGCGTAAAAAAAAAACCGCGTAAAAAAAACCGCGTTATTTCAAGACCCGTCGTAAAAAAAAACCGCGTTATTTCAAGACCCGTCGTAAAAAAAAACCGCGTTATTTCAAGACCCGTCGTAAAAAAAGTCAAGTCACGTTAGATGTGGTGCTGACTATTTTACGCGTGTTTTTGAAAAAACGCGGATTTTTTTTACGACGGTTTTTGAAATAACGCGGTTTTTTTTTACGACGGGTCTTGAAATAACGCGGTTTTTTTTTAGGACGGACCGCGTAAAAAAAACCGCGTAAAAAAAAACCGCGTAAAAAAAACCGCGTAAAAAAAAACTTCAGTGTAGTGGAAGAATTTCTTGTTTAAACTCTTTTTTGTTGAAAATGAAAACATTATATGAGGTCACGAGGCAAAGCAAACGCCACAGCAGTGTTTGGACGAAAAAGTGATCAGTGAACCACTCGGCAGTTTTTCTTCCCTTCTGTTGGTTCTGTTTCAATTACCAAGCGGTGTATGTTCTCTCGTCGAGTCGCATGGTTCACGAAGGAACACAAAGAGGATACTCCGATATAAACAAGCTGCGGCGATGAGCGGGCATCGCTAAGTGTAACACTTACCGATGATCGCTCATCGTTGGCTTGGGGCAACTGTGAATAATCGTTATTTTTATAAGTATTTAATGCGTTTTCGCTTTAAAAACGTGAAATACTATTTGATTTAACTGTATTCATGACGTTGCAGGTTGTGTAGTCACAATAAAAAAAGAATTATGGCAATAAAATATTCTTACCGAATGCATCGCTTTCATTAGCGTCATCGAGCATCTTCTCTCTTGATTGCGCTCTCGTATCGAACCGGGCAAGAGAATGAACAGCATTTCGGGGAGCGTTCCCGAGCATGTTGGTTCATGAAATGTTACATTCGCGAATGTATCACTTGCTGAGCATGGACCATTCAGTGGTTCGCGATAAAAATCCACACACTGCGCCACAGAATTGCATCAGTATGTCAATTCTTGTACCATGTAATGTTAAAATTGTGCATTAAATACTTTATTTTTTAATTCACAAGCCATCTAAATCTGACAATCTCACAGAAATGCACACTAACGCCACAAAGCAGTGAAATTTCTAACCACCAGACTACTGCATAACTTTGCCATGGGCAAGAAGTTCCTTGATGGTGAGGAACATTAGATAATTATTTAATAACATATGTCAAAATGTTCTAATTTATTTGCTCGCAAGCACCAAGAGAAGGTGAAATTGTATGCCACTCTTTCCACTGTTTAAGAGCCATTAACTATCTCTACAACTTTGATGAAGATACGACATTTATTTCTGGTCTGAATCATGAGGTAAAGCATGCCAAAATGCAGAGCAAATTCTTGAGTTACAATTATAACTAAATTATATCCACTTTTGTTATTATACGTACGTCATCTTAGGCGTAATTGCGATAAAATGTATCAAGAACACTTTTATGTGACGTCATATTTTCTCTCCCCTGTACGTTGGACAAATAAGTCTATTTATAGACCAGCCGCCAAAACGAAGAACCACTTGATCATATACCGCCCTTCACTTCAAGTGCTGCAATGGCCTCATTGATAAAGGCGCCGGATTGCAGGTGAAGGTTGGCGTCCTTGGTTCGATTCCCGTCTGGGTGTGGGTTTTTTATATACTACGTGGGGCAAGTTTTTTATACAAAAAACTTTGCGCTTAAAATAAATAACACTCTTAATAAAAATTACCCAAAAAATGAGTTAAATTTTACCCAACTTAATTTTTACCCAATATATTTATATCTAATTTATAACAAAATGTGTTATAATTTATTGATCAGTCCAAAATTTTTTATATCTCACTTTGTTATAAATTTGTTAAAATTGTATCAACACCTGTTATAATTATGTTATGGCTAGAGCAATTTCAGATATAATTTTTGTTATTTTAACACCTAACCGGCGATTTTTATAACTCATTCTGTTATGAAAAATCTTTGAAATAAATAACTCAATCGGTTATAATTTTGTTATGCCTTTCTGATCGGGAAGCAACCGAAGAAAACAGTGGATTACAGATTATATCAGGAGGAAGATGGAGGTTCGAAGAAACGCCAAAGCCGCGATAGAGCAAGCGAAAATACGAGGTGCCAAAACCATAGCCTAAAACATTGATGAAATGTTTTATAGTAAACTTGAAGAAATCCATAAAATTAGATTTTAAGAGTAAACAAAACTCTTCGATATGTAAACCTTCTGGCATTCATTATTACCACAATAAAACTGCTCAACCTCTCTACAGATGGCGATCCGTTCGATTAGTAACGACATCTGTTGGTGAAAAAGCAGAAACTATGACATTGCTAAGTTTATTGCGGTCATCATAAAAGTAAACTTGCTTTCGTTTTATTTTCGCTAATTTAGTTGCCGTCATATTGAAGAATTAGCTAACGTGAATGGAGAATAGTTAAATTTGCTCAAACTAGTAATGAACTGATAGTTTACCGCCATTTCCATAACATGCTTACATAAATACTTAAACTCTCTCAGCTGAGTTTTCTTGTTATTCGAGATAGTTTTACTTAACTAATAAATTAATTTATTTCATTTCAAGATTATAATATTCACCATTTTCGAAGCGCATTAATTTTATGTTTCTGCAACCCCAATATTCACGGTAAAATTGAATGCGCATAAGCCTACCAACACAACAACAACCAAAATATTACTTTGAAATGATTGCTTTCTACTCACGAGTGATGTATCCTCCTGAACTTTACGTGCCATCGAAGAAGCTTCTCTGCATCTTGAGCTGTCATAATTTTTGTTAAAAAATAACAACAATCAACATAACCTCTTTTCGAGAATGGAAAATTTTTCAACTAGGTTTTAAAACGGTTTTAATACTTCTCTTAATGCGGTTTACGAAACCTCTCCAAGAGTGGTCCACTTAGCTGGAAGGTGATAACAGGTTTTCATGCATAAATCATATTGCAAGTTTTTTTTTTAATTGGTCATGAAGATCTCTTATAGAGCCGAACAAAACTTAAATTGTTACTTGAGTATGGCCCTGTATTCCAAGCACAAAATTCGTGGTTTCGTGGACCAGCTTTCCTTCATCAATGTGAAGATCATTGGCCGGAACGTCGTCAAGATATTTCTACTCAAGAAGATCTTCGGCCAGTTGAT